>NC_136987.1:19201549-19336549 GCF_032717465.1 Coenobita brevimanus | reverse complement strand
CAATTAACCTAATCATTTACATCCCATCAATTAACCTAATCATTTATATCCCATCAATTAACCCTATCTTTTACATCCCATCAGTTAACCCAATCATTTACATCCTATCAATTAACCCTATCTTTTACATCCCATCAATTAACTCTATCATTTACATCCCATCAATTAACCCTACCATTTATATACCATCAATTAACCCTATCATTTACATATCATCAATTAACCCTATCATTTACATACCATCAATTAACCCTATCATTTACATCCCATCAATTAACCCTATCATTTACACCCCATCAATTAACCCTACCATTTACATACCATCAATTAACCCTATCATTTACATATCATCAATTAACCCTATCATTTACATATCATCAATTAACCCTATCATTTACATATCATCAATTAACCCTATCATATACATACCATCAATTAACCCTATCATTTACACCCCATCAATTAACCCTATCGTTTACATCCCGTCAATGAAATCTAATGTTGTACAACCTCTCAATTAACCCTATCATTATTTACATCCCATCATTTCACATCCCTTCATTTCACATCCCATCATTTTACATCCCATCATTTTACATCCCATCGTTTTACATCCCATCATTTTACATCCCATCATTTTACATCCCATCATTTTACATCCCATCATTTTACATCCCATCATTTTACATCCCATCATTTTACATCCCATCATTTTACATCCCATCAGTTTACATCCCTTGATTTTACATCCCATCATTTTACATTCCATCATTTTCACCCTATCATTTACATTTTACAGAATTTGACCGTCTAACCTTAATAAACTTTGGTCCTTGGATACCTGCTCTTCAGGGTTACTCAGTCTTTTGCTGCTTTAATTAGGGATCTTTACGTAAGGTTTTTATGACTGCTCACGTCTGCTCCTTCGGTTTCATCATATATCTTCTCACATTAACCTTTATTGTCTACACATGTCTGTGTCACCTCTGCCACCCTATGTGTACCACCTCTGCTATTCTCTTTGTACCACCTCTGCCACACGCTTTGTACCACCTCTGCCATCATCTTTGTACCACCTCTGCCATCATCTGTGTACCACCTTTGCCACCCTCTTTGTACCACCTTTGCCACCCTCTTTGTACCACCTTTGCCACCCTCTTTGTACCACCTTTGCCACCCTCTTTGTACCACCTCCGCCCCCCTCTTTGTACCACCTCTGCCGTCCTCTTTGTACCACTTCTGGCGTCCTCTTTGTACCACCTATGCCGACCTACTTGTACTGGAAGGTGAGAAGAGTTAACGTTAGGGGTAGTGTTGATAGATGTAGCCGAGGGGTTTAAAAAGGGATGCCAAATCCCTGATCATACATTACTCCTCACAATATTCATCCAACCATCTCGATCTCTTGTCAGTTCCCTAGCCTTACCGACTTCCATACCTCTCTTCCTCACACATTCATCCAACATATCCCTCCGTCTCTTCTCCTTGGCGTACCTTGCCTCCTTCCTCCTTCAAATTCCCTCAGATATACCTTTTTTCACCACTCTATTGTTATCCATTCTTTCCACATGGCCATACCATCTCGGTACACTCTCTTCGATTCTGGTGTCCACTGACTTCCTGACTGCGCATCTATTACGAATCACGTTACTTCGTATCCCGTCCACCCTCTGTTCTCCACATACATTCCTCAGCAGTCCCATCTCCACTGCTGTCACTCTTAACTTTTCATTTTCATGCCAATCCACACTCACATCCATATGTTAGAAGTTGGCACTAACACCCCTTCATATAAGCCTTGCACAGCAGCAACACTCGAGTCTCTCTTTCTTATCAAGGCCTTTATTGCACCAGCTACTTTCCTTCCTTGTGCCATTCTATTTTCCACATCTTTTGGACATTTTCCTCTCTCTCCTCTCACTGTACCCAGGTATTTGAACTCTCTCATCAATTCCAGTCTCCCTCCATTCACTGTGACATTATACAGAGGGTAACCTTCTCTCTCGATAACCATCACTTTACTCTTTTCTACATTTATGCTGAAGGCACGACGCTCACAGACATCAGCAAAACTCTGCACTAGTCTACCAAGTTCTTGTCCGGTATTTGCATGTAGCACCGCATCATCAGCATACAACAATTTTGAGGTGTTCCATCTATCATAATTCATTACCAGCGCCATCCCTCTCTCCATTGCTCGTGTTTTTACTAGTCTCATCACTCCATCCATATGTATATTGAACAGCCACAGGAACATCACACAACCTTGTCTCACGCCCTGACAAATCGTGAACCATTCACTTAGATGTCCATTTATCCTTTCATATGGCTCACTGCCATCATAAAACCTCTTGACGGCACCTAGCATTTTACTATCTACACCGTACATGCGTAAAACCTTCCACAATCCTTCCTTGTCTGTTTTGTCGTATGCTTTTTCCAGATCCATAATTGCCAGAAACACCTTATCTTTCTCAAAAGCCTTCTCCACTGTCTCACTACAAATATATGATCCACACATCCTCTGCCACTCCTAAAGCCACCCTGTTCATCACTCACTAAGACTTCTGATATCTCCCCTACCGTCTTTATAATTCTTCCATGTACCTTCCCTACCTCATTCAATAAACTTATGCCACGACAATTCTTGCACTCATTTCGCTAACCTTTATTTGTGTACTGGGGTACAATCACAGCCTATTTTCCACTCTGCTGGCACAGTTTCACTCATCTTTTGCCTTCTTATCTATATCCATTAACCACTTCATTCCGCTCTCTCCACTACACTTCATCATCTCTACATACTCCTCATCAACCCCAGCGGCTTTCTCATTTTTCAGCCATTTCACAGCGTTCTTCACCTGTGCGAGTGTCACGTTTCCTGGCACTGCATTCCTTTTCTACACACCCCTAAAACATATCATGTTTACAGCCGCTCTGCTCTCTCTCTCTCTCTCTCTCTCTCTCTCTCTCTCTCTCTCTCTCTCTCTCTCTCTCTCATCAGGCTTCCAAATATTCTTTCCATCTGGTCCTTACTTCTTCCCCTTGGGTTGATAATCTTCCACAAACATCTTTCACACTTTCACATTTCTTTCCTCTGTCATTTCTACGTTTTCGCACCTCTTTCCTAAATATCTTCCTATTTTCAGAATAATTTGCATTCATTTTTCTTCCAAGATTTTCATCTACCTCATTCTTTTTCCTCTTCACTAGCCTCTTTTCGTGCTTCTTGCTCTCAGTATATTCAGTTCTTATTTCCATTGAACCCCTGTTCTGTAACCACTGTAGCCACTTCTTCCTCTTTTCCTCCATTGCTCTCTTAACCTCTTCATCCCACCATATAATAATAATAATAATAATAATAATAATAATAACAACAATAAAATCAATCTTTCCGCAAACTATCCGTTAACGTCAGAGTTCGAAGTTCCTAAATTATACAGTTGGGTGAACGCGAAAAAACGAAAAAAATAAAAATAAACTACAAAACATCAGTAAATAACTAGTAAGCACCGCATCCCTCCGCCAATATCAGATCCGGATCCGCCCCCAAAATTACTCAGTTCTTTCTTGGCCCATGGACCACCCTTCCACAAAATTTAGTTGAAATTCATTAAGAACATATGGAAATATCATGTGGACAAACAAACAGGCAAACATAGGTGAATACATAACCTCCTCCAACTTCTTTGGCGGAGATAATATAAGCTTCCCAAAATATTCAGTTAATATCAACACTGCAGCACAGTTTTACCTTCAAAGCAAAGTCTGCCCACACAGCAGCACAGTCTTACCTTCCCAGCTAAGTCCGACAACAGAGAGGTACAGTCTTACCTTCCCAGCAATCAAAGTCTGACAACACAACAGCACAGTCTTACCTTCCCAGCAATCTAAGTCAGATTACACAGCAGCACAGTCTTACCTTTCCAGCGATCAAAGTCTGACAACACAGCAGCACAGTCTCACCTTCCCAGCAATCTAAGTCAGATTACACAGCAGCACAGTCTTACCTTTCCAGCGATCAAAGTCTGACAACACAGCAGCAGTCTTACCTTCCCAGCAATCAAAGCCTGACAACACAGCAGCACAGTCTTGCTTTCCCAGCAAAGTCTGATAACACACCAGCAGTGTCTTACTTTCCCAGCAAAGTCTGATAACACAGCAGCACAGTCTTACCTTCCCAGTAAGCAAAGTCTGACAACACAGCAGCAATTTTACTTTCCCAGCAATCAAAATCTGATGACACAGCAGCACAGTCTTACTTTCCCAGCAATCAATGCCTGACAGCACAGCAGCACAGTCTTACCTTCCCAGCGATCAAAGTCTGACAATACAGCAGCTCAGTCTTACCTTCCCAGCGATCAAAGCCTGACAACACAGCAGCTCAGTCTTACCTTCCCAGCGATCAAAGTCTGACAATACAGCAGCTCAGTCATACCTTCCCAGCGATCAAAGTCTGACAATACAGCAGCTCAGTCTTACCTTCCCAGCGATCAAAGTCTGACAACACAGCAGCACAGTCTTACCTTCCCAGCGATCAAAGCCTGACAACACAGCAGCACAGTCTTACCTTCCCAGCGATCAAAGCCTGACTCCGATTCAGAGTTGCCTTGAATTCCACACTGGTTGTGACGTCATTATGCCACACGTTCTCGTGTAGTGGCCAGGATGACAGAGGATGTGTTGTTGGTACAACTGACATAAAATTTGGTATACCGTGATTACACGAAGAGAGGGTATTACTAATGATGTGAAACCTATTATGATTTAAGTGAAAGGACGTTAAGCGATTAACTTAGTTAATAATTCAGCAAATTTAGTAACCAACCAAGAGACAAGGAAGTTTATCCACATGCAATTTTTATTTATTTTTTTTTTAGCAGATTAGCCGCACATGATTCGCAACATTGTTTCTGTAGTTCATTACTATTATAAAGTAAGTGTGGACTGCTAATGGTTAGCAAGTTTCTTGTAAATAATTAGTTTTTTCTGTAAGAAGCAATGATACCGCTGGGTGAGTGAAAGTTGACGCTGTTCCACGACGTATTCTTCCTTGTTTTAAATGACAGTATTATAGACAAACACAACATATTAATTAGTTTAACTGTGAAGGGTCTCAATAACAAAACATGTTAATGTCTCCCACCCATGATAACATCCCCCATATTCCTAAAAATCACTCTCTCTCTCTCTCTCTCTCTCTGCGTTCGACTCTGGGCATAGGTTCGGCAGCCCGTTCCCTGAGGTCCAGTAGTCCTCCAACATACCACACACCGCCTGTCACAACTTGGGCGCTAACACCCACCGTCCATGTGGAATACGTGGTAGGACTGTCTCATACAAGGCTGGTGTATTGGTATTAGCGGGGGTGTTTTTACGCGATGTCGGTGGCTTTTTTAGTAGATCAGTAAAGTTCGTTTAACAAAAATAATTTCCTTTAACTGTTTACACCCCAGCCGGGAATCGAACTCGCGACCATCAGGACAGCACACCACCTCTTTACCGTCTCAAATGCTGACCTGTAGCAATAGATTGACACTAGAATTTTATGCTAGTAACTAAAAAGTCCTGTTGAAAGGATATGCAGCCATAACACTTCCTTTTTAAGCCACTGAGCTACGAGAAAATAAGATAACACGGAAACAAATCTAGGCCAAGTTAGGGTGAAAGAACTAAGTCTTGTGGGTTCGACCATAATGGAACTAAAAATCTTTATTTGTTGATTAATTATCCATCTATCTATCTATTGCCAGAAGCCATAATCCCGTAAGGGGTAGCCATTTGACTTAAAGGTATTTGTTTTACGGGGAGGGGCACTAACCCTCTACCAGCCCACTTGTTGACACGTAGGGAGCACTTATGGTTTGGTTATATGGTTACCACCCGGCGTTGTAAAGGAAAGAAAAGCAATAAGAAGTAACAGGAAAGATGGGAGAAAATGGAAGAGAGGAGGGCAGGCACAGAAAAAGAATGATAAGGGCTAAAGAAGTAGGCAGCACTACATCAAGTGAGTGGATGATGGTCGCCACCACTTACTACTAAGATTAATCACTATATTTTATTTATTTACTCCCTAGTCGGTTGGTCTGCAGCAATATTTCACGATTATTATCAGGCTTCCTTTTTAGGGAAATGGAATTCATATGTTACTAATTATATTTCACGTATATTTTTATGCCCTTACGTATCCTTGGACTATGATCAGTGTGATAGCATAATTCTGGTTTACTATTAAAAAAAAAAAAATACCTTCAGTAGACCTAATGGAACAGCTCTACAGAAGTAATGTTTCGTAGAGTGTGGAAACCTTTTAGTGTGGCATTCGATCGTTCATTAAGCTTGGTGTATATACTGTAGCTGTTGTTAGTGTCGGGGCGTCTTAACATTTCAGGAGCTCATTTGATCCCTTCACTCAGCTGGATTTTTATATTCCTTGCCATCTCCAGACTATTTTAATTAGATTTAGAATACTTCTCCTCCAAATTAATTTTTTTCACTACCACGAGCCTGCACGTGGTGGCACTGTGCACCCAGGGTAGAGAAAGGCAGCTGCAGCGTCCACCCGGGATTAGGGAGCCAGACCTCATTTTCCTGAATCGCACCCTAGGGCAGGACCCATGGACCAGCCTTGGTGAGGCGCTGTCTACCAGAATTCCTACACGATGAATGTACTGTACAGTATCAGCAGGATGGCTTCATAGAAATATGTCGCTTACTTCTGGTCGACAGGTCTGATTGGCCAGACAGACTGGGGTTAGGCAACAACAACAAAAAAGAAAAGGGGGAGAGGGGCTGTCCTATGCCGTATCATACAATCAGGAGAGCTAATAAATAACTCAGTCATGTAGTGATGGGGTCAACTTTATGAATACTGTGACCTCTTTCAGACATCTCGTGTCAGTCCAACAGCTATTACAGGGATCCGACGCGTTGCACACACCACCTGACCTTCCCCTCTGGCGCATTAGACCGGCCCTCGAGGACAGAGGAGAAGCATAGTATAATATCTATTTCCTGACAGCATTGTATGAAGGCATCTCGTAGCTACTAAAGGAGATAAGGCCCTCTCATATAGAAAAGAGTCTTCTAAAAAAAATCATTTAAGTGTACCATCTGAGTGCAAACTTAACCACCGGAGTAAAGGGGTTAACGTGATCGGTTGCTGAAATACTGAATGAAGAGAGGATGACCTGGGTTCATTGCTTTGTTGGGTAAGGAAATTTCTCTGACACCTCATCCTTACCGTTTT
Source organism: Coenobita brevimanus (assembly GCF_032717465.1). NCBI lineage: Eukaryota > Metazoa > Arthropoda > Malacostraca > Decapoda > Coenobitidae > Coenobita > Coenobita brevimanus. Next base: position 19,329,300 of record NC_136987.1, on the reverse strand, counting down.
ATTTCTGAATCTAAACACTATTCACTTTAAATGGATGTAAAATTCTCATTTCTCCATATTTAATGCTGAGCTATACACTAGTCACGGAGAAGTGTTATGGAAAGGGGGCAGAGGCGTAGCATTGTCTTATTCTGCCACTGGGCAACGGGGAATAAGCCAACGAAGGACCAAAATCAAGATGAATGAATTAGAGCAAGTTTTACCATTTTTAAATTATGGAATCTTTGTCGCTATTAATAATGTACATGAACGTGATTTAATATACATGAAAATACCCATTGCCTTCTGCTCAACCTCTCCTTAGTCTTCGTGCATGTTTTATCTGTCATGGAAGTACAAAAGCCCATATTCTCGTCGGGTCAGGAGGTTCCCTAGCTCCTCTTACTTAGCTAGGTATTTTCCAAATTATCAATAAATATCTTATGTTTTGTTTTTTGCTGCTAGTATCTATGAGTATCTACAACGTCCGAGAAGGTTATAAAAGGATGGGGGAGACAATAGAGGAATGAGTGTACACTGTTACACAGTGTAAGAAAACTCTGGATATTTTGGATGTCTCCCCGTTGGTATCTATCGCTTCTCCGAGATTTATCTTGCACTCGTGTTCCTGAACTTGATTCTTCTGAATTCTGTACACTCTGGCTTCGGCTTTCTTGTCATTCTCTGACTAAATATATCTGCGCTGTTCACTTATCTCCTAATTTTTCTGACTGTGAAAATTTCTTCAACTACCTTACTTATATGATGAAACACATTCTATCCATTTCTCCTTTCTCTGAAATCATTCTAGGAGATTTCAATGTTCACCACCAACTTTGGCTCTCCTCTCCTTTCACTGATCCACTTGGTGAACAAGCTTAATGACCTAGAGCAGGTTGTGCAGTACCCTACCCATATCCCTGTCCGCCTTGGATAGAGCTCAAACATACTTGACCTCTTCCTTACAACTAATCCTTCCGCTTACACTGTCAGTCTTTCCTCTCCGTTGGGCTCCTCCGATCACAACCTTATTACCTTGACCTGTCCTATCGCTCCAGTACGGCCTATGGACCCACTAAAGAAACGACGACTGTAGCAATTTGGAGCTGCGGATTGGGAGGCCCTCAGGCAGTACTTCTTTGATTTTCTCTGGACTGATTATTGCTTCCATGGTCGGGAGCCATCTGAGTGTGCATTGCACATTACGGAGGTTATTCTCTCGGGCATGGACGCATATATTCCCTTCTCATATCCTTTGAATAATGCAAGAAAGCCTTGGATTAATCACGTTGTTCTAATGCTGTTGGCAACAACGAGAGGGCCTATAAAAGGTACCAGAGCCAACCCACCCCTGAATCACATCTTGTTTATGTTTCTGCCCGGAATTGTGCTAAGTCTGTTCTTCGCTCTGCTAAAAATAATTTCATCCGTGCTAAATGCTCCCAACTCTTCAACACGAATTCTTCCCGCTCCATCTGGCACCTTGCCAAAAACCTTTCTAACAACTTTACTACATCAACATCCCCTCCTATTCTCTACTCTGAGAGCTTTGTAGCTATTTCTGCTAATGATAAAGCAGATCTCTTCCCAGATTTTCTCCTCCAATTTCACCTGAGAATTCCGGTGCTGTTCCTCCATCACCTTCCCCCTCAGACCTCCTCATGCCTGACATTAAAATTTCTTCATCTGATGTATTTTCTGCCATCACTGGCCTTAATACTAATAAGGCATATGGGCCTGATGGAGTCCCTCCTGTTGTCCCCAAGAACTGTGCTTCCGTGCTTACACCCTGCCTAGGTAAACTCTTTCGCCTTTGTCTGTCAACTTGTACCGTTCCTTCTTGCTGGAAGTTATGCTCTCATTCAGCCAGTCCCAAAGAAGGATGACTATTCCCAACCCTCTAACTATCGTCCAACTGCTTTAACATCCTGTGTCTCAAAAGTTTTCGAGTCAGTTCTTAACAGAGAGAAAAATTTTGAAGCATCTTTCATATCACAACCTTCTTTCTGATCATTAGTATGGTTTCTGTCATGGACGCTCCACTTGCGATCTTCTCACCTACCTTTCAGACTGCTGGTCATCCTCCTTTCGGGACTTTGGCGAAAGCTTTGCCATTGCACTTGACATCTAAAAGGTTTTGATCAAGTCTGGCATAAATCTTTAATTTCCAGACTGCCGTCTTACGGTTTCTATCCTTCCATCTGTGCCTTCATTTATAGCTTCTTTTCTGGTCGTTTTATAGCCGCTGTTGTTGACGGCCATCGTTCTTCTCCTAGATCTATCAACAGTGGTGTTCCTCAGGGCTCTGTCCTATCACCAACTCTCTTCCTTTTATTCATCAATGACCTTCTAAGCTGTACATCTTACCCTATCCACTAGTAAGCTGATGATTCCATCGTTCACCCTTCCATTTGGTTCCTGCAACGTCAATCTCAGCAGTTACTTCAACAAACAAGAGATGAAGCTATGGCACAACTGTCTGACTTGGTTCGTATCTCTGACTGAGGTAAAAATAATCTTGTTTTTAATGTATCAAAAACTCGGTTTTTACACCTATCAACACGACACAATCTTCCACAGGAGTACCCACTATTGTTTAATAATATCCAGGTAAATCCTGCATCATCCTTGAACATGCTTGGGGTTTCATTCACTCGGGACTTATCTTGGAAAGAACATATTGCATCTCTTTTAAAATCTGCTTCCAAGAGATTAGGTGTGCTAAGCCGACTCCGAACCTTCTTTACCCCTGAACAGTTGTTGACTTTATACACGGGTTTTATTCGTCCCTGTGTAGAGTACAACTTTCGTGTGTGTAGAGGCTCCCCACATACAGCTTTTCTCAATAGGGTGGAGTTAAAGGCTTTTCGTGTCATCAACTCTCCTCCTCTTACTGGCTCCCTTCAACCTCTGTCTCTTTGAAGCACTGTTGCATCTCTATCTCTTTTCTGTCACTATTTCAATGGTCACTGCTGTTCTGAACTGTCTGCTTGTATCTCTCCACCCCTGCAAAGGGTGCGTAGCACCTGTCTAACAGCAAACTCTCATCCGTTTTCTATCCAAGTCTTCTAATGCAAGAGTTAACCGTTTCTCCCAGTCCTTCATTTATGCAACAGGTCGACTCTGGAACTGTCTCCCTCTGTCTGTATTTCCTACTTCTTATGATCTCCAGTCTTTCAAACGCAGTGTGTCCAGGCATCTCGAAATGAACGGATCTTAAATTTGGCTCTCTTTTGTATCGTTTCTTTCTCTTAGAAGGAACGGTTTGCGGGCTTATGGCATTTGGTTCCTTCTTTCTTGCATTAAAAAAAAAAAAAAATTACGATTCGTATATAAAGATGGGGATGGGTCTAGAGGAGTTCTCAGTTCAGTTTGAGTTTAGTTCAGTGTCAGTTCAGTTAGCGAAGACTGTCTTCCTCTGGTACTTGTGCAAACAGTACAGTGTCGTTGGCAAGCATTAAATGTAATTATCTGAAATATAAAGACAGCGAACTTACGAAGCCAGTGTTTATTTACAATGCCTGAGCTGATCTCTGTTGTTGTACACCGAAAGGCTAATACTAAGAACAACAACTCACTGGGCAACGTCCTTCCTATACCGAACTACTGCTGTTGGAGCCTGTGGCAGTGTTTCCTGTGAAACATGGACGTAACAGCTCTATACTGACGAGGCAATAATGCCCAACCATCAGTCCGCTAACTCAATCAGCCTATTTCAAGAGACCTCAAATATTCTATCTATCTATCCATTGTCAGACGCCTCAATCCCGTTCGGGGTGGCCACAAACAAATCGCCTCCATGTCGCCCTGTCCCCCGCCATTTCACTCCCCTGCTCCCAACTCACACCCCCCTCTCTCATATACCTCTCCACCCCATCCCTCCATCTCATCCTCGGCCTCCCCCTCCCTCTCCCCCCCTCCACCTCACTCACATACACTCTCTTCGTCAGTCTTTCACCCTCCATCCTCTCCACATGGCCAAACCACCTCAGTGTATTCCTCCTAACTCTTCCTATCATATCCACATCCACACCACAACGGTCCTTTATATCCTCATTCTTCAGCCTGTCTCTCCATATGACTCCACAGGCTTCTCTTAAATAACTCATCTCCACTGCTTTCACTCTTGACTTGTGCCCTTCCAACAACGTCCAAGCTTCACATCCATACGTTAGAGTTGGTATCACAATACTGTCATGTAGTAACTTTTTCAATTCCATGCTCACTTCCCTGTTTCTTAACACTGCTTTCAAGGAACCAGCAATCTTTCTTCCTTGCTGTACCCTTTCAAGCACTTCACCCTCCAAACCTCCATCCTTACTCATCACACAATCCAAGTACTTAAACGTACTCACATTTTCCAATTCCTCACCATCCAAACTCGCTGTACATTCACTGACTTCACCTCTCTCAAAGACCATCACTTTACTCTTCCCTACATTCACCTTTAGATTCCGTTTCTTACACACTCTCCCAAACTCATCCACCAAGCCTTGCAGCTCCCCTTCGTCTTCACTCAACAACACAATATCATCTGCAAACAATAGTACAGGGAGTTTCCAAACACTGCCCTCTCTCATCAGGACCACTCCAACATCCACTACCCTACCTTGTACCTCTTTTATTACCCCATCCATGTAGTGATTGAACAACCATGCAGACATGACACATCCCTGTTTCAACCCAACCTTCAAAGAGAAAAATTCACTCAGTTCACCATCCACACGCACTGCAGCCTCAGCACCATCATACATACTCTTCACAGCATTCAACAACTTCCATCTACTCCATATATTCTTAATACTTTCCACAATCCTTGTCTATCCACCCTGTCATATGCTTTCTCCAAATCCATGAAAGCCGCATACAACTTCTTTCCCTTCTCTAGAAACTTTTCAACTAAAGATCTAAGAATGAATATCTGATCTACACAACCTCTTCCCTTCCTAAAGCCTCCCTATTCTTCTCCAACTAATTCCACTGTTATTTCTAACTTTGTCGATAAGTATCCTACCATACCATACACTTTTCCTATTATACTAAGAAGACAAATGCCCCTATGATAATCTATCTATCTATCTATCTATTGCCAGACGCCTCAATCCCGTTTGGGGTGGCCACAAACAAATCGACTCCAAGTCGCCTTGTCCCCCGCCATTTCACTGCCCTGCTCCCAATCCACACCCCTCTCTCTCATATACCTCTCCACCCCATCCCTCCATCTCATCCTCGGCCTCCCCCTCCCTCTTCCCCCCTCCACCTCACTCACATACACTCTTTTCGTCAGTCTTTCACCCTCCATCCTCTCCACATGGCCAAACCACCTCAGTGTGTTCCTCATAACGCTTCCTATCACATCCACATCCACACCACAACGCTCCTTAATATCCTCATTCGTCAGCCTGTCCCTCCACGTGACTCCACTGGCTCCTCTTAAATAACTCATTTCCACTGCTCTCACTCTTGACTTGTGTCCTTCCAACAATGTCCAAGCTTCACTTCCGTACGTTAGAGTTGGTATCACAATACTGTCATGTAGTAACTTTTTCACTTCCATGCTTACTTCCCTGTTTCTTATCACTGCTTTCAAAGAACCAGCAACCTTTCTTCCCTGCTATACCCTTTCAAGCACTTCACCCTCCAAACCTCCATCCTTACTCATCACACTACCCAATTACCTAAACGTACTTACATTTTCCAATTCCTCACCACCCAACCTCGCTGTACATTCACTAACTTCACCTCTCTCAAAGACCATAACTTTACTCTTCCCTACATTCACCTTTAGATTCCGTTTCTTCCACACTCTCCCAAACTCATCCACCAAGCCTTGCAGCTCCCCTTCGTCTTCACTCAACAACACAGTATCATCTGCAAACAACAGTACAGGGAGTTTCCAAACACTATCCTCTCTCACCAGGGCCACTCCAACATCCACTGCGCTACCTTGTACCTCTTTTATTACCCCATCCATGTACAGATTGAACAACCATGGAGACATGACACATCTCTGTTTCAAACCATCTTTCAAAGAGAAAAATTCACATAGTTCACCATCCACACGCACTGCAGCCTTCGCACCATCGTACATACTCTTCACAGCATTCAACAACTTCACATCTACTCTATATATTCTTAATACTTTCCACAATCCATGTCTATCCACCCTGTCATATGCTTTCTCCAAATCCATGAAAGCCGCATACAACTTCTTTCCCTTCTCTAGAAACTTTTCCACTAAAGATCTAAGAATGAATATCTGATCTACACAGCCTCTTCCATTCCTAAAGCCTCCCTGTTCTTCTCCAACTAATTTTTCTGTTCTTTCTCTAACTCTGTCTATAAGTATCCTACCATACACTTTTCCTATTATACTAAGAAGACAAATGCCCCTATGATTACCACACACTTCTTTTTCCCCTTTTCCTTTGTACAAGGGAATAATTATACCTGACTTCCAATCCTCCGGGACTCTACCTTCCTCCCAGGCCAATCTGCACATCTTCCACATCCATTCTACTACTGTCTCTCCCCCATGCTTCAGCATTTCACCACACACTTCATTAATTCCTGGGGCTTTCCCCGATTTAACTTTCTTCATTGCTTCCACAACTTCTATCCTACTGATTTCTTCCTGTCTTCTCACCTCCCTCCTTCTCCCAGCCATTCCCCAGCCACTTATAGTCGCACTACTTCCATCCTCTACGTTCAACAATTCCTTAAAGTGTTCTCTCCATCTGCTCATTTCTACTCCCTTCTCCACTAGTAATCTACCATTTTATCTTTCACTCCCCTGCTAACTTCACTTCCACCCTGTCTTACTCTTTTCACTTCTCTCCAGAACATTTTCTTACAGTCCCTCCACTTTACACTCAAATTCCTTCCAAATTCCTCATCCACTCTCTTCTTACTCTCTCTTAATAATCTTTTCACCTCTCTCTTTCTTTCCACACATAACTCTCTCTTCCGCCTCTCAACTTCTTCCACGCCCCTATTTCTCATCCATTCATTGTATGCTTTCTTCTTTTGTGCCACAGCCTGTTTCACCTCTTCAGTCCACCACGCTGTTCCTTGCACCCCCCTCCGTCTTCTCTTCCTTCCACACACCACATCACATGCTGCACATATTTCTTTTGCAAATATCTTACACACACCTTCCACGTCTCCCATCTGCTCCGATTCATATTTACCCAATCGTTCCTCCACTTCTCTCTTATACTCTGCCTTTTTCTCATCCTCTTGTAACCTTTCCACTCTCCTTGCAACTACTCCTTCCTCTCGTCTTTCCCTTCTTCTATTCCTCCATCTTACTTGCATCCTAATTCTGGCCATCACCAAGTAGTGGTCAGAAAGTCCACTCCCCCAACCTCTATACACTCTTGCATCCTTTACACATCTTCGCATCCTTTCATCCACACACACATAATCAATCATTGCCTTCCTTTCATTCAGTTCACCACCCACCCTTCTCATCACTCGCCATGTATACCTGTGGATCATTTTATACCTGAAGAGGGTATTGGCTATCACCAACCCCCTCCCAGCACAAATGTCCACTAATGCACTCCCATTCTCATCTATCTCAGCACGCACACCCCACTCACCAACTATTCCATCAAGCTTCACATTACCAACTTTACCATTCATATCACCAATCAAAAACACTCTCTCATTCCTTCCAAACTTTTCCATGCAGACTTCCACATTTGTCCAGAACTCTTCTCTCACTCTTCTAGCACGATCTTGCGTTAGCGCATACACACAAACAATCGCCCACATTTGTATTCCAACTTTCAACTTTACCCACACAATCCTTGACCCAACTGATCCATACTGTCTTTTGCTCTTCTTCCATCTTTTACTCACAACTATACATACTCCTTCCTTTGCCCTCTCATTCTCACCTACTCCTGCACATATACCCAATCCATACTCCCATTCTCTCACACTTTCTCCTCTCAATTTTGTTTCAGTTATTCCACATACATCCACTTTCGCACCCTCAAGCACCTGGACAATCTCTCTCTCTTTCACCTCATCATTCGCTCCTCTTACATTCCATGTACTCATTATCAAGTCCTTTGTCCGGTCCTGAGTCGTCATCGTTTGGTCAGTCCTTGTCCGAGGCTTCTTGTTTGCTTTTTTAATTAGTTGTTTTCCGGGGAGGGGCACTAACCCTCTGCCAACCCTTTTAGTCGCCTTTTACGACAAGCAGGGATACTGGGGGAGTATTCTTGAGAACCCCCCTACCCCCAGGGGGTACCCTTTGTACAAGGGTATAATTATACCTGACTTCGAATCCTCCAGAACTCTACCTTCCTCCCAGGCCAATCTCCACATCTACCATATCCATTCTACTACTACCTCTCCCCCATGCTTCAACAATTCACCACACACTCCATCAATTCCCCAATTTAACTTTCTTCATTGCTTCCACAGCTTCTATCCTACTGATTTCTTCCTGTCTTCTCACCTCCCTCCTTCTCCCAGCCATTCACCAGCCACTTATACTCTCATCACTTCCATCCTCTATGTTCAACAATTCCTTAAAGTGTTCTCTCCATCTGCTCACTTTTTCTTCCTTCTCCACTAGTAATCTACCATTTTTATCTTTCATTCCCCTGCTAACTTCACATCCACCCTGTCTTACTTTCTTCACCTCTTTCCAGAACATTTTCTTACATCCCTCCACTTTACACTCAAATTCCTTCCAAATTCCTCATCTGTTCTCTTCTTACTCTCTCTTACTAATCTTTTTACCTTTCTCTTTCTTTCTACATATAACTCTCTCTTCCGCCTCTCAACTTCTTCCACGCCCCTATTTCTCATCCATTCATTTTATGTTTTCTCCTTTTGTGCCACAGCCTGTCTCACCTCTTCAGTCCACCACGCTGTTCCTTACACCCCCCTCCATCTTCTCTTACTCCCACACACCACATCATTTGCTGCACATATTTCTTCTGTGAATATCCTGCACACACCTTCCTCGTCCCCCATCTGCTCCAATTCATATTTGCCCAATCGTTCCTCCACTTCTCTCTTATATTCTGCCTTTTTCTCATCCTCTTGTAACCTTTCCTCTCTCCTTGCAAAGACTCCTTCTTCCCGTCCTTCCCTTCTTCTATTACTCCATCTTATTTGAATCTTGATTCTGGCCACCACCAAGTAGTGGTCAGAAAGTCCACTCCCCCAGCCTCTATAAGCTCTTGTATGCATTACACATCTTCGCATCCTTTCATCCACACACACATAATCAATCATTGCCTTCTTTTCATTCATTTCACCACCCACCCTTCTCATCACTCACCCTGTATACCTGTGGATCATTTTGTGCCTGAAGAGGGTATTGGCTATCACCAACCCCCTCCCAGCACAAATGTCCACTAACGCACTCCCATTCTCATCTCAGCAGGCACACCCCACTCACCTACTATTCCATCCACCTTCACATTCCCTACTTTACCATTCATATCACCAATCAAAAACACTCTCTCATTCCTTCCAAACTTTTCCATGCACACTTCCACATTTGTCCAGAACTCTTCTCTCACTCTGCTTGCACGATCTTGCGTTGGCGCATACACACACACAATCGCCCCCATTTGTATTCCAACTTTCAATCTTACCCACACATTCCTTGACCCAACTGATCCATACTGTCTTTTGCTCTTCTTCCATCTTTTACTCGCTACTATACACACTCCTTCTTTTGCCCTCTCATTCTCACCTGCTCCTGTACATATACTCCATCCATACTCCCATTCTCTCACATTCTCACCTCTTCATTTAGTTTCAGTTACTCCACATACATAAACTTTCGCACCCTCAGTCACCTGGACAATCTCTCTCTCTTTCACCTCATCATTCACACCTCTTACATTCCATGTTCCGATTACCATGTCCTTTGTCCGGTCCTTGATCGTCATCTTTTGGTCAGTCCTTGTCCGAGGCTTCTTGTTTGTCTTTTTAGTTAGTTGTTTTCCGGGGAGGGACACTAACCCTCCGCCAACCCTTGCGGTCGCCTTGTACGACAAGCAGGGATACTGGGGGAGTATTCTTGAAAAATTCCCCTACCCCCAGGGGGGACCTCAAATAATACCGGTAGTAAATTAAGGTCAGAGACTCTTACGAATATTTCCATTTTGATCTAGTAATGCAGCGAGAGAGGGAAGATCAAGGGTGGTATTCTCGTGCGGTTAGGAACCTTACTAACACCTTTACTGGCTTATTTGATTCTACCCCGTTCCTATATTTTTCTGTGCTGTTCATGCGATCTCTGTCGACATTCAAAACATCTGAGAAGCAAAAGAGAGGGCATTAATGGTTAGTTTGGAAAATAAATCTTTAAAGAAGAGGTGCTAGGGGGCCTCCTTACCCGACGAGAATACGGACCGGTATATAGCACTTCAATACCCGTGAGTCACACTTCCTATATCAGCCCCAGTTTACGTCATAGCTACGAAATAGGTTAGGACGCCGCAGAAATATACCAAAAGTAACAAAGTAACAAGTAATAATAGGCTAGAGTCGTTATCAGTTACTATCTCTTTATCACCTAAGTATGTTTTCAATATCGCTTCATTATCGCCACAGGGAAGTTCAAAGCAGACAATAACCTACGTAAACCACCTCTGACTATATAAAAATACTGTGGGAAAAATAACCAACATGTATACTGTCTACAAAAATAAACAGCGGGAAAAGTAACCAAAGTATTTATATCGTGTGCATATAATTAAGTATCGTGGGAAAAATAACCAAAATATGTGCAGTATGTCGTCTGAATAAAAATATTCTGGGAATAGTAACCATAACATGTATAATTATCATCTGTATGAAAATAAATAATGGGAAAAATACCTAAAATATTTATAACGCCTGTATAAAAATAAACAGTGGGAAAAATAACCAAACTATTATATCGTCTGTATAAAAATAAACGTTGCAGGAAAAATAACCAAAATATGTACATAAGTTACTTCAGTCAACATCGGTACCACTTTCAACGACCTGATGGCTCGATATGTAAAAGGTAATGTATGGCAGATGTTTACATAATTATATGGAATTGGTTATAACAACAAACTACATGAAAATGGAAATGAGATCATGTCACATGGATAAGTACAGGTAAATGGATAGCGGACAATAGTAATTGGAAAAAAGAAAAAATCATAACAGACTTTCTTTTCAATTTTATCATTTGTTAGCAGGACCTCTCCTGCAGTTTGTTTCAATTTCCGTACAAAATGAACACAAGGAGAGTACTTACGATTAGGTGGAGTGAAGGTGGAATTCGACCATTCAGGTTAACTGCATGCTGCAAAGTGTGGTGGTGGTGGTGGTGAGATAGTTATTGCTCTTACGAGTGCTTGATAACTGGCGCCTGGCCGCGTCCGACGCTGGCTAGTTGTGGCAAAATAAGAGTGCTGCTGCATTCGCTCTTTTCATGGTTTTTATGCTGAGGAAATTAATTTCCAATTGCTATTTTTCGTAAATACAAATTGTTTACAACTGCTCACAGCACAGAGGCACTGAGGATTACTGGAGCACTTTACACTGATGATAATCACGCATCTTGATTACTTATCATTTACGTATGCACTCGTAAATACGTTGAATATTTACTATACGTTTGTGGATATGAAGGAGACAAGTTACGACATCAATCTGGTACAGAAATGAAGGGAATAAATATATAAATTGAGCAGTAGTAGAGGAAAAACTTAAACACTTTTGACAGTTCTAGCCATCCAGTGTCCACAAGTACAGCTGATGACGTCACGTTACCATGGCAACACCGTCTCTTGTTTCTTTCCTCTCGGACTCTCTGAGGACGGAAATCAACACAAATGGGAAAATCACTATAAATGCGATCTTATAATGCTTCTCTTACTCCAGTGGTATAATATTAGGCAGTTAATGCTAGCATCAAAGAATGTCTACAAAACTAGGGTGTCTCGACTTTGTTAGGATTGGCTCCAAAGTTTTCTTAATACCTTTTCCTTATTCTAGAATAATTTTTCAGCATATCACTGCTGCAGAAATAATGTTACTTTATGCATTTTTTTTTCCTGGCTTCCAAAGCTCATGTCGGTCAGTATACTGTACTGTACCATCTGATACGAAATACTGAACTTTGGCTCTGTGTCACATAGACAGAACACTAGAATTCAGTACAAGATAAATTTTAAAGAAAAAAAAAAAGTTTGTCAATAACTATTAATCCAGCAGAAATTGTAGTTCCAATAATCTTTTCAACCTCTTTGTTGATCTTTTTTTTCCCACAGTACAGTAAGTTCACTGTGTCACACACACACACACACACACACACACACACACACACACACAGGTCAATTTAAGGTTCACATCCCATTACTTCAGACTGTATAGTTAAGTTCAAGCGGGTTTTGTTCACAGGCAGAGCTACAGTCAGTGTTTTGTTCGCAGTCTGTGTTAGTCCAAGGCCGAAATATGATTTGGTTAGGTTAGGTCCAGCGGTAGTTTGGATTAATCAGCTGGGCTGATTTAGCGTGGTTAAACTAGGTTGAGTGTTGGCTGTATTATGATGGATGATGACTTTAGTCAATTCAAAGCTATCATTAGTACTGTATTTTAGAAGATATAAAATTTTTGCACACATTTCTACAGTACTAAACAAAAACAAAAAAAATTCCTGAGACTTGCTGACATTTAATGAATTTCAATATCTTGTTCTTTCAAGCATAGATTGTCCGTTTTCTATGTTTTCTATGCCCCGACCAGAAAATCTGTGCATTTATCACAACTATACTATAAACGGAAGTCATCTCCATTACGCTGTGCATCCTGCATTCTTGATTTAATAATATTTTTGGTATACCATTTCTGTTTTGTAAGACCCAATTTCTCTCTTAGCATTACTTAAAATCTACCATAAGAATAATTTCAGACTAAAGCACGGTTGACAGGTTGAACATTACTAGGACCTGCTTCAAGCTCACTCATCCATGTTTCTTCATCTGTACTGTAGAAGTTTTCGTATTTCTTTTTTGTCTTCTGGCTTTACCAAGCAGATCAGTTTACTTTCTTACAACCTTTAAAATGACAGCCGCATGGTACTGATATGAAGTAGGTGATTACGATCTGGAACCAAGCAGTGAACCATTTTTACTGCGTACTAACCCCTTTTGCTTTGATGCTGTGGAATAAACTGCTGTCTGTTTAGAACCAGCACGCGGTTTCCATAGTTACGTAACCTAACACTTTGGTTCTGTGGTCGGAGTCGACCTGGGTTGCCAACAAACAGTGATGCCAAACCGTGGCAGGTTGCCATTGACAACCGCGGCGTATACTTGAAAAGTAGTCCAAACGTTTTATTTCTTAAGCGATGCGACACAAGTATATTTCGCTGACCAACGAGAGTTTACTGGGTGCATAGTTGCTCGGGAACCAAATGAAGATTATTCCATTGATCGCGGTTCAGATAGATATTGACAAGCGAATATAGCACTTGTATTCTAATCTGATAATTATTCGTAAACCACTGCAGCTAAATGATAGCTTAGTGTAGTCAGACTGGAGAGTTAATTTTGAGTGATAACCAAGGGGACTCACTCGTGCGCCAGATCATAACTAAGGTCGTGGAATCTCATGCACCCACGATATAATGCTCAAGTTGTGGGCATCTCCAAGTGCTTTTTGGTGAAAACAAAGCGTCGAGTGTAGCAACGGTGATTCGTTCGTACTTCATAGCAAAGGCTCATAGAATTTAAAGCAACCGTGTACTGTACTTATGTTGTGAGAGGGAGCCAGTTCCATTATAAATAGGGTTGCCATACGTCCGAACTTTCCCGGATATGTCCAGCATTTAGGTGTCAAAATCTTCGTCTGGGAGGAATTTTAAAAATTATCCAAAAGTCCGGAATTTCAGCTTCCATCACTTTTTCTCGAAAAATTTAATGTACCATTAAACTTTGTAATGACGAGAGACAGACAGACAGACAGACCTTAGTTTTCGTCAGCTGTTAAGTGTTGCTAACTTAATTGGTATAACGCTAGCTGCCAGCTAAAATGTCCTGCCATTTCCTCTTGTTCAGCCATGAGCTTTTTTTTTTTTTTTTTTTTTTCCTTATAGTGCTATTATAACCATAAAATGAATGGTAATTACACACAATTATTGGCTTAGTTTTCAATGTAACACTGTAGCATTTGCTATATTTATGATCTTTTCCTGCATCTAAGGCGCTTTAGCATTCTCCAGTCATAAACAACCAATTCTGTACTTAGCGTCCATTATATTGTAAACAGATTAAAGATCGTAGTACAGTACAGCAGTATTGTTATATATATATATATATATATATATATATATATATATATATATATATATATATATATATATATATATATGATTATGGCGTCAGCTATATATATATATATATATATATATATATATATATATATATATATATATATATATATATATATATATCATCAGCCGTTTGAGTATCCACTGCAGGACCGGCCTATCCCGACCGAAGTCGGGACGATACGGCCAATGTATCTCTACCTAGTGGTAAGCTTAGGCTGTCTGGTAGAGATTGTATGTAGGGTGAGAGTGCTTGTAAGTGTAATTGTAGTGTTGGAGTGGCTTTGGATGTGTGTGAACCAAGTGTAAGCGTCCTGAGCAAGCCGACTGGGTGCAAACATACTTTATAGGAAGCGACACTGGTTCAACCACAGCACCCCTCGTGTCCGCCAATGCAGTACGTGGCCAGGTGAACACTCCCAAAGTTTATCACCCTGGCGGGGCGCGAACCCTGGTTCTCACCCAAGTTGATCTTTTCCTGTCTCTTAAAGATATTCCCAACACTGACATTTCCATTGCTCTCTCAGAACGAATTAATTTATTTTCCATCGATTTTGTCAGTTTCCAAGTCTAACAACCATACGTCATAAATACATTCTTTATATATTTTTCGTTTCATACAAACTGGCAAGCTACTTTTCATTAACGTCCCTATGTTGGAAAGCTTTCCATCCAATTGTAATGCGTCCTTTATTTCGCTATCATTATATTTCGTTAATTTTAGTATTTGTCCCAGGTAATTGTACTCCTCGACTTCTTCAAGAATTTCTCCACTTATTCTGATGACGCTCTTTGGTGTTTGAGGATTAAACATTACTTTAGTTTTACGCCGGTACATCTTTAGCCCTACTTTGAGACTTTATCTGTTCAGTTCATTTAACGTATCTTACAATGTCTATGCTCTTTCTGAGATTAGGACAATGTCATCTGCAAATCTTAAATGGTTTAACTTTTCTCCATCAATGTTCACGTCTTTGTTTTCCCAGTCTAGCTTTCTGAAAATACTTTCTAGGCATGCTGTAAATGATTTTGGTGAAATTGTATCTCCCTAACGCACGCCCTTCTCAATTTTAATTTTCTCTGAATCCTTATGTAATTTAACTGTAGCAGTTCCCTCTTTATATATGTTCTCGGGCAGTTTTACAATGTTCTCATTCACTCCTTGTTCTCGTAATGAATTTATACTTGCTATGTGCTCCACTGAGTCAAAAGCCTTTTCGTAATCAACAAAACCTAAGCACAGTGGTTTATTATATTCTGCAGTTTTCTCAATTAGCTGATTCATTGTGCGTAGATGATCAGTAGTCGAGTACCCGCTTCGGAATCCTGCCTGTTCACGAGGTTGGTTTTCCCACAGATTTGTAGCTATTCTGTTTGTAAGGACGTTAGTGAAGAGTTTGTAAATGACTGATAGCAAGTTAATGGGTCGATAGTTACTAAGGTCTTTTGAATCACCTTTTTTATAAAGTAGAATAACTATTGCATTACACCATGTTTTGGGAATTTTCTTCTGTTTTATACATTGGGTAAATAAGTGAGCAAGCCTGTTTTGTACTTCTGCTCCTGCATCCAACAGTAAATCTGCTACTGTTACATCTTCTCCGGTGCCTTCCCTCTTTTCATATTTTTAAGAGAAATATTTATTTCGTCTGGTGTTCCCTCAAGTATTTCACGTGTCAACTGAAAAGTTAGCTATTGGTACTTCTGTCTTTGATGCACACAGTTCTTTGTAAAATTCTTCAACTCTCTTCAACATCTTATCTCTGCATTTAATAGCGTCACCGTTTTTGTCTTTTAGTGATGTAATTTGTTGCTTTCCGAGTGCCATTTTACATCGGACCTGTTTCAGACTTTTTCCTTTTTTTGATGGTTTCTTTGATTTGATCCCCCCACCCTGGAGGTAGGGGGGTTTTCAAGAACACTCCCCCAGTATCCCTGCTTGTCGTAAAAGGCGACTAAAAGGGTTGGCGGAAGGTTAGTGCCCCTCCCCGGAAAACAACTAACAAAAAAAACAAACAAGAAGCCTCGGACAAGGACTGACAAAACGATGACGACCCAGGACCGGACAAAGGACTTGGTAATGAGTACATGGAATGTAAGAGGAGCGAATGATGAGGTGAAAGAAAGAGAGATTGTCCAGGTGCTTGAGGGTGCGAAAGTGGATGTATGTGGAATAACTGAAACAAAATTGAGAGGAGAAAGTGTGAGAGAATGGGAGTATGGATTGGGTATATGTGCAGGAGTAGATGAGCATGAGAGGGCAAAGGAAGGAGTGTGTATAGTTGTGAGTAAAAGATGGAAGAAGAGCATAAGACATTATGGATCAGTTGGGTCAAGGATTGTGTGGGCAAAGTTGAAAGTTGGAATACAAATGTGGGCGATTGTGTGTGTGTATGCGCCAAAGCAAGATCGTGCTAGAAGAGTGAGAGAAGAGTTCTGGACAAATGTGGAAGTGTGCATGGAAAAGTTTGGAAGGAATGAGAGAGTGTTTTTGATTGGTGATATGAATGGTAAAGCTGGTAATGTGAAGGTGGATGGAATAGTTGGTGAGTGGGGTGTGCCTGCTGAGATAGATGAGAATGGGAGTGCGTTAGTGGACATTTGTACTGGGAGGGGGTTGGTGATAGCCAATACCCTCTTCAGGCATAAAATGATCCACAGGTATACATGGCGAGTGATGAGAAGGGTGGGTGGTGAACTGAATGAAAGGAAGGCAATGATTGATTATGTGTGTGTGGATGAAAGGATGCGAAGATGTGTAAAGGATGCAAGAGTGTATAGAGGTTGGGGGAGTGGACTTTCTGACCACTACTTGGTGGTGGCCAGAATTAGGATGCAAGTAAGATGGAGGAATAGAAGAAGGGAAAGACGAGAGGAAGGAGTAGTTGCAAGGAGAGTGGAAAGGTTACAAGAGGATGAGAAAAAGGCAGAGTATAAGAGAGAAGTGGAGGAACGATTGGGCAAATATGAATTGGAGCAGATGGGAGACGTGGAAGGTGTGTGTAAGATATTTACAGAAGAAATATGTGCAGCATGTGATGTGGTGTGTGGAAGGAAGAGAAGACGGAGGGGGGTGCAAGGAACAGCGTGGTGGACTGAAGAGGTGAAACAGGCTGTGGCACAAAAGAAGAAAGCATACAATGAATGGATGAGAAATAGGGGCGTGGAAGAAGTTGAGAGGCGGAAGAGAGAGTTATATGTGGAAAGGAAGAGAGAGGTGAAAAGATTAGTAAGAGAGAGTAAGAAGAGAGTGGATGAGGAATTTGGAAGGAATTTGAGTGTAAAGTGGAGGGACTGTAAGAAAATGTTCTGGAGAGAAGTGAAAAGAGTAAGAGTGTAAAGTGGAGGGACTGTAAGAAAATGTTCTGGAGAGAAGTGAAAAGAGTAAGACAGGGTGGAAGTGAAGTTAGCAGGGGAGTGAAAGATAAAAATGGTAGATTACTAGTGGAGAAGGGAGAAAAAGTGAGCAGATGGAGAGAACACTTTAAGGAATTGTTGAACGTAGAGGATGGAAGTAATGCGAGTATAAGTGGCTGGGGAATGGCTGGGAGAAGGAGGGAGGTGAGAAGACAGTAAGAAATCAGTAGGATAGAAGTTGTGGAAGCAATGAAGAAAGTTAAATCGGGGAAAGCCCCAGGAATTGATGGAGTGTGTGGTGAAATGCTGAAGCATGGGGGAGAGATAGTAGTAGAATGGATGTGGAAGATGTGCAGATTGGCCTGGGAGGAAGGTAGAGTCCCGGAGGATTGGAAGTCAGGTATAATTATTCCCTTGTACAAAGGAAAAGGGGAAAAAGCAGTGTGTGGTAATCATAGGGGCATTTGTCTTCTTAGTATAATAGGAAAAGTGTATGGTAGGATAATTATAGACAGAGTTAGAGAAAGAACAGAAAAATTGGTTGGAGAAGAACAGGGAGGCTTTAGGAAGGGAAGAGGTTGTGTAGATCAGATATTCATTCTTAGACCTTCAGTGGAAAAGTTTCTAGAGAAGGGAAAGAAGTTGTATGCGGCTTTCATGGATTTGGAGAAAGCATATGACAGGGTGGATAGACAAGGATTGTGGAAAGTGTTAAGAATATATGGAGTAGATGGGAAGTTGTTGAATGCTGTGAAGAGTATGTACGATGGTGCGAAGGCTGCAGTGCGTGTGGATGGTGAACTAAGTGAATTTTTCTCTTTGAAAGTTGGTTTGAAACAGGGATGTGTCATGTCTCCATGGTTGTTCAATCTGTACATGGATGGGGTAATAAAAGAGGTACAAGGTAGGGTAGTGGATGTTGGAGTGGCCCTGGTGAGAGAGGATAGTGTTTGGAAACTCCCTGTACTGTTGTTTACAGATGATACTGTGTTGTTGAGTGAAGACGAAGGGGAGCTGCAAGGCTTGGTGGATGAGTTTGAGAGAGTGTGTAAGAAACGGAACCTAAAGGTGAATGTAGGGAAGAGTAAAGTGATGGTCTTTGAGAGAGGTGAAGCTAGTGAATGTACAGCGAGGTTGGATGGTGAGGAATTGGAAAATGTGAGTACGTTTAAGTATTTGGGTAGTGTGATGAGTAAGGATGGAGGTTTGGAGGGTGAAGTGCTTGAAAGGGTACAGCAGGGAAGAAAGGTTGCTGGTTCCTTGAAAGCAGTGATAAGAAACAGGGAAGTGAGCATGGAAGTGAAAAAGTTACTACATGACAGTATTGTGATACCAACTCTAACGCACGGAAGTGAAGCTTGGACATTGTTGGAAGGACACAAGTCAAGAGTGAGAGCAGTGGAAATGAGTTATTTAAGAGGAGCCTGTGGAGTCACGTGGAGAGACAGGCTGACGAATGATGATATAAAGGAGCGTTTTGGTGTGGATGTGGATGTGATAGGAAGCATTATGAGGAACACACTGAGGTGGTTTGGCCATGTGGAGAGGATGGAGGGTGAAAGACTGACGAAAGAGTGTATGTGAGTGAGGTGGAGGGGGGAAGAGGGAGGGGGAGGCCCAGGATGAGATGGAGGGATGGGGTGGAGAGGTATATGAGAGAGGGGTGTGTGAGTTGGGAGCAGGGGAGTGAAATGGCGGGGGACAGGGCGACTTGTAGGCGATTTGTTTGTGGCCACCCCAAACGGGATTGAGGCGTCTGGCAATAGATAGATAGATTCTCTTTCTTTTTTCTTTTCTTTGTCTTTTGTTGATAAGGTTATTTATTTCCACTCGTTCTATTTCATCTTTCTTTGTTTTTACTGTCCTTTCCTTTCTTTTTTTCATAGGCTCAAGTGTCTTTTCTGAATACTTCTTGGTTTTTGTTTTATTAGGTTCTCCTACTACCTCCGCTGATTCTTTTAGCACTTTTGTTAGTCTGTCATTCAGCTCATTAATGTCACATTCAGTATTACTGAGAGCCTGAAATATGTTCCTTATTTCCAACTGAAAGGCTGCTTTGTTTTCATTGACTTTAATTGGGCATATCTTTTTATCTTTAATCATTTTCTTTCTTTCACTTTTGAAATTGAATCTTGCTGTGGAACCCACCATTCTATGGTCACTTCCAATATTTACTTTGTTGATAACTGACATTTGTGATCGTGTTATTCTTATCTGCTGTAATGAAGTCGATTTCATTCTTTGTTTCTCCATTTGGGCTTCTCCAGGTCCACTTTCTCCCTGTTCTTTTTGTGAAAGAATTTGTTCATTTTATTCTCATGTTAAACATTTCTGCAAAGTTTACCAACATTTCACCTCTTTCGTTCCTTTCTCCCAATCCAAATTTTCCCATACATGCTTCTCCATTTTTTGATTTTCCAACTTTCACATTAAAGTCTCCCATGAGTATAGTATAGGTGGTCTATTACTTTTCCATAATCTGGGAGATGTCATCATAGAATGTTTCAATTTCTTCATCTGAGCTCTGAGAAGTTGGTACAGATACAAGTATTACTTTCATGGTATATTTTTTGCAGTCTGATTACAACCACTGCTGCTCTGTCAGATACACTGCTGAATTTAACAATGTTGTCTGCAAGATTTCTGTAAATTAGAAATCCTACACCACCAACTTTCATTTTCCCTTCCTCTGTAGTAAAATAGGTGGCCACTGTCATTGAGCTAAATTACTATTTCTTCTTTTCTGTGGGCCTGACTCAAACCTACAATATCCCAACTATTGTTTTCCAATTAGCCATTAAGTTATCAAATTTGTAACGCCAAAGGCCCAAAGAGTGTGTTGGCGGCGGAGGGGGGGGGAGGAGAATGGGTTTCAGGGGAGGCGTCCTGTATTTTAACTGTTCAGAAATGGCAACCCTAGTTTTAACAGAATAAATAAATCTATAATTCAACAGACTTATCATGATGTTCAGGCTCAGTTAAGAATAATGTAAATTTTGATGAGAATATAAACGTAATGATTTCTTTGATACTCATAAACTTGCATTAGGAAACTTGAGTGATAATATTACCCTTATACTTTCATGTCGGTATTTGGTTTGCGTCCGTCCAAATTCCATACTATATTTGTAGCCCTCAAAATATTACCATCATGATGCATTTATCTTACCAGACGTATCAGTTATAAATCTTGCCTTTTTTTATATATATACCTGCGCGAGAGTGGGTAGTACGGTACCATGTTTTAGTAAACGTATTGTGTGTGCGTGTGAACCAACTTAAAAAAGATTTCAGTCCGATTTTTCTTTCAAATGATTTCTGCCAAACTTGGTGGAAGCATGAAGGATATCCAGTGAGGAAGTCTATCGAGTTTTATGACAAAAGGCAGGTCAACGTCACAGGACTAGGTTAAATGTTGACCTAGCAAGATTAAACAGTTTTTGTTCGATTTACACCAAACTTAGTGCAGCAGTTCATATTAATGCAAGAAGGAAGCAAGTCAATTTTGAGAGAAAAACGTCAAAGATCAAGGTCACAGAGCAAGGTCAATGCTTGTTCCATATGTGTAATGGTAAAGAAATTAACTAAAACAGCTTTTAACTTAATCAGCCAAACTTGGTGGAAGGGTTGAGGGTCAGCCTGGAAGTAAACATAGTTTTATAAATAATAATACAGTACAGGTGATGTCATGGTCAAAGCACAACTTCAACACAGTTTTATCTGATTTAGCCAAACAACTTTGTTAACCGAAGATGTAGCAAGAATAAAAGGTTTCGATAATCAGAAATATCATTCAAAGGTCAGGGTCACAGGGAAGGGTTAAAGTCCAACGTTACGTTCCAGGTCAAATTTCGACCTGTGTGTTTGCGTATGAACAAAGGAACTAGACACTTTTGACTTCATTTCTACCTATTTTTGTCCAAGGATTGAGGGTCAACTCAGATGTCGACCTATTGTTTTTGAACAATAGGTCAAAGTCATATAGTAATTTCAACCAATTCAGTTTTTGTCTGATTCAGACTGAACACTGTGCAAAGCTTCAGGATAAGGCAACAGATTATGTAGAATGTGATACTATATACAGTAGTCAATTATATGTTAAGGTCATAGCAAATGGTCAAAGGTCAAGTTGACAAGGCAAGGCCAACTTTAACAGTTTTGATCTGGTTTGGACCAAACTTTGTGGGACGGATCAGGGTACACCAAGGATGAGGGAAATCAGTTTGAGAACAACGGTCGAAGGTCAGGGTGGCGGGTAAAGCCAAGGCCGTCTTGATCTGAAGAGGCCCGGGTCTCCCGCCAATATCTGACTGTGACGTCACAATCGGTGGCCGTCGTATTATTCCGCCAGTCCCCCCGCCTTGTTATAAACAGTGAGGTATGCCAACAACTCAGCCACTTATTTCAAATTTTTCCTCTCTCCCATCTGGATTTCGTTCACGGCAAGCCATATACGTATTATTAAATATGTATAGCCATACTAGAATGCATGAAAAGCATCATTGCTATTACTGAAAGCATTTTAAATGAGAAATTAGAGGTATCAGACTGTCACCAGTGGATATCTTCTAGGTTACAGTGAAGTAGTTTTCGTAAATACGTTAGGCAACGAAATCACAACACGGCCTAAGTTTCCCAGTGTTCTTTAAACACTGCATAATATATTTTGGTGGATCACAGTCGTATTGAGATGTTATTTATTTGTTTTTATTTTTCTATGTGTCTGACTCTGGGCATAGGCTTTCACAGCCTGGTGCCAAGGCCAAGTAGTCCTCCTACATACCATACACCTCTACGTGGTTACTGATGCCTTACTTCATTCCTTACAAAATAACCTAGGCTACTCAATGGTAGCTTGATTTATTCTTTTAATTCTATGTATTCAGTGAAATATCTAGGTAACAACGATATCAACTGACAAGTATAGGCCTAGCCTAGGAAAAAAAGAAACATTTATAAGCCCAGCCCAGGCCAAGCAAAAACATTTATGGGCCTTGTCTAGGCAGGAAGAAACGTATAAGCCTAGCCCATGCCAAGAAAAATGTGCGTAGGCCAAGCCCAGGCCAGGAAAAATGTTCATAGGCCTAGCCTAGGCCAAGGAGAAATGTGTATGGGTCTGCCCAAAGCCAAATGTAATGCTTTTGCCTAAATCTTATGCCTAAATGATGACAAGAATTATTTGCTAAATATGAATTTTAGCCAGGCCGGGGTCTATTTTATTGATACTCATGTTTCCTATAGTTTGATGAGAGGGACTTAAAAAGAGATTTGCGCCGGTTAGAGCATAAATAGAAATGAAAATATGATACGAGAAACGTATTATTTAAATGACAAATATCAGTTCGGTAAAATTGCTGTTGGTCAAGTCTCTAAACTAATACCCATTATTTTGTATAAAACTAATTAAGTCCCCATTACAATTAGGTAAAGTTGTTGCTCTGTTTTATGGTAGAAGCTATTAGATGGATAATAAACTAATCTGACCTTACCTAACAAGGAGAGGAGAAAAAAGAATTACCGATGATTGGAATATAGTTATATAGCAATATGCTTGCAGTATATAATTATATATATAGTTATATTTACCTATACCTAGCCAAAGAAAAAAAAAAGCACATTATGTATGCAATGCAATGCAATGGTAGTCAGAAGCTTAACCTATACAATATTGGTTATGTATTTACATAGTGTCTATATTTTCTTCCTTTGGTGTACTGTTTGTGCTTTCTTCAGCAATTCAGTTTTTTTACCTGTGTGTAGGTTATTTATACCTTATTTTTCAAATTCCCCGGGAATTCATGTAGATTTATTGTTAATAGATGCATTAAAAACAGTAAAGTGGACAAAATGTTGGGTTTATTCAAGTGGGTTTTATTCAAAATCCAGGTAGACAAAAGGTGGGCACTGACGTTGTTGCCAACCAGGATTTGTGTGTATTATTTTACCGTGCAAGTAAAACAGTTATTTTCAGTTTGTACAGTGATAAATAATCTTTACACAGACAGGTATCCTAATAGGCCTATCTTATAAAATTTGTTTCTGAACACATCTATTCATTACAATGTTTTAGGCCTTCAGTTCGGGAACTGTAATTTTTAATGTTTATCATAATAATAAATAATAACTAATATTAGTATTAACACTACTAATCATCAATAAATAATAATGGCCATACATAAGTAAGCAAATATTAAATGTGCACGCATGAGAGGCAAAGACAGAGAGAATTTGTGGCCACCGCCTGTGACGTCATCAGTCTCTCCTCCAGGCCTGTATACCAAGACGGCCTTGGTAAAGTCAGGCGTTGGGTATTTAGACCAACTGGTGGGCGTAGGGCATTGCACTGTGAGAATAATCTTATTGTCATCGCCTTCCTTTAGAACGCGGAGCGAGAACGTTTTTGCCTGCCCGTGTGTGTCTGTCGGTGTGAGCTTGAGTGTGTGTGTGTGTGAGAGAGAGAGAGAGAGAGAGAGAGTGTGTGTGTGTGTGTGTGTGTGTGTATGTAATTCACCTGGTCGGCCAGGGTCACCTGATGGTCGTGATAGTCAGCTTTTACCCTCTCGGAATGGAGCTGAGAGCTCATATATTCCGATCTAAGGGCAAGATTATGACCTTCACACACGCACACACCCATCCCCTTGCTCCAGGGGGACAGTAACCACCCACTTCGTCAGTGAAACTTTTCGCAATCTGAGCGGGGCGAGAACTCCCGTCTACCAGATGGCAAGCGAGAACGTTACCACTGGGCCAGCAAGAAGTGTGTTCTTACCCTTACCCAATTGTTCTTACCCAATTGTATCTTTACAGGAATGAGTCAAGCTCGTACTGTCCCGTGTCTTAAACCATATTTATCGTACATATCCTTAAATTTGTGAACTATTTTGGCACACACTATTTCATTCGGTAGTGCATTCCATTGATCAATTGCTCTGTTTGGGAAACTGAATTTCCTTACGTCTTTATCACCTCTCCTTATGCAGTTTTTTGCAGCGTCCTCTTGCTGATGCTTCTTCATATGTTAAGTAATCATTTATGTCTATTTTTTCCTTCCCTGATATGCACTTATATAGCATTATCATGTCACCTCTTTTCCTTCTCTCCTGTAGTGTTGGTAGATTCAGTTTATTTAGTCTTTCTTCGTAGCTTAGGTCCCTTAAGCTTGGTATCCATCTTGTAGCGGCCCTTTGAACTTTTTCAATCTTGTCTATGTGTTTCTTGAGATGAGGACTCCAGACTACTGATGCATATTCCAGGGTTGGTCTAATGAATGATGTTATTATCCTTCTTAGCATGTCTTCATTTATGCATGTGTATGCTATTCTCATATTTGCAAGCAGTGTATACATGTTCCGTACCTTCTCGCTGATGTGGTCAGCCGGAGATAGTCTGTTATTGATAATCACACCTAGGTCCTTCCTTCTTTCTAATGTTTAGTTTTATTTCCTAACTTATAATCCCAATCAGGTATTTTTCCACTTTTACCAAACTTGATTACATGACATTTGTCCACATTGAATTCCATTTGCCTTGTACTACTCCATTCATGAAGTTTATTTAATTCTTCTTGTAGCTCTTTACAAGAGTCTGTGTTAGTAATTCTCCTTTGTATTTTTACATCATCTGCAAACATATTCAAATAGCTCTCATTTCCAGTGTTACTGTTTATATCATTTATATACACAAAAAATATGATTGGTGCCAGCACTGAACCCTGTGGTACTCCACTAGTCACTTCTTTCCATGATGAGTAGTTTCCTCTTAGTACTGTTCTCATTTCTCTTTTTATGAGAAAGTCTTGCATCCAACAAAACAGTTTGCCTCTAATTCCTCCTTGATGGTACAGTTTCCATAAAAGTTTTTGGTGTGATACTGTGTCAAAAGCTTTCTTGAAATCTAAATAGATACTGTCCACCCATCCTTCTCTTTCCTGTATTGTGTTTGTTACTCTGTCATAATAGCTCAACATATTAGTAACACATGATTTTCCTTTTCTGAAACCAAACTGTCTTTCTGTTATCATACTGTGTTCTTCTAGATGATTTACCCAAGCTTTTCTTTTAAGCTTTTCTAATACCTTGCTTACAACACTGGTCAGTGATACTGGTCGGTAGTTGAGTGGATTTTGTCTATTTCCTTTCTTGAGTAAGGGGACAATATTTGTTTTTTTTCCAAATATCAGGTAGTTTACCTTGACTCAAGGATTTCTTGAAAATTAAAAATAATGGTTTACTTAACTCCTTTGCACATTCTCGTAGTACCCAACATGAAATTTCATCAGGACCACTTGCTTTTCCTCTGTCTAATCTACTTAACTCCTCCTGTATTACTTTTTCTGCTATTTGTATATCTGGTAGTATGTGTGGACATGCATGTTCCACATAGTCCCTCCCAAAATTTTTTTCTTCTATAAAAACTAATTGGAAATTCTTATTTAGTGCTTCACAAATATCTTTCTCTTGTGTATAAGTGATTCCCTCGTCCGTAATGGATTGTATTATATCTTTTACTATAGTTTTGCTTCTGATGTAGCTGTAAAACAGCTTTGGTTGATCTCTACTTTTATTTATTATATCCTCCTCAAACTGTTTTTGGGCTTCCCTCCTTATTCTTGTATAATCGTTTCTTGCCTGTTTGTAGTTATTATACGCCCTTTCACTATTGTCTTCTGTATCTATTCCACAACAAATCTCTTCTTTCTTTTTATTTTTTACATTCTGTATTGAACCATTTCTGTATTTTCTTATCTGCTTCTTTGTGCTGTGGGATGTACTTCTGGACTCCTATTTCATAAAATTCACAACTTTTTATATTCATTCATTCATTCATTGCCACACGCCATGTATCTCAAACAGGGTGGCCAAGGGCTTAGAGTTCATTGTTTTACAGGGAGGGGCACTAATCCTCCACCAACCCCACTTGACACGTAGGGAAAACGAGCCAACAGCATCTGGTGTTCCCAGGCGGTCACCCATCCAAGTACTAACCAGACCCAACAGCATTTAAATCTTGTCCTCTAAGCTCATTTTCCCAATCAACTTCTAAGAAATACTTCTTTAGGTCTTGATAATTTCCCTTTATAAAGTTTAGGCTCTTTTTGTAACTTTCATTGCTGTTAACTATATCATATGCTATCCTGAAGTTATAATTTAGTACTGCATGATCGCTTTTGCCGAGTGGAGGGTGATATATTAAACTATCAATATCATTTTCTTGCCAAGTGAAAATTAGATCTAGCACTGAAGGTACATCAAGTCCTCTTTTTCTGGTGGTTTCCCTCACATGTTGCGTTAGGAAAAACTCTTGCACGAGATCCAGGAGCTTTTGGTCCCAACAGCTTTCTTGGCTAATTATATCTAGAGTATTCCAATTTATATTTGTATTGAAATCTCCAGTTAGTATAATTCTTTCCGATTTCCCTTCCATTTTATGTAGTAATGATCTTAAACTCTGAATTGTACTCTCTGCCTGGTCCTCATATTCATCTCTTTCCCATATGTTTGATCTGTGTGGCATGTACAAATTGGCTACAATTACTTTCCCTTCAGATGTGTTGATCTCTACTGCAATCAGTTCTACTTGTGATGGTATATCTCGTTTTATTTCATTGACTTTTAGATTTTTCTTAGTTAATATTATAATTCCTCCTCCTTTTTTTAAATTTCTGTCTCTTCTCCATATATTGTATTCCTCTAAGTTTAGTATGTCATTGGATATCCTTGGTGTTAATTTTGTTTCAGTTAGGCATATTATTTGTGGTTCATTTTCTCTGACATAATCATTCATCTCTAGTAATTTAGATACCATTCTATCCACATTTGAGTACATCAACTTTATCATCTTGTTTATATACTTGTCATGACATGGTTTTACTACCTTCCTCCTTTTTATTCCATCCTGTTTGTGTACCACTTTCGTACCTGCAATCCTATTACTTTGTAAAAAAAAATTTCTTCTTCTCCTCTTCTGATCTTCCCTCATTTTTTTTTTTTTTTTTTTTTATTCCTCCCTTTTCTCTTTCAGTAATTCCAGTTCCTCTTGTGTTAGGCATCTTTTTATCCATACATTTTTGAACTCTTTTTCCACAAGATTCTTTGCATCATTTTTTAGTATCTATTCCACAGTGTTTACACTCTGGAAAGTCACCTTTAGAGGTCTTGTCCTGCTTTTCTCGTATTTCCCTAACCTTTTGTGTTCCTCTATGTCTTTACTACAGATTTCCTCTGATACTTCTTTCAGTAAGCTCATTACATTTGCCATCTCCCTTTTGTCTCTTGTGATCTTGTGATCTTGTTTTTTACTTCCAGTGATTACTATAGATTTGTTTATATCTACTGAATCTCTGACTAACTTTGGATTGTTTTGGATTATTCTTTTCACTTCCTTTTTAATGCTTTTTTCCTCCACCCTTGTTTCTAAGTCTTTCTTTACTTTCACCATTTCAGCATACGTGGTTTCCACATCATTTTTATAGCTTTGCACAGCTTCATTCACCTGTGTTATCTTCTCCTCAATATCACTGCTCTGGTCTATAAGACTGCTTACTTGCCTAATTGTCTCTGTGTCATTTTTGAACTCTTCCATAACACTCTTGTGATTGACTACTGTACTTGCCATTTCACTCATTTTCTTCCTAAGTGTACTCGATTCCACTGTTAATTCACTGATGGTTGTGTCTTTCTTGTTGGCCTCCCTTCCTAGTTTTTCTATTTCTTCCTTTTGCAAGTGCATCTGCTTCTTTATTTCATCAATTTCATTTTTGAAAGCCATTTCTAGTTTGTGTACACGTTCAACCAGTCTATTGTGAGTCTCCACTTCAACCAGTTCTTGATAGAAATCATCATTTTGCTTTCTACCTTTATCCCTTTTCTTTTCCGAATTTGCTTTACTAAAGTATGTATCCATTTTGCAATACTAAAAGTACAGAGTATGGACTTACATTCCCCGTGTTGCTGTAGTCTAAACAAACCTCAGCTGACTGAGCGCGTTCTTTCGTCTTGGTTCTCTTTTCTGTTTGAACAAGTCTTGTTTAAACTTTTTTTTTTTTCTTTTAATAATGAAAAATCATTTAGTCTAACCTGGTACAGAGCTTGACTCATATAAAGATACTAATTTAGGTAATGCCACTGGCCGTGTTGGTTCGGTATGGAGCGCCGATATCGCACGTCTGCCTCGATTGTGTGTGTGTGTGTGTTCCCATAATATCTCATGAATGATTTGAGCTGTCAACATGAAACCTTCAGGATATCAAGTTATGGCCAAAATCTTAGACTTGACAAACAGCATATTCTCGCGGGCGATTAGCATTCGGCTCCCGAATGCTATTCTTTCATTACAAAGGAAACATGACTTGGGAAATGGCATGCTTCTCTCTCTCTCTCTCTCTCTCTCTCTCTCTCTCTCTCTCTCTCTCTCTCTCTCCTCAAACATTCACTTTTATGGTGTTCAAAAATTCATTCAAGAAAAACGGGTGATGGATAAAATACCGTATTCAGAGAGAAGGAGGAAAGGATATTTTAGTTATTTAGAGATAATGACTTAGAAATAAAGAGGTTCCCTTCGTCTTAAAGAAATTATTTAGAGATAATACTATGTTAGAGCCACAGATAAACTGATTGAAGGCACAGAATAGTCACGTAGAAATTGATTAGTTATACATAAATTATTTACTGCCGTGTTTCGAATAATAGAAAATGATTTGATGACAGCAGTGTCTTAGAAATACAGGAGCAATTTAGTCTAAGAGATATAAATAAGAACCACTGAGAAATACTTGAGACAACAGCATCATTAAACGCAAAGGAAAATGCGTTGAACCATGTGAAAATATATTAGTGAAAGTGGTTTATCTTGTAGCTATAGAGATCTAATTGTTGATGTTGCTCAGGTTCATCTCGACGTGAACCTTGTGAACTGCAGGCTAAAGGTGTCCCTTTCCTGCAATCCTATATCTTTCTTACGGTATGGGAGGCAGTTCATGGACGTTTGTATAGCCGTGCAGAGGAACCGCTCGGTTTGGCTATATCAGTCCACCACATGAAGGTTTCCCTCCCTAACACCTAATGAGTGAATTAAAAAACATAATATTACTTATGGAAAGAGAAGATATAATTCAAACATCATTATCGAGGAGTAACAACAAAAATGTAGAGTTATACTGTATGGGCATCTTTTTAACCCAGAAGAATCAGGCAGTGCCATGGAAATGTATATTACTTACTTAAAGACAAAGAAATATTTTTGATACGTAAATTTATACTCAGAATAAAAGAGAAACCATTTACAGACACAAGACATTATGCGGAGACAGAGATCTCTTTTAGGGGCAATATTATATCTGAGTCACAGAAAAACTTTTACACAGAAAGGGATATGTTTAACTTTGAGTAATAATTTATCCCCAGAAGTCAATAAAACCACAGAGACACTATTTACAGCCACAAACTATTCTTTATGAGACACCAGGACCTTTGAGCAATAAAGAATGACATAGAACCATAGAAAAAGTACATTTACTGTGCAGTCAAAGATATGAAATAGCCACAGAGAGATCATTTAGAACACACACACCGCAACTCAGCCAGGAGACAGGGCGTGTGTGCTGGGCATTCCCCAGGCCCTGTCTTCCCCCTTACCTTACTCAAGACAACCACCACCAACCGGGCTACAGCAAGGCCCGGTCTCCTCGATAATGAGGAGAGAATCATCAACAACAACAACATCATTTAGAAAACAAATGAATTATGAGTTGGTAGAGAGAGAGAGAGAGAGAGAGAGAGATTCTATGGAGTAACAGTAACCACTCTGAGTAATAAAAAAAGGCCAAGGAAAATGTAAAGAAGTTAGAACCAGTTAAATCAATTTGAGGCTGAGAGATTTCTGAGCCAAGAAATTATGGAGGTTCATGGAGAGATGATTAGAGGCGCAGAAAAAAAGTTTAAAGGCAGGTATATCTTAGAGCAGCAAAAAAGGAAAATAAAACCAGAGAAATAAATGTAAGGCCCAGAAATCTTAGCGAACAAGGAAATAAGGTGAGATAGGCAGTCCGGCCGGCATTGTGTAAATAAACTGTTGGCCAGTCGTGTTTCAGAGGCATGGCGTCCAGTTATGTCCTCCTTTCCCCTCTCTTATATCTCTTACTTACGTCTCTCATTTACCACCATTCACTCCCCCCCCCTCCCCACCTCTCTCTCTCTCTCTCTCTCTCTCTCTCTCAATCGGTGATTTTTTATTTTATTTTACCAGTCCCATGTTGCCCTTATTGTTAGTCGCGTTTTCCTTCTTTCCTGTACTTATGTATTCTCTTTTTTTTTTTTTTCTGGTTGTATAATTGTGGCAGGCACATATCTGTCTATCTATATACCTAGGCTGCTTCCCCCAAGGAAAGGAATGTAGCCGAGACAGGACGACTCACTCTCCATTTACTCATCCATTCAAACATTCATTCGCATCTTAGCCCCAAAGGGGAGAACGGACAGATCCTCACCGCATCACACCGCACAAGGGTCAACTGCGCAATGCAATCAGTGACATCCACAGCAGGGCCCGACAGCAGAACTGGTTTACCCCTGCCACATCATAACAGATCCATCCCCTTACCCGCACCTGACCTGACTAGCTGATCAGACCAAATGCGGGAGAATATCCCCTCAGGGCTGCGTCATCATTTATTCATTCACAATTTCTCTCCATTTATTTCTGTCACGCACAGCCACTCTTCCTTGCTCAACAGACATCCCTCTCGCAATAAACGCTCTCTTCACACTGTCCATCCATCCTATTCGTGGTCTTCCTCTCAGTCTTACACCTCTTACATCAGATCTAGTTATCTTTTTCACCAATCGCTCATTATCCATTCTCTCCATATGCCCAAACCATTGCAACACCCTCTGCTCAACTCTACCAGCCATCTCCCGAACAACTCCAGTTCTCCTTCGCACTTCATCATTTCGCACTCGATCCATACGCGTCACTCCACACATACTCCTCAGACATCTCATCTCCATTACATTCAAACTTTTCCTCTCTGCTACACCCATATTCCACGTTTCAGCCCCATATAATGCAGTCGGTACCACAACACCCTCATACAGCCTTCTCTTTACATCCATTCTAAGCGAACGACATTTAAACACTTTTTTCATTCCTCCCAGCACCTTTCCTACTTCATTTATTCTAAACTTCACTTCTGCATCTATTCTTCCATCCACAGCAACATGTGACCCTAGATATTTAAAACAATCTACCTCCTCAAGCAACTCACCATTCAATACTATATTCATCCCCCTACCATCTATCAACCTCGTACACTTCATCACTTTACTCTTATTCTCATTTACTTTCAATTTCCTCCTTTCACACACCCTTCCAAACTCCTCTACCAACTGTCTCAATCTCTCCTCTGAATCAGTCACCAGTGCAGTATCATCTGCAAACAGCAGCTGCTTCAGATTCCACTCTCCTCCATCAACATTTACCAGACTCAGACCACCTAAAACTCTTGCATTCACCTCCCTTACAACACCATCCATGTAAATATTAAACAACCAAGGCGACATCACACATCCCTGTCGCAGCCCCACTCTCACGGGAAACCAATCACTCACAGCATTTCCCACTCTTACACAAGCTCTACTATTTACATAAAAACTTTTCACCCCTTTTAGTAAACTACCATCAAGTCCATACAATCTTAAAACAGTCCACAAAGCCTCCCTATCAATTCTATCATACGCTTTCTCTAAATCCATAAATGCCCAAAACACATCCTTGCCTTTCGCTAAATACTTTTCACACACTTGTCTCACAGCAAACACCTGATCAACGCATCCCCTCCCTCTCCTAAAGCCACACTGCTCATCGCTAATCACTCCCTCTGTACCCTCTCTAACTCCCATAATTAACACTCTGCCATACACTTTACCTACAACACTCAACAGACTTATACCCCTAAAGCTAGTACATTCATACTTATCACCCTTGCCTTTATACAACGGGACCACACAAGCACTTGCCCAGTCAATTGGCACCATACCTTTCTCAAAGCACACATTCAATAATCTTACTAACCAGTCAACAATAGTCACTCCACCACCCTTCAGGCATTCCACAGCACACCCATCCATACCTGTAGCTTTCCCTGTTTTCATCTCCTTTACTGCCTTCTCCACTTCCTCCTTCGTGATCAAAGAATCATTCAACTCTCCCAACACATTTATTCCTTGCACCCTTCTATCTGCCACAATCTCAGCCACCCTTTCCTCCTCTACATTTAACAATCTTTCAAAATGCTTTGCCCATCTCTTCCTTACTGCATCAATCTCAATTAACATCCTTCCATCCTCTGCAGGCACATATAGCCTTCAGAATTAACCGATTCCTGCCAAACATGGACACAGTGACCAGCCTACAAACTAGTTGTGTCCGCAAGGTTTTGGTTGTTAGGCAACTACTCGTTATCTAGCAAGGGCCGAAAACCTTCATTTTCCGTACTTTTCACGTTTTGAGCTGTAGAAGCATTGCTAATGGGCGTAGAAGCCTCTAACTTCTTTAGACGTAATCTTGAGGTTATTCTCTATCGGAAGTGTGCCATCCGTTTCCCCCCTCCCCTCTAGTTTTCGAGTGGCAACCCTGCAAAGACTGGCCTCAGCGTCCCTAACAACTAGAACCGGTTTTCAAAAAGACACCCTAGTTCTCCGGCGGCTTGATGAAATTGAAAGTTTGTATGCTTATAGACACTGACTAGTACTACCACTTTCTGCTGTGCACCTATGTACTACGTTGGCCAGGTCAGGGGTCAAAGGTCATCAAATGCGGTCCGTGAAAATAGCTAAAATCACGACTATGCTGGCACGAAATCCTAAGGCTCCGAAGATTATTAAGCCATGGCCATGAGTCTTGGGTGGAATGTTGCACTGGAGTACCTCCATATAGAAATGGCTTTTAGTGTCGAAACGCACTTCCGGTCACTGAGAAAGCTTGGTCTGCTTAGAGCTGGCCATCGTCGCCTACCGGCTTGTTCTTATTATGATTCTGGGTTTCCAGCATGCACTATTATCTTTACTGAACTATTTTATACGTTTCTATTGTATTATATTACGTTGTCAATGCGCTTGCGATAAATCGTCATTAATTATTATTTTTTTATCTGGCATACGCAACACTCATTTTCATCCGTTCTCTTTCATCTTTGTCTGTCTGTCCTTCTGTTGCTATTCTCATCCTCCCCCCCCCCCTCTCTCTCTCTCTCTCGAAATGATTATTAAGCTGCAGGCAGAGAATGGTGAATCCCTTTCATTTTATTCTTGTTATCGCCGACTTCATTTATCTTTACGAGAGAAGGCCGATCGTACTGAATGGATTATCTGGAATATAAAAACTGTCTAGACAGACATTTTTACAAGATTGTTCAGTGCCATGATTCAGCGCAAGATATTGTATATGAATTTATCGTAGGATTTTCATTAATTATTCTGTCGCAAAAATATTGTGGATAATTTTTTACCGATAACCCTTTTAATACGATGATCCTTCTAATTTCGTTTTTGCTACCACCTAACATTGCTATTCAGTTAAAGGGCAGACCTCTCAGTTTCCTGTGGAAAATAATTAAACAACATTTTTTATGTAAACAGTAAAGAAACACTGGTTCAATGCCTATTTTTTTTTTCCTCCTCCTAAAGAATATTGAACAAATAAAAGCTAAATCGCTATCTGTTCATTTTTAGATGCCTGGACCCTGTGCGTTTAAAAGCGTGGAGGATAAAATTATGCTGTGGGAAAATTGTGTATATGCGAGACTGAGAATGCCTGTTGACGCCTGCATTAGAGAGTTGAATAGAACTGTGGAACATGAAGGGGGCTTCGTGCCGGCAGAATTGCCAAGGAATGCCAACAGATACTTCAGAAGAGCAGAGACCTTAGCAATAGCGATAGGAGAGAAAAAGATCTAACACACACACACACACACACACACACACACACGAGAGAGAGAGAGAGAGAGAGAGAGAGAGAGAGAGAGAGAGAGAGAGAGAGAGAGAGTTGCGTTACTGCATTGTACAGGGTTAATTAATTGATGATAAAGAGTCACAAATGGAGATGGCGAATAGTGAAATCTATACAGGTGATTTTAGAAAAAGGAAAAACGGAGAGAAAGGGTTTCATTTTAAACATGAGAGTTAAATAATATTGGACAGTCAGTGGAGTTAGAAATTAGAAGGTAAGTAACAGCACAGATGCATATTATTACCTCCACTAAGGAGGTCATGTTTTACCCCAAGTTGGTTGGTTTGTCTGCTTGTGTGTCTTTTAGCAGGATTACCCAGAAAGTTATGAACGGATTTTAATGAAATTTTATGGAAGGGTGGGCCATGGACCAAGGAAGAAATAATTAACATTGGGGGCAGATACACTCAAATAGTTATGAACGAACTTTGATGATATTTGATGGAAGGGTGGGCCATGAACCAAGGAAGAAATTAAATTCAGGGGTGGATCCGGATCCGAATCTGGGGTTTCCCGCACAATATCTCCAAAAGTTCTCAGTGAATTTTAATGAAATTTTATGGAACGGTGGACCATGGACCAAGAATGAATTGATTAAATTTGGCGGCAAAACCTATATATCCACGGATCCGGATCCTTTTTAATGGTAATGGCATTGACATTGGTATGCGCTCTCTGAGAACTTTCTAGTTCAGTCTGAAATTGACAAGAGAGTGTAAAGAATTAAGGAGATCCAAGTTTGTAAACTCCAGAACGAATTAAACTGTTGTGTTAATACACACAATTACCGCCTTTGTAATGCTGTAACTCACGGGATACTTTCATGTTGATTTCCAGGTTAACTATAAAATGCCGCTTGTATCGACTGGCTGAGTCCCGGAAAACTAAAAGGCCACGGAGGGTCCCCAAAACATGAGTTTTGCCGTGGTTTTTGGCGTCCCATTTTATTTAGTTTTAAAATGTACGTCGCAGTAATGAATTTATAAAAACTTCTTTTTATATATTACTGTTTCCTATGACGTATTTTCCAATGTACTCCTGCGTCTCCAGTCGAATTTTTTCAGCTTCGGAGAGGCTTTTCTACCTGGAATGCATGGGCACAGCTTTCGGTAACCTATTCACTAATAGAGCGGTGGCTTAAGCTGAATAAATTCGCCTGATAGCAACCCGAATTATTTTTAATGACGTGCTCAATGTGAAGTGACTAACCAATATTCTATGGTGGAAAATAAAAAAAATCTTCCCCTAAGTTAGAAATCAAAGGAAATTTTTTTCTTCGAAATGTTTTTCCTTACTCTTCACTCTGCTTTGATAGTGTATTAATGTTATTGTGGGTCGCCTAGACTCCAACCTAGATAAATAATGAGGTACTTCATTAATTGTTCAAGAAAACGAAACGAGCACGAACAATATCTGATATGTAGCGGGGTGGTGGAGATAGAAATATAGCCTAATATGGGTTACTAAAGTAGCCGTTCTTGACATCAGCCACCATATTATAGAAAAACAAATATTATGAACATCAGAACTGAGTTACCTCGGAAATACTTAAAGCTGTGGCGGACCTACTTTCATCGCTGGAAACTAAAATATATTAGCAAACTTGCCCGCTCAGACAAGTTTCATAATTGAAAGTGTGGCGGCATATAATTTGATACTGCATATGTGTAAGTTTTTTACTCAGATATACGGCAGCCTTTCTTTACTGATTATGTTATGTGATAATCAACTCCAGATGCAGTAGCCCCAGTAGCCCCCTCTCCCTGTCACCAGTAAATGGTTCAGAAAATTAATAGATCTTCACGGGGTTCACACTGAATCGAAAAGTGAACTAATGACGATGACCGTAACATGTAAGACAGCACAAGACAAGAGTAGATGCAGTGAAAGGATGACAGGTGCAGTTAAAATGGCAGGTGCAGTATAAAAAGGTTGTACATTTGTGTGTATTGCTGGTGAAGTGAAAGAATAACAAATGAACTGATAATGGTAGGTGCAGTAATAGAATGACAGGTGCAGTGAGTAATAAAAATAAATGACATTCATTGAAAATGACAGTTACGATGGAAGAATGCTCTCAACTCTCTAACTCGAATACTTCCTTCTCCTTCTTGCACCTTGTCAAAAACCTTTCTAACAACTTTACCTCATCATCCTTCCCTCCTCTTTTCTACTCTGATGGCTCTGTAGATATTAATCTTCTACTGATAAAGCAGATCTCTTCGCACAGACTTTCTCCTCCAATTCCACCTTAGATGATTCCGGTGCTGTTCCTCCATCACTTCCCCCCTCTGACTTCCTCATGGCTGACATTAAAATTTCTTCAGCTGATGTATTTTCTGCCATCACAGGCCTCAATACTAATAAGGCATATGGGCCTGATGGAGTCCCTCCTGTTGTTCTCAAGAACTGTGCTTCTGTGCTTACACCACGCCTAGGCAAACTCTTTCGCCTTTGTCTATCAACTTGTACCTTTCCTTCTTGCTGAAAGTTTCTCATTCTGCCAGTCCCAAAGAAGGGTGACCATTCCCATCCCTCTAACTATTGCCCAATTGCTTTAATATCCTGTATCTCAAAAGTTTTCGAGCCTATTCTTAATAGAAAAAATTTAAAGCTTTTTTCCTATCACAACCTTCTTTCTGATCGTCAGAATGGATTCCGTCAGGGATGCTTCACGGGCGATCTTCTCACCTACCTTTCAGACTCCTGGTCATCCTCCTTTCGGGACTTTGGCGAAAGCTTTGCCATTGCACTTGCAATCTCAAAGGCTTTCGATCGAATCTGGCATAAATCTTTAATTTCCAAACTGCCCTCTTACGGTTTCTATCCTTCTATCTGTGCCTTCATCTCTAGATTCCTTTCTGGTCGTTCTATAGCCGCTGTTGTAGACGGCCATCGTTCTTCTCCTAGATCTATTAACAGTGGTGTTCCTCAGGGTATTGTCCTATCACCAACCCTCTTCCTTTTATTCATCAATGACCTTCTAAGCTGTACATCTAACCCTATCCACTTATACGCTGATGACTCCACCCTTCACCTTTCCACTCGATTCCCGCAACTTCCATCTCAGCAGCTACTTCAACAAACAAGGGATGAGGCTATGGCACACCTAATGTCTGACTTGGCTCGTATCGCTAACTGGGGTAAAAATAATCTGGTTGTTTTTAATGCATCAATGACTCAGTTTTTGCATCTATCAACCAGACAAGATCTTCCACAGGTATACCCACTAATGTTTAATAATATTCAGCTTAATCCTGCAACATCCTTGAACATGCTTAGGGTTTCATTTACTCGGGACTTATCTTGGAAAGATCATATTACATCTCTTGTAAAATCTGCTTCCAAGAGATTGGGTGTGTTAAGCCGACTCCGTTCCATCTTTACCCCTGCACAACTGTTGACTCTATACAGGGGTTTTATTTGCCCCTGCGTGGAGTACAACTCTCATGTGTGGGGAGGCTCCCTACGTACAGCTCTTCTCAATAGGGCGGAGACAAAGGCTTTTCGTCTCATTAACTCTCCTCCTCTTACTGACTCCCTTCAATCTCTGTCTCTTCGCCGCACTGTTGCATCTTTATCTCTTTGTATCGCTACTTCATTGGTCACTGCTCCTCTGAACTATCTTAATACATTCCTCCACCTCTACGACGGGCGCGTAGCACCCGTCTAGTAGCAAACTCTCATCCCTTTTCTGTCCAACTCTCTAATGCAAGAGTTAACCGTTACTCCCAGTCCTTCATGTATGCAACAGGTCAACGCTGGAACTGTCTCCCTCTGTCTGTATTTCCTGCTTCCTATGATCTCCAGTCTTTCAAATGCAGTGTGTCATCTCGAAATGATCAGATCTTGAATTTGGCTTTCTCTTGTATTTTGGTTTTCTCTTGGAAGGAACAGTTTTGCGGGCTCGTTGCCTTTGGTTCCTTCTTCCTCACATAAAAAAAAAAAAGTTTCTGTGATAGACTGTCTTGTGCAATGAATGAATGGCTGGTTCAGTGAAAGCATGGTGGTGTAATGAAAGAATGGCTGGTTCAGTGAAAGCAGGGTGGTGTAATGAAAGAATGGCTGGTTCAGTGAAAGCAGGGTGGTATAATGAAAGAATGGCTGGTGTACTGAAAGAACGACTGGTGCAGTGATAGCATGGCAAGTGCAATGAAAGAATGGATATGTGGATCTTTGTGGGAATGGCAGCTGAAATGAACAACACTTGAGCTTTGCATGAGAATGGCAAATGCAGAAAAGAGTACTAAGTGAAATGAAAGAATGGAAGTCACAGCGAAAGAGTGACAGGCGCAGCGATAGAGTGAAGAAAGTGCAGTGAAAAAACTATACATTTTGTGAGATCGGCTGTCCATGTGAAAATAGAAAGTGCAGTGAAAAGATGTTGTGTATTTTGGGTTGGTATCAGGAGCAGTGAGAGAATGCCAGGTGCGGTAAGGGGAAGATTGTGTATTTCCTTGAGAATGGATGGTGTACTGAAATAATCACATGTGCAGTGAAAACGACTCTGTATTTGCGAATGTGAGATGCAGTGAAAGAATGAAATTAAAATTGCCTCAATAGGAAGTTTATTGAAATCATTCCAAGTACAGGGAAATATACCAGATTCAATAAAAAGATGCCAGGTGCAGTGAAAGACTGGAGGTAGCATCTGTGTGAGATTAT
Source organism: Coenobita brevimanus (assembly GCF_032717465.1). Lineage (NCBI taxonomy): Eukaryota > Metazoa > Arthropoda > Malacostraca > Decapoda > Coenobitidae > Coenobita > Coenobita brevimanus. The sequence continues at coordinate 19,289,948 of NC_136987.1, read as the reverse complement.
CAGGTGCGGAGAAAGAACGGAAGGAACAGGAAAAGGATGAATGTGTGTCTATATGAGAATGGTTGTGCCTTTCCGAGTAAAGGTCAAGTACAGTGAGAGAATGTCTGGTGCAGTGAGAGAATGTCAGGTGCAGTGAATGTCAGGTGCGGTGAGAGATTGTCAAGTGTAGTGAGAGAATGTCATGTTCAGTGAGAGAATGTCAGGTGCAGTAAGAGAATGTCAGGTGCAGTGAGAGAATGTCAGGTGCAGTTAGAGAATGTCAGGTGCAGTGAGAGAATGTCAGGTGCAGTGAGAGAATGTCAGGTGCAGTGAGAGAATGTCAGGTGCAGTGAGAGAATGTCAGGTGCAGTGAGAGAATGTCAGGTGCAGTGAGAGAATGTCAGGTGCAGTGAGAGAATGTCAGTGTATTTGTGTGTCGGCTCCTGTTGTGTTTGGGGTAAACCAGCAATGCTTACGTCACTGGTTACCTGGACAGACTTGCCACTGAACATCACTAGTCTCTGTATAATCTTGCATTTTTTTCTAAATTTCTTCCTCTCCTCATATTTACCTCTGTTATTCCACCAGTGTTCTCTTTTTTCCTCTCCTCCCATGTCAAAGGTATATCACCCTTCTTTTTCACTTCCCTTTCTCTATGTGTATTTTTTATTGTGTTCCTTCCCCACTCTTATTTTCTCCCTTTTTCTTTTGCCTTTTCGTCGCTGCAATACAATTTTTTCCTGTTTTTCATTTTTTTCATCAAAAATTTATCTTCAGCCTTTCCTACCCTTCTTCTCTTCCAGTGCTGTCCTCGTATTCACCAATTTTCTCTACACCCTTTCTCACTTTTCTATCCACAGCACTATCTAGTTCTACACCACATTGTGTGTGTGTGTGTGTGTGTGTGTGTGTGTGTGTGTGTGTGTGTGTGTGTGTGTGTGTGTGTGTGTGTGTGTGTGTGTGTGTGTGTGACGGTGAGAAGTAAAGAGGAAATTCGAGCAAACACACCATACAAACCAGTTTACAAAATAGATAGGCTGAAGAGGACGACAGCTGTCGCCGAAACTGTTTGGAATACATCTTTTTTCGTCTGCCAGTGTGGGTTTTTGCATCCTAAAATAGATAGGGATATGTCGACTCACTAGGTCATACTTTGTAGGAGCTGCCTAGCATGGGCCAACTGCCCTAATGAAGTTATCCTCCCAAGCGAGATGTCTGGAACCACTCTGTCTCACGTCTTCATTTGTGCAACATTCGCGGCCTTATCTCTTTCTCTGGGTTGACTACCACCACTCCCCCTCTAAACCTCACATTCTCTTCGTCACTGAGACTCAGCTGTCTGAAGCAACTGATATCAAACCTTTCATCGTATACTCCTACTTTCGCTATACTCATTTCCAAGCCAAAAGTGACCGTTGTATATATGTATGCAACAACATTTCTTGCTCTCGTATTGCTGAACTTGAATCTTCTGAAATCTCTACTCCCTGGCTTTGGCTTTCCTGTCATTCCCTGTCTAAATATATATGTCCTGTTTACTTATCCCCTAATTCTACGGACTATGAAAAATTCTTTGACTATCTTACTCATAAGATGGAACACTATCTATCTATCTGTCTATATACCAAGTCTGCTTCCCCCAAGGAAAGGGAGGTAGCCGAGACAGGACGACACACTCCTAATTTACTCATCCATTCAAACACATTCATTCGTATCTTAGCCCCAAAGGGTAGAAGGGACAGATCCTCACCGCACCACACCGCACGAGGGTCAACTGCGCAGTGCAGTCAGTGACAACAGTAGCAGGGCCCGACAGCAGAGCTGGTTTACCCCTGCCACATCATAATAGACCCATCCCCTTACCCACACCTGACCTGATCAGCTGATCAGACCAAATGCTGGAGAATATCCCTTCAGGGCTGCGACATCATTTATTCATTCACAATTTCTCTCCATTTATTTCTGTCACACACAGCCACTCTTCCTTGCTTAACAGACATCCCTCTCACATCCAACGCTCTCTTCACACTGTCCATTCATCCTATTCGTGGTCTCCCTCTCAGCCTTACACCTCACATCAGATCTAGTTGTCTTTTTCACCAATCGCTCATTATCCATTCTCTCCATATGCCCAAACCACCGCAACACCCTCTCCTCAACTCGCTCAGCCATCTCCCGAACAACTCCAGTTCTCCTTCGCACATCATCATTTCTCACTCGATCCATACACATCACTCCACACATACTCTTCAGACACCTCATCTCCATTACATTCAAACTTTTCCTCTGTGCTACATCCATATTCCATGTTTCAGCCCCATATAACGCAGTCGGTACCACAACACCCTCATACAGCCTTCTCTTTACATCCATTCTAAGCGAACGACATCTAAACACTTTTTTCATTCCTTTCAGCACCTTTCCTACTTCATTCATTCTAAACTTCACATCTGCATATATTCTTCCATCCACAGCAACATGTCACCCTAAATACTTAAAACACTCTACCTTCTCAAGCAACTCACCATTCAAAACTATATTCAGCCTCCTACCATCTAATGACCTCGTACACTTCATCACTTTACTCTTATTCTCATTTACTTTCAATTTCCTCCTTTCACACACCCTTCCAGACTCCTCTACCAACTGTCTCAATCTCTCCTCTGAATCAGCCACCAGTGCAGTATCATCTGCAAACAGCAGCTGCTTCAGATTCCACTCTCTATCATCAATATTTACCAGATTCAGACCTCCACCTAAAACTCTTGCATTCACCTCCTTTACAACACCATCCATATAAATATTAAACAACCAAGGCAACATCACACATCCCTGCCGCAGCTCCACTCTCACGGGAAACCAATCACTCACAGTATTTCTCATTCTTACACACGCCCTACTATTTACATAAAAACTTTTCACCCCTTTGAGTATCCTACCATCAAGTCCATACAATCATTCTATCATACGCTTTCTCTAAATCCATGAATGCCCAAAACACATCCTTGCCTTTAGCTAAATACTTTTTACACACTTGTCTCACAGCAAACACCTGATAAATGCATCCCATCCCTCTCCTAAAGCCACACTGCTCATCACCAATCACTCCCTCTGTACCCTCTCTAACTCTCTTAACACTCTACCATACACCTTACCAACAACACTCAACAGACTTATACCCCTAAAGCCAGTACATTCATAATTATCACCCTTGCACTCATACAAGTGGACCACACAAGCACTTGCCCAGTCAATTGACACCATACCTTTCACAAAGCACACATTCAGCAATCTTAATAACCAGTCAACAATTAGTCGTTCCACCACCCTTCAGGCATTCCACAGCACACCCATCCATACCTGCAGCTTTCCCTGCTTTCATCTCCTTTACTGCCTCCTGCATTCCCCCTTCATAATCAAAGAATCATTCAACTCTCCCAACACATTTATTCCTTGCACCCTTCCATTTTCCACAATCTCAGCCACCCTTTCCTCCTCTACATTTAACAGTCTTTCAAAATGCTTTGCCCATCTCTTCCTTACGACATCCATCTCAGTTAACATCCTTCCATCCTCTGCTTTTACTCAGTCTTCCTTCCCAGACTCTCCCTTTCGCACTCTTTTCACCTCCTTCCAAAACATTTTCTTATTCTGTTGAAAATTCTCAGCCAACTGCCTACCCCACCTCTCATCTGCTGCCACTTTAGCATCACCCACAGCCCTTCTCGCCCTATTCCTCTTTTCCTTATATCTCTCATATGACACCTCATCCTTCCTCTGCAACCACACTTCATATGCACGTCTCTTATCATCCACGGCCATACTTACTTCCTCGCACCACCATTCACTTCCATTTCTTACACCACCACCCACACGTCTCACACCAGACACCTCTTCCGCATGCCCCACCACAGCACTCTTAAACAACTGCCATTCCTCCTCCACACTGCCATTTTCTTGATCTTTCACTGCGTTCCACTCATCTTTCAATTTCTCCTGGTACTCTATCATTTTCTCTCTTTTATCCAACTCACTCACTTTCAAAACCTCCCTGCCATACCTAACTCTCCTAGCTCTCACCCATCTCTTACCTACTCTTAACTTTCCCTCCACCAGGTAGTGGTCAGACATACCTCCACCCTCCCTTCTCAGAACTCTCACATCCAACAATCTTCCTATTACATTCCTGGACACAACCACATAGTCCATCAATGCTCTATCAACAACCCTTCCACCCTCGTGTCTCACCCATGTATACTTATAAATATCTTCCTTCTCAAACCGGGTATTTCCAATCACCTTCTTCTCAAACAGGGTATTTCCAATCACCATCTCTCGCTCAGCGCATAATTCTGTCATTCGTTCCCCATTTTCATTTCTTCCAGGCATACCATGCATACCAACTACACCTTCAACTGCTACATTTCCCACCCTAGCATTCAGATCTCCCATCATTACCACATTCACAATCGCTCCAAAACTCTGCAGACACTCATCAACATCATTCCAGAAAGACTCTCTCTCTCTTCTTCATCCCTTTCACTACCAGGCCCATATGCACTTAAACACCCACAACTCGCATTCAAATTTCGCTTTCACCCACATCAGTCTCAATGACACCTCCTTCCATTCAATCACACACTGCTGTACTTCCGGACTCACTAACAAGGCCACACCTTCTCTTGCCCTTCCTCTGTCAGCACCTGACAATCTTCCATTCACACTTCCAAACATAGACTCACCCTTTCCTTTCATCTTCGTTTCACTCGGAGGTAACACATCCAACTTTCTTCTCACAAACATTTTTCCAATCTCCTCCCTTTTAGCCTCAATCGTACTACATCCATGGACATTCATATACCCAATCTTTAGGGTACGGGGATAACTCAGTCCCCCATCCCTTTCTCTGGCCTATCTCTTTTTAGGAACTAAAAAACGGAGGAGGGGGTCCCTAGTCCCCTCACCCCGCCCCTTTTAGTCGCCTTTTACGACACGCAGGGAATATGGTGGCAGTATTCTTCCTAACACAACCTGGCCGCAGAGTAATAGTACCACCCCATAGTGTGGCCAGAGTGTGTCCCCCCCATTCCAGTTAATTTCAGTATTCAGCACCACCTTTGGCTCTCCTCTCCTTTCACTGATCCACCTGGTGAACAAGCCTACATCTTTTTTACCCTTAACGACCTAGAGATGCTTGTACACCACCGTACCCGTATTCCTGACCGCCTTGGAGAGAGTCCCAACATACTTGACCTCTTCCTTACAACTGATCTTTCTGCTTACTCTGTTAATATTTTGTCTCTCTTGGGCTAATCCGATCACAACCTTATCACTTTAAACTGTCCTATCCCTCCAGTAAGGCCTGACGACCCTCCCAAGAAGTGGCGACTGTGGTACGTTGGAGCTGCTGATTGGGTGGCCTTCAGGTAGTACTTCTTTGATTTATTGCTTCCACATCCGAGAGTCATTTGAGTGCCCTTTGAGTATTATGGAGGTTATTCTCTCTGTCATGGAAACATACATTCCGTTCTCATATCCTGTGACAAAAAAAAAAAAAAAAAAAATGGTTTAATCACGCTTGTTCTAATGAGGTCCACAACAAAGAGAAGGCCTATAAAAGGTGCCAGAGCCAACCCACCCATGAACATCATCTCTTCTATGTTTCTGCCCAGAATCGTGCTAAGTCTGTTCTTCGCTCTGATAAAAAAAAATTTCATTCATGCAAAATGCACTGAACTCTCCAACTCAAATTCTTCCTGCTCCTTCTGGCACCTTACCAGAAAACTTTCTGACAATATAACTCTTCATCCGTTTCCCCTCTTTTCCACTTTGATGGTTCTGTACCTATTTCATCTACTGATAAAGCAGAACTCTTTGCCCAGACTTTCTCCTCCGATTCCACTAAGACGATTCAGGTGCTGTTCCTCCAGCACTTCCCCCCTCTGACCTCCTCATGGCTGACATTAAAGTTTCATCAATTTATGTATTTTTTGTCATCACTGGCCTCTGTATTAACAAGGCATTTGGGCCTGATGGGGTCCCTCCTGTTGTCCCCAAGAACTGTGCTTCTGTGCTTACACCCTGCCTAGTTAAACTCTTGCCTTTTTCTCTCAACTTGAAACTTTCCTTCTTACCGGACGTTTGCTCTCATTCAGCCAGTCCCAAAGAAGGATGACCATTCCCAGCCCTCTATCACCCAGTAGCTTTAACATCCTGTATTTCAAAAGTTTTTGAGTCTCTTCGTAACAAAAAAAAAATAAAATAAAATAAAAAATAAATAAAGCAGATTTCCTATCACAACTTTCTTTCTGATCGTCGGTATGGGTTCCACCGGGGACGATCCACTGGCGATCCTCTCACTTACGTTTCAGATTCCTTGTGATTCTCCTTTCGGGACTTTCGCGAAGGCTTTGACATTGCACTTGACATCTCAAAGGCTTTTGATCGTGTCTGGCATAAATCTTTAATTTCCAAACTCTCCTCCTATATTTTCTATCCTTCTATCTGTGCCTTCAACTCCAGCTTCCTTTCTGGTCGTTCTATTGCTGCTGTTGTAGATGGCCACCGTTCTTCTCCTAGAGCTCTGTCCTATCACCAACTCCCTTCTTTTCATCACTGACCTTCTAAACTGTACATCTAACCCTATCCACTCGTACGCTTATGACTCCACTCTTCACCTTTGCTTCAGCAAACAAAGAATGTCTGACTTGGTTCACATTTCTGATTGAGGTAAAAGTAATTTTGTTTTAATGCCTCAAAAACTCAGTTCTTCTTTAAGCATATTTGGGGTTTCATTCTGTCGGGATTTATCATAGAAAGATCATATTACCTCTCTTGTAAAATCTACCCCCTGGGGGTAGGGGGGTTCTCAAGAATACTCCCTCAGTATCCCTGCTTGTCGTAAAAGGCGACTAAAAGGGTTGGCGGAGGGTTAGTGCCCCTCCCCGGAAAACAACTAACTAAAAAAACAAACAAGAAGCCTCGGACAAGGACTGACCAAACGATGACGACCCAGAACCGGACAAAGGACTTGGTAATGAGTACATGGAATGTAAGAGGAGCGAATGATGAGGTGAAAGAGAGAGAGATTGTCCAGGTGCTTGAGGGTGCGAAAGTGGATGTATGTGGAATAACTGAAACAAAATGGAGAGGAGAAAGTGTGAGAGAATGGGAGTATGGATGGGGTATATGTGCAGGAGTAGATGAGAATGAGAGGGCAAAGGAAGGAGTGTGTATAGTTGTGAGTAAAAGATGGAAGAAGAGCATAAGACAGTATGGATCAGTTGGGTCAAGGATTGTGTGGGTAAAGTTGAAAGTTGGAATACAAATGTGGGCGATTGTGTGTGTGTATGCGCCAACGCAAGATCGTGCTAGAAGAGTGAGAGAAGAGTTCTGGACAAATGTGGAAGTGTGCATGGAAAAGTTTGGAAGGAATGAGAGAGTGTTTTTGATTGGTGATATGAATGGTAAAGTTGGTAATATGAAGGTGGATGGAATAGTTGGTGAGTGGGGTGTGCCTGCCGAGATAGATGAGAATGGGAGTGCGTTAGTGGACATTTGTGCTGGGAGGGGGTTGGTGATAGCCAATACCCTCTTCAGGCATAAAATGATCCACAGGTATACATGGCGAGTGATGAGAAGGGTGGGTGGTGAACTGAATGAAAGGAAGGCAATGATTGATTATGTGTGTGTGGATGAAAGGATGCGAAGATGTGTAAAGGATGCAAGAGTGTATAGAGGTTGGGGAGTGGACTTTCTGACCACCACTTGGTGGTGGCCAGAATTAGGATGCAAGTGAGATGGAGGAATAGAAGAAGGGAAAGACGAGAGGAAGGAGTAGTTGCAAGGAGAGTGGAAAGGTTACAAGAGGATGAGAAAAGGCAGAGTATAAAAGAGAAGTGGAGGAACGATTGGGCAAATATGTATTGGAGCAGATGGGAGACGTGGAAGGTGTGTGTAAGATATTTACAGAAGAAATATGTGCAGCATGTGATGTGGTGTGTGGAAGGAAGAGAAGGCGGAGGGGTGCAAGGAACAGCGTGGTGGACTGAAGAGGTGAAAAAGGCTGTGGCACAAAAGAAGAAAGCATACAATGAATGGGTGAGAAATAGGGGCGTGGAAGAAGTTGAGAGGCGGAAGAGAGAGTTATATGTGGAAAGGAAGAGAGAGGTGAAAAGATTAGTAAGAGAGAGTAAGAAGAGAGTGGATGAGGAATTTGGAAGGAATTTGAGTGTAAAGTGGAGGGACTGTAAGAAAATGTTCTGGAGAGAAGTGAAAAGAGTAAGACAGGGTGGAAGTGAAGTTAGCAGGGGAGTGCAAGATAAAAATGGTAGATTACTAGTGGAGAAGGGAGAAAAAGTGAGCAGATGGAGAGAACACTTTAAGGAATTGTTGAACGTAGAGGATGGAAGTAATGCGAGTATAAGTGGCTGGGGAATGGCTGGGAGAAGGAGGGAGGTGAGAAGACAGGAAGAAATCAGTAGGATAGAAGTTGTGGAAGCAATGAAGAAAGTTAAATCAGGGAAAGCCCCAGGAATTGATGGAGTGTGTGGTGAAATGCTGAAGCATGGGGGAGAGATAGTAGTAGAATGGATGTGGAAGATGTGCAGATTGGCCTGGGAGGAAGGTAGAGTCCCGGAGGATTGGAAGTCAGGTATAATTATTCCCTTGTACAAAGGAAAAGGGAAAAAGAAGTGTGTGGTAATCATAGGGGCATTTGTCTTCTTAGTATAATAGGAAAAGTGTATGGTAGGATACTTATAGACAGAGTTAGAGAAAGAACAGAGAAATTAGTTGGAGAAGAACAGGGAGGCTTTAGGAAGGGAAGAGGTTGTGTAGATCAGATATTCATTCTTAGATCTTTAGTGGAAAAGTTTCTAGAGAAGGGAAAGAAGTTGTATGCGGCTTTCATGGATTTGGAGAAAGCATATGACAGGGTGGATAGACAAGGATTGTGGAAAGTGTTAAGAATATATGGAGTAGATGGGAAGTTGTTGAATGCTGTGAAGAGTATGTACGATGGTGCGAAGGCTGCAGTGCGTGTGGATGGTGAACTAAGTGAATTTTTCTCTTTGAAAGTTGGTTTGAAACAGGGATGTGTCATGTCTCCATGGTTGTTCAATCTGTACATGGATGGGGTAATAAAAGAGGTACAAGGTAGGGTAGTGGATGTTGGAGTGGCCCTGGTGAGAGAGGATAGTGTTTGGAAACTCCCTGTACTGTTGTTTGCAGATGATACTGTGTTGTTGAGTGAAGACGAAGGGGAGCTGCAAGGCTTGGTGGATGAGTTTGAGAGAGTGTGTAAGAAACGGAACCTAAAGGTGAATGTAGGGAAGAGTAAAGTGATGGTCTTTGAGAGAGGTGAAGTTAGTGAATGTACAGCGAGGTTAGATGGTGAGGAATTGGAAAATGTGAGTACGTTTAAGTATTTGGGTAGTGTGATGAGTAAGGATGGAGGTTTGGAGGGTGAAGTGCTTGAAAGGGTACAGCAGGGAAGAAAGGTTGCTGGTTCCTTGAAAGCAGTGATAAGAAACAGGGAAGTGAGCATGGAAGTGAAAAAGTTACTACATGACAGTATTGTGATACCAACTCTAACGTACGGAAGTGAAGCTTGGACATTGTTGGAAGGACACAAGTCAAGAGTGAGAGCAGTGGAAATGAGTTATTTAAGAGGAGCCTGTGGAGTCACGTGGAGAGACAGGCTGACGAATGAGGATATAAAGGAGCGTTGTGGTGTGGATGTGGATGTGATAGGAAGCGTTATGAGGAACACACTGAGGTGGTTTGGCCATGTGGAGAGGATGGAGGGTGAGAGACTGACGAAGAGAGTGTATGTGAGTGAGGTGGAGGGGGGAAGAGGGAGGGGGAGGCCGAGGATGAGATGGAGGGATGGGGTGGAGAGGTATATGAGAGAGGGGGGTGTGAGTTGGGAGCAGGGCAGTGAAATGGCGGGGGACAGGGCGACTTGGAGGCGATTTGTTTGTGGCCACCCCAAACGGGATTGAGGCGTCTGGCAATAGATAGATAGATAGATAGTAAAATCTACTTCCAAGAGATTAGGTGTACAATGCCTACTCCATGTCTTTTTTACCATGCACAACGTTGACTTTATACACAGGTTATATTCACCCCGGTGTAAAGTACAGCTCTTAAGTGTGTGGAGGCTCTCCACATACAGCTCTTCTCAGTAGGGTGGAGTCAAAGGATTTTCATCTCATCAACTCTCCTCCTCTTACCGGCTCTCTTCGACGTTTGTCTCTTCGCCGCACTCTTGCATCTTTATCCCTTTTCTGTCGCTACTTCAATGGTCACTGCTCCTCTGAACTGTCTGCTTGCATCCTTCCACCTCTACGGCGGGTGCGTTGCACCCGTAGCAGCAAACTCTCATCCCTGTTCTGTCAAACTCTCTAATGCAAGAGATAACCGTTACTCCCAGTCCTTCATTTATGCAACAGGTCAACTCTGAAACTGTCTCCCTTTGTCTGTATTTTCGACTTCCTATGATCTCCAGTCCTTCAGACGCAGTGTGTCCAGGCATCTCGAAATGAACGGATCTTTAATGTGGCTCTCTTTTGTAGTGTTTTTTTTTTCTTGGAAGGAACGGTTTGTGGGCCTCTGGCCTTTGGTTCTTTCTTCCTTGCATTAAAAAAAAAATCGTTTTTTGTCTCATTCACCCTCCTCCTTCCTGGCTCCTTTCAACCTCTATCTTTTTGTTGCTGTGTTGCGTCTTCATCTTTTTCCTATCGCTACCTGAACGGTCACTACTCCTCTGAACTGACTGCATGCATCCCTCCACCACAATGGCGGGCGCGTACCACCCGTCTAGCAACAAACTCTCATCCTTTTTCTGTCCAGCTCTCTAATACAAGAGTTAAACGTTACTCCCAGTCCTTCCTGCATGCAACAGGTCAGCATTGGAGCTGCATTCCTTTGTCTGTATATCCTACTGCCTTTGACGTCCTGTCTTTCGGGCACAGTGTGTCCAGGGATCTTGAAATGAATGGATCTTGAATTTGACTCTGTGTTATCTTGTTGCTTGAAGGGATCAATCTTACGGGCTTCAGGTCTTTGATTTCTTTATCATTGCATAAAAAAAAAAAAAAAAATAGGCCTAAACCAGTTTTTTATATCGATAAAATGAAGTGTCAAAAAACCTGGCCTGCATTCTTTTTTTGTTATAGTGAGGCGTGGCTACATATAAGGGGGACATGTGGGTTATACCGTACATAATATGGTGTTGGTCGTGACAGCAGTGATCGTGAGCATGAGGTCGGTGACGATAGTGTTGGTTTTGAGTGTAGTATTGGTTGGGATGTTGATACTGATGGTGGTGAGTGTAGTTGTGTTTGTGGTGGTGTTGATACTGATCGTGAGTCTAGTAGTTGTGGTTGTGGTTGTGAGAACTGGTTGCGGTGGTGGTGGTATGAAGAAGTGATGGTGGTGTGCAATGGTGGTGGTGATGGTGGTGAGGGCGGTTGGCGTGATGGTTGAGAGTAGCTGTGGCGATTAGCGGTTGTACTAAACATTGTAGTGGCAGAGGTGAGGGTAGTGGTAGAGGTGTTTGTGGTGGTGATGGATGTATCTGTGGTATTGATGGTAAGGGTAGTTGATATTCCATTCATAATCAATAAAAATTGCTGTTATAATGCAACTATTGCTTCTTCATAGTGTATTTTGTTAACTGGACTTCTTTCGGTTATTGGTAATGAAATATCAAAATATGTAATAATGCAGTTTCCTCAACATAATCCTTGCCTTACTAGTTTATGCTTTCATTCACCTCCAAACAACCCCAATTTTCTTCACCCCACGTCCCTGCCAATCACTCCCCACTACTCACACTCGATACAGATTTACATCATAACGTGTTTCACTGAAGGAAGGAACTTTTGTTTTGGATAGTACCCTAAATCTACAAGAAATGAACAGAAACTGAAGAAAAATGTAATATATGAAAATTGCAGTAGATCTGTATTTTAGAGCACAGGGAACAAGAAGGAACACACAGAGAGTACAACATCTGCCCCTACAAGTGGTCATACAGCCGAACATTTGCCTTTGCCCTGCAACCTTAACTTTCGTCCGAGTGTTCTGAAAGTCTAATTATTTCATCCATGCCTGACCATCAACCCTTCTACCAAGTTTGGTTCAAACGGGATAAAGTATGCATGACTTGACCTTACGCTGTGAGCTTCATCGTTTGAACCAATGTTTTCATAATACAGTCTCTTCATCCTTGCCACATTTCCAACCCTTCAACCAAATAAAATAATATCTGGCTGAGTTATAGGGTGGCACATTTGGCATTACTTTATGATTTTGATCTTAGAGCGATTGTTCTGAATACTGAACCACTTCACCTTTGCCTTACCCTAAGCCAGCCCTTCCACTGAATTTGGCTGAAATCCGAATAAAACTATTTCAATGAACCATGCCATGAGGCTTTCTCTTTGATCTACTGTCCCGTAAAAGAATAAATCAGCCTCTGGAAAGACCCTACACCCTGCCACCAAGTGTGGCTGAATTCACACACACACACAACAACAACAACATCCTGTTCGGGTTTAATAGCCAAAACAGAAATTCGTGCACATCCATTCCACTTCTGGGGCATATTCAACAAAAAACAAGTGCCTGCCAGAAAAAAAAAAAAAAATACAGAACTGCATTGGCTCCAAACTTTGATTTTAAAAAATGAGTTTACAGAAAACAAAGTAGAATTACGGACAAGAAAACTACAAGGACTTCAGTCTTCAGCCAACAAATTAACCATTCAGGAAAAACAGGAAGTAGACTTAAAAAAAAAAAAAAGACTGGGCGTCAGAAACAATGCATACCTCGTCTCTCTCGGAAATAAAGAAAATATAGTTGAGTACAAAGAAATAGGAATCCATTCAAAACTGCAGGAACTCACCGCTTAAGCGGAGAGGGGAAGGTAGAATGCCGAATTAATGAATTATTTTCCCATTAAAATGCATGCATAGTAATAAAAATAGATGGGTCATATAAATACTGAGGAAAGAATGTCACTGTGAAGGAAAATAAAAACAAGCAGTACGTATCTAGTCCTCAAAAAAAAAAAAAAAAAAAAAAAAACTGACAACACCCCCCCCCAAAAAAAAATAATAATAATAAATAGCCTCAACATAGTCAATAAACCAACCTCTCTGTAGCGAAGTCCTCTATTCTTTTATTACCCAGGTATAGAGGAACAATTGTCTCGTACGATAAATGTATGTATTTTACCAAGTTTCCAGGGAAACTAAACAAACCGTCATGTCCGCAATGAGGTACTGTAATTAGATTGAATATGTGACATTTTATCTAACCTGTGCTGAATGGAAATATGCGATATTCCCCACCCAGATTTATGGCTACAGGTAGCGCGTAGTGACTGCGGTTTCTGTATAGGACAGAGTTGTGCCTTCACAATGCCAAAAACGAAACGGAGCTTATTATTATCATTATCATTTTTTCGACCACCACCTAACTGAAACACAACGATGATGATGTCTTCCTTCGATGTTCTTGTCTGTGCACGGTCTAAGCTGAGGTGAAATATCCTTATAATTGTTATAAGCACAAATTCAGATGATGATGATGATGTAAAAGTAGCTGAAAGAAATTATATATAATCTGGGGCTGCTGGTGTAAGCTGTACTTCCATGACGCCAATTATGGCGTAATCAATTATATGATAATGATAATTGTGTGCCGGATAAATCTTCGCAATTCATTACCTAACGCACACAAGCAGTTCAAAGAGTATTTATTGTTTAATGCGATTCCAGTAAGTGCTAACAAATTATTTTTGCAAATCATGCTGGTTTAAATAATGCCAGGGTCGCCAGGCCAATTAACCATACCGGAATGATAGGGATTCCCGAACATATACCTTCAGGTGACACGGGGGGGGGGGGGCTCAGTATTTTTCGATGCTCTCTCTCTCTCTCTCTCTCATGTTCATGAAGTGGCATGTTATGCTTTTTTTTCTTTTTTTTTAAGTTATGGGCCACATCTCTAGACATTCTTTTATAAATATGTCTTGCGTTGTATGTTCAAAAAAATTATTTCACTCATATTTTATATAGTTTACAATTCCTTATGAATATGAAGTCAAATTCCTACAGTGGACGTTTACGGTGTTCTTAGGTCTCCATTGGCCATCTGGGGCCAACAGCCTCCTCTTTTTTTTTTTTTTTTTTTTTTTTTTTTTTTTTACAAGGTGCTTGAGAGGGACGCCTTCACGTGATGGTGCTAATACGAGTATAACAGGGCAGTTCCCCAAATAAACAAACGTCTCTGAACACTCTACCGATACCTACAGTAGAAAGGAAGCTGATGGACTGTAGGAGGGCAACTTCAGCCTGCAGTCCATCGGGCTCACTTTCAAATGAGGCTGTGACCACAACAACAGCAGCACATAAGTACATAAGTGTACCTGAATGTACCACCGGTTCTTGCGGGTCATATTCTAGGGCAGCCTTAATGACCTTTGTGTAATCAGTGTGCGTAAATCCAAGCCTTATTTTCTTCGAATATTTTTGTGATGAAAAAATGTATACAAAGGAAGGACAGTTATGGCATATGTTGTTCGCTTTAGCAAAACGTACATATAGCTTAACTCACTGAAGGATGTGGCATTTAATATCAATATGGTTTTCTAGAAACAATATAATTCAACCGTATACCAGACTTGATCTTGCCGTAATCATTGTCAAATTAACAACGGGAAGAGACAGCTAACATGAGCTAAGTTTTCCTGTTTTCACACACACACACACACACACACACACACACACACACACACACACACACACACACACACACAAAAGACTATGATCATACTTCCCTCGGTATTAACAACACCCCAGCACACTATGCCAACACAGCATCCCAGTCCACCTGCTTGTCTCATTAAGCCTATTACCGCCTTTGTCCCTTCTTAACAATGCAATACACTACAGCCACAAAACCCCAGCACATGTGTCCAGTAATTACCATGAAAAGCGTTATTACATAATTGGATCAGGTGATTTTGGGTGGAAGAAGGACCAGCGGTTAATTAGCACTGTCAAGTTCACAAAACCATTAATTACCTCACAGACTGCACGGTAATTGCTCTAGTTCTTCCATCAGACAAAAATGACAATCCCACTTAATATTTATCTCTCACTGTAAAATGCGTCTCTTATTTATTTACCTTTTGTGTTTCTCTGCCCCACGCATGTATATGATACTTCTGAAGGACTTACTCACTGTAAATGGTCTTTAACACTTTAATGTTTAGCTTGTATGTTTGTAGTTCTTGAAAAAAAAAAAAAAATTGTTATGAAGGGGGATTTGCCAGTTAGGTAGTCTCGTACCTTCGAGACGTTTCTGGTACCGTAAGTTCCTGTACGAGTCAGAGTTGCCAGTTTGCCTGTTGTTTATGAGCATAGTTATTTCGTAATTTAAACATTCATTTATTTTTGTGCTCTTTTTCTTTATAATGTTTGTTTAAGTGATTGCTTGTTAAATTATGTAATTTAAGTTCGTACGGTAAATGATTTAGAGTGTTATGTAATGTGAGACAACTCTAGCATGTTTTGATGTCTAGCAGTTTGTAACTGTTGTTGCTAGGGGATAATGCAAGACAGTATGTCCTAGAATGCTGGAAAAGTAGAAGTTTCGAGAGTAATGCAAGCTTATATATGGATGGGATAGAGACTGTTTTGAGTTTTCAGTCGGGTTTCAGTTCAGTGTGAGTGAAGTGCAGTCGGTTTTTGTGCAGTGCTGTTACTGAAGTTTATGGAGAGTTGCTTTGCAAGCATTAAGTGTAATTACTGTCTGTGAAGATTGTATATTTTTGGTACTTGTGAAAACAGTGGCAAACAGTGACGGGTTTTTGAAGTTTGTATATCATTGGAAGTTGAGAAAAGAGTGAAGTGTTGAGCATTAAGTGTAATAACAGTTAGTTAAGTGTGTATAGCTCCAGTGCTTGTGAGAACAGTGAAGTTGGAAAGAATTAAATGGAATTACATGGAAAATAAAAACAGTGAACTTTAAGGAGCCAGTGTTTATTTTCGCCTCAGCTGATCTTGTATACTGCACACCTAAAGGCTGACCATAAGAAGAACAACTCACTGGGCAACGTCCTTCCTGTACTGTGCTACTGCTGTTGGAGCCTGTGGGAGTGTGGGGACTGGGACGTAACACTGGTGTCAGGAGTGGGATTATTATTTCAGGGCTGCAGTGAGTCTAACCTTCGACATGGAAGCGGAAGGTGTGAAAACAAGGTCTCGAGCTGGCAGGAGGAGGAAATTTCTCTGGCGACAATCGTGAAATTAATACAGGCACAAAATAAAGAGCTCAGAAAGGAATTTAAGAACTGTTACAAGAACAATTACAGGCACAGAAGAAAGAGTTCAGGAACGAAATCAAAGAACTATTTCAGGCAAATAGGGAACAACTAGAGGCAAAACGTGAAGAAGAAAAAGAACGATATGAGCAACTTCAAGAGACATCAGAGGAGCAACAGAGGGAATTACAGCTGAGAATGCAAGGACAGCTAGATGCTTTCATGGGGGAAATGAAGGAAGAACAGGAACAATTGAAGGAGGAGGTATACGCTGAGCAACGGCAGCAAAAGTATGAGGTAAGAAATAATGTGATAGAGTGTAAACAGCATGTAGACGAACACTTGAAGACAGTTAGTGAGGAAATAGTGACGGAGTGCAAACAGCATGTGGAAAACCAGCTGAAGATTGGTGAGGGAATAGTAACACAGTGCAGACAGCATGTAGACGACCAGTTGAAGTCAATTAGTGAGAAAGTAGTGACGGAGTGCAGACGGCATGTAGATAACCAGCTGAAGCATGTAGTTGACCATGTGAAGATAATCAGTGAGAAAGTTGAGTCTGTAGAGAAATATTGCACTGCTGAGCCTCAGGATAGTGCACAGGGAGCATATGAAAGGAATGGACAGCGTATGATAAATCTTGATGGATCCCAATCATCTAAAGGTAGCATTACAGGGTTGAATAATCAGAATGTAGGAGATTTAAGTCCTGGCCTTAATTATGATGCCCCAGTTTTTAGGCCCCAAACCAGTGAAGTTCATGTATAATGGAGGTCCAATTAAAAGGAAACTTCAAGAATTTGATGGTAGAGTATCTTGGGAAGCTTACTGGGCACAGTTTGAGTTACTTCCTGATCTGAATGGTTGGGATGATAGGCAGAGGGCAGTGCAGCTTGCTACTAGCCTTAAGGGTGCTGCAATGGAAATTCTGGGTCAGATGTCAGTGATGGAAAGGAACAGCTATCAGTCCCTAGTAGAAGTGCTGGAGTGCAGATATGGGACCATGCACCAGACTGAGGTTTATAGAGCAAGGTTTCGGAGCCGTGTACGGTCTCGAGGAGAATCCCTTCAGAAGCTTGCTCATGACCTGGAGAGTATGGCATATAAGGCGTACCTTGGAGCAGCACCTAACCTGTTGGCTGTTCTACGGAGGGACCAGTTCATCGATGCTCTTGACAGTGCAGAGTTGAAAGTGCAAGTGAAGCAGTCACAACCAAGAAGCATGCAAGAAGCAGTAGCCAGGGCTCTAGAATTTCAGTCATATGTCAGGTCCAGTACATCCACCTTTCAGGCATATCGTAGTGCAGGATTCAAGACTAGGAAGGGACAGGTATGTGAAAAGGAAAAATTTGAGGGAAGTTGCTGGTACTGTGAAAAACCGGGACACAGAAAAGAGGACTGCTACAAGTGGAAGAGGGAACAGGAGAAGACCGGAAGAGGCTGCTGGTTGTGCGGGAAGTCGGGGCACAGGAAGGAATATTGCCACAAATGGAAGAAGGAACAAGAACAGAGCAGTGTAAGGAGTTCTTCAGTTGCAACAAAAGCGTGTTGGACATGTGGTGGGGTGGGACACGTCAGCTGTGAGTGTCCTGATGAGAAGGATGAGAGTACCTTAGTGAAGGCTGGTGATGAGAGACAACAACCAGCCAGTTTTATCCAGGAAGTCCCACCAATGAGGAATGCAGGAGAATCTCGATGAACAGCATGCAAGAAGACGGAAGAACAGGCGACATGCAGTGTGGTAGGAATGGAAATCATAGGAAGAAATGCTGCTGTACTGCAGGGACAGGAACAGCATCTGATGAAGAAGATCTGATAAGTTGAAAGATTATTTTGTGTATAGTTAGATGTTTCAGTAGGATTAAGGTTTATGTAAGTACATATTGTGCAGTTTTGTCGGGACGACAAAGAACTCGGGAGGGGGTAGTGTTATGAAGGGGAATTTGCCAGTTAGGTAGGCTCGTACCTTCGAGACGTTTCTGGTACCGAAAGTTCCTGTACGAGTCAGAGTTGCCAGTTTGCCTGTTGTTTGTGAGCATAGTTATTTCGTAAGTTAAACATTCATTTATTTTTGTGCTCTTTTTCTTTATAATGTTTGTTTAAGTGATTGCTTGTTAAATTATGTAATTTAAGTTCGTATGGTAAATGATTTAGAGTGTTATGTAATGTGAGACAACTCTAGCATGTTTTGATGTCTAGCAGTTTGTAACTGTTGTTGCTAGGGGATAATGCAAGACAGTATGTCCTAGAATGCTGGAAAAGTAGAAGTTTCGAGAGTAATGCAAGCTTATATATGGATGGGATAGAGACTGTTTTGAGTTTTCAGTCGGGTTTCAGTTCAGTGTGAGTGAAGTGCAGTCGGTTTTTGTGCAGTGCTGTTACTGAAGTTTGTGGAGAGTTGCTTTGCAAGCATTAAGTGTAATTACTGTCTGTGAAGATTGTATATTTTTGGTACTTGTGAAAACAGTGGCAAACAGTGACGGGTTTTTGAAGTTTGTATATCATTGGAAGTTGAAAAAACAGTGAAGTGTTGAGTATTAAGTGTAATAACAGTTAGTAAAGTGTGTAATGTTCCAGTGCTTGTGAGAACAGTGAATTTGGAAAGAATTAAATGGAATTACTTGGAAAATAAAGACAGTGAACTTTAAGGAGCCAGTGTTTATTTTCGCTTCAGCTGATCTTGTGTACTTCACACCTAAAGGCTGACCATAAGAAGAACAACTCACTGGGCAACGTCCTTCCTGTACTGTACTACTGCTGTTGGAGCCTGTGGCAGTGTGGAGACTTGGACGTGACAATATAATTCTCTCTCTCTCTCTCTCTCTCTCTCTCTCTCTCTCTCTCTCTCTCTCTCTCTCTCTCTCTCTCTCTCTCTCTCGTTTGCAATTTTATAATGCACGGGTCAGTTTCAGTGTACCTGGTGTAGTTAGTCTCGCACACTATAAAATTCCGTTTTACATGTGTATGTGTTTTTTCCAATATGTTTTAAATCCAGTGCGCTTTTTAATATTTTTCTATTTTTTTTCTTCCTTGAAAAGCTGGTCACTGTCAACAGTTTATACTGTGTATTTAATTCCAAGGCTCTGTTTTAAATAATTTTACCTAGTTTTCTGCTGTAAATGCACTACTTTTAGTAACGCCTACTCCTATGTGATACCTTAGTTCTTGTTCTTATAAATTTTATTTTTCACTCTTATAATGCGTCACACTCAGTTTGCCTTGAGTGGTAGGCAGGGGGGGCCCACTTACTTGGAGGCAACAACCTACCTTTTTTTTTTTTTTTTTATGCTAGGTAGAAGGAACCAAAGGTTGGAAGGTCTCAAGACTGTTCCCTCAAGGGAAAAAAAATAAGAGAACAGAATACAAGATCCATTAATTTCGAGATGCCATGACACATTGCGTTTAAAAGACTGGAGGCCATAGGCAGTGGGAAATACAGAAAGAGGAAGACAGTTTCTGAGTTTACCTGTTGCATTAATGAAGGACTAGGAGTATCAGTTATCTCCTGCATTAGAGAGCTGGACATAATTATAAGGGATGAGAGTTTGGAGCCAGACGGGTGCTACGCTTCCGCCGTAATGGAAGAGGAATGCAGTCACACACTATAAGCAGTGATCATTGAAGTCGCAAGAAAGAAACTATAAAGATTTAACAGTGCGGTGATGGGACAGGTTGAAGGGAGTCAGCAAGAGGAGGGGGGTCAATAATTGTAGACGAAAGGCACCTGAAGGTGACTACATTGAGTGACAAGCCAGATGGATTCCTGTAACCCAGAAAATCCTGAGTGACAAGCCATATGTTTCCTGTAATCCAGGAAACCATTATAACACAGTGATGGCTGGTTGTCTATTAAGTTAAGGCACGTGAACCGTATGGAGACCGTTGGGGTTACATCTGAAGGGAGAATGAGGTTGGTAACCTTTGCCTTAAATGCCGGGACTGAATAACCTAGCTCCGGGCCCCGACACTCCTGACAGGGCAAGAAGGGATTGGTTGATGAGGATGAGTGGATAATTCATAGTCCCTTAGCTTTTATATATTAGGTTAATATCTTCCTTCGTTGCAAAAGTGAGACCAGAAAATCATGACCCCTTGAATTTATCCTTTGCTGGTTGTTTGACAGCCATAATAAGAAACAGGGAAGTAAGCATGGGAGTAAAAATGTCGCTGCATAAAGGTATTGTTATACAGTATCATCTCTAACGTATGGACGTGAAGCTTGGACCTTGTTGGAAGGACAAAAGTCAAGAAAGGGGCACGTGGAGTTACATGGAGAGACCGACTGACAAATGAGGAATTGAGAGAGCGTTGTGGTGTGGGTATGGATGTGATAGAAATCGTTAGGAGCAAGACACAGATGTGGTTTGCCAATGTGGAGAGGATGGAGAGCGAGAGACTAACGAGGAGAGTGTATGTGAGTGAGGTGGAGGGGGGAGAGGGAAGGGGGGGTCAAGGATGAGATGGAGGGATGGAGTGGAGAGGTAAATGAGGGGGGGGGGTTAAGCTGGGAGCAGGGGAGTGAAATGACAGGGGACCGGGTGACATGGAGACAATTTGTTTGTGGCCACCCGTTACGTGATTAAGGCGTCTGGCAATAGCTAGATAGATATATATTTCTCTCTGTATTGTATCAGATATCGTCAGGGATACTCAGCGTTGGCTGGGAGTCCTGGGGTGCTCGAGGGGTCTCTGCCTTAAAACTGGTCTGGGTGGAGGTCAAAATTTCGTTTTGCTTCGCCAAAGATCTGCGATTATGCGTTGATCACACACACACACACACACACACACACACACACACACACACACACACACACACACACACACACACACACACACACACACACACACACACACATTATGCTTCATGTATCAGATTTTCTTTCCCTTGCTGTAAATTCGTCTACTTCAGTAATTCACTTAAGGTTCCCCTTAACCTTGCATAATGTTTTTATTAGGTCTCTCGTTATATATGTGACACACTCTGTTGAAATTAACCTTAGGATCCTTTGATTTCTATGGACAAAATAATAACGTCCGGCATTTTCTTAACCTTGGATAGGTAGCGTTCAAATTCTCGACGTCATAGGTGAGATGGTTCCATAAATGCTCCCTCAGGTTAAAAAATAAATTACTCATAAGATGGACGATTTTAAGTGTATGCCATTCTAAAATGTGTTAAAAGATTCCTAAAAACTTATTAAAATGTTAATGAAAATTGATTGATAATTAGACCTTTATTGTTATACTTATAAAAAAAAATAAGGGGGTGCACAGCAGCAAAGAAAGAAAAAAAAAAAAAGTGGTTTTGCAAACCAACGCGTGGCCACTTACGGGCCCACGTTTCCTCTCCAGGGTATAACATTCCTGCGTATGCAGCTAACAGATATGGGTTTTCCAGGTAGTTATTGAAGCCCTTCACTACCACATTTTAACAAAACCCTCTAGTGTTAGCAGGAATGAATTACTCAAATGCACCAACCTCACCAAAAGGATTAGTTTCTGCTTCACTACCTCTTCCATGTTTATAAATTTCTTTTTCTAGCTGTAAATGCGTCATATCAAATTCACCTTCGGTATTTGTGTTTCCTTAATACTTTTTTTTTTTGTGTGTGTATGTCCGACTCTGGGCATAGGCTTCACAGCCTGCTCTCAAGGCCCAGTAGTCCTCCTACATACCATTCACCTCTCTACATGTCACCACTTCGGCGCTAACACCCACCGTCCATATCGAATACATGCTAGGGCTGTCTCATACAGGACTGGTGTATTGGTATTAGCGGGGGTACTTTTATGACATGTCGGCGGGTCAACTGGTAGATCAGGAAAGTCTGCTTTTTATGAAATTCAAATCCTTAAACTATTCCCTGCCCCAGCCAGGATTCGAACCTGGGTCCATCAGGACTGCAGGCCGCCTCTCTACCGATTCAGCCTTTGCTTCTTCTCGTGCGTGTTTACCCTTGAATATTTGAGTGTATTCCGGTTCTCTCAAAGGATATTCGGAACAAAAATTTGCTTATCTTTGTTGCAAAGAAAATGTGAAAGCATGATGATTTGCAGCACGTGTGAGCATTTTTTTTTTTTTTTTTTTTTTTGCTACAGGAATTATTAACACCAGATTAATACTCTGTTGTGACTGACATATTCGTTTTTGAAGTGCTGTGGCCCTAAGAATTTGATGAACAGCCCATCTCATACAGTTTTATTTTAATTTCATTCCAGTGTTGTTTGATTCCATAAATATTTTGTATCAAAAGCATCAACCCCTTGAAACACATGAAATAATTTCATTTTAATCATCAGTTTCATTCAGCTTCATACAGACTTCATGAACTAGAGGTGTTAGATGCATCATTCATTAGCTCCTTCAGCAAAAGCTGTCAGCCCTGTGTTATGTTTGAAGGTACCAACAATAAAATTACATGCACGTCACAGGCTTAAAGGATTACATGTATATCTGACAAGTTGAATTAATACCGTTATTATGATAAAGCCCTCTTTGTGTTTGTACTTCTTTTCACCTCATTTTCCATCCCTTTTCCACCAGAAGGCTCTCTTAACCCAAAAATAATAATAATAATAATAATAATAATAACAGTAATAATAATAATAATAATAATAATAATAATAATAATGAGTAATAATAATAATAATAATAATAATAATTATAATAAATAATAATAATAATAATAATAATAATAATAATAATAATAATAATAAAAATCAATCAGTCATTTCCTGTGGCGCCCCACAGGATGCATAGGACCTCGATAAACTCTCTCCACCAATATTTGTCTCCTGCCATCTCCTTCAGGTCCCACCAACACTCCTCTCCTGCTTCTCTTTTCATTGTCCTCAACCAGGTTTCCCTCGGCCTACCTTTTCCTCTTCTTCCTCTAGCAGTCCACTCTGGCGCATCCTGTATTAAACTGCCTTCTTTTCTATATACTGTATGTGCCCCAGCCATTTCCAGCGAGACAGTCTCACATATTCATCAACTGGTTCCACTCTCGTAATATCCCTTACTCATTCATTTGTAACTCTGTTTTGTCACTTTACCCCAAGAATCCTTCTCAGTATTTTATTCTCAAATCCTAATACTTTCTGATCTCTTGCTTTTGTACTGTACCATGACTCATGTCCATGAATTAAAATTGGATTAACCATGAACTTGTAAATTTTTACTTTAGTATGCACAGTAAGCATATTATTATACCAAACAGATTTCAACAATCCAACAGCTCGCCAAGCTTGTCTAATCCTCTCCTCAGTTTCATTGTTTAATGACTCATTAGATGATACAATCGTTCCCAAATATTCAAAATTTTCTACATTCTTCACCACATTATTTCCAATTACACAATCGATTTGGTTCTCCACGACCATATTAATTTCAGTCTTTCCACAGTTTATTAACAATCCCACTTTTTCTCCTTCCTCCACCAGACATTGAAGCGCCCTCTGCATCTCGTAAATACTTCCGCAAATCAATACGATATCATCAACATAGTCCATTTCCATCAGCCTCTTATTTTCTTCCCAGTTAATTCCTGCACCTGTTCTCCTTACAACCTTTTTCATAACATAATCCATAACCAAAACAAACAGCAAAGGTGAAAGAACTCCTCCTTGAATCACTCCTGCCCTAACTTGAAATGGATCACTCAAAGAACCACCCACCATTACCTTACAAAAATGTACCTTCATGCGGGCTTCTAATAATTTTTACAAGCTTTTCTGGTATACCAAAGAATCTCATAATTTTCAACATAGCTCCACGTGAAACACTATCAAACGTCTTTTCAAAATCCACAATACACATACTAAGTGCCATTTTCATCTCATTAACTTGTTGCATTAGATGCCTTACAAAAAAAATTTGATCATTACAGCCTCGACCCTTTCTAAATCCCGCTTGTTCTTCTCTTGGAATTTTATCAATTGCTGGCTCTTTTCTGTTCAACAAAGATTTTGGACAAGGCTTTTGAAACTACTGGTGTCAAAGTTATCCCCCTTCAATTGCCACACACACTTAAATCTCCCTTTTGGGGGGTTTTTATAATCACTCCATTTTTCCACTCTTCTGGAATTGCACCATCATTCCATTCCACATTAAAAAGTTTGAATAGACCATTCATCAACTCATCATTTTCCACCTTAAGCATTTCAGGAAATATTCCATCCTCTCCTGGGACCTTAAAATTCTTTAACTCCTTTATAGATTTTCCTACCTCTTCCCTGTTTCTGTCTGCAAATCTATCTCGGCTGGCAAAATATCCTCTTCAGCTGGGATTGGTCTGTTTAGAATAGATTCAAAATGCTCCTTCCACCTTCATTTTATATCCAAATCTTTAGTCATCAAGTTACCATTTCTATCTCGTACAGGTATTTCCTTCCTTCTCTTTTCAGTCCCAGTCAACTCCTTTATGGCCTGATACGCTGCTCTTGTGCTCTGACCCTCATTTTTACTTAACTTAATTTCTGTCTCTTTTGCCTTTTCATCATACAGCCTCCTCTTATCACGTCTAATGAGTCTTTTTACTTCAGAATGTATACTCCAGTATTTTGCTCTATGTACTTCAACTACCTGGCCATCAGCATGTTGTTCTTCACTTCTTAACTTTGCCTCTTTCCTTTTCTGAATTGCATTCCATGTTTCAGCTAACATCCACTTTTTCCTTCTCGCTTTTCCCTTTTTCTTAATAGTAACCTTAGCACTCTCATGCAAAACCTCTTTTACCTCTCTCCATATTTGATTATCATTGTCTTCAGATTCCATCAAAGTCTGCAGGACTAGAAACCTGTTCCTACATTCCCGCAGAAACTTTTCCTTCGTGTTCTCATCACTTCTCAGCTCATCATAATCATAATTATTACCTCCTGTACATTTACCATTATGGTAATTCTGGTTACAATATTTACCATATGGTGAAATCCAAGTAGTCTTATGTATTTTTCTGTGCCCAAAGATGGTTCCACCAATTATAAGGTCATTTGCCAAATAAAAGCTTCCAAGTCGCACCCCATTTTCGTTTCTTATACCAACACCCTCCTTACCCATACAATCTTCAAAGCCATCCCTACTACTGCCAACAATCGCATTAAAATCACCAATGCAAACTAACACATCATGTCTTGCCACTCTATTCACTACATCCTGCAGCTTCTCATAAAAGTCATCCTTCATTTCATCAGCAGCCTGATTTGTCGGAGCATACCCTACCACCATACTGATATTACCATGGTCAGATTTTAAACGAGCATAAAGCAAATGCTTATTAATTGGCTCAAACTCACATAGTGCCTTACAATTATCTCTACTCAGCAGTAAGCCTACTCCTTGGTAGTGATTTCCATCACTCCTACCAGAAACCAACAAAGTAATATCTTCCAAATTCATTTTATCAACACCAAACAACCTCGTTTCTGTAAGAGCACAAATATCTATATTGTATTCCTTGAACACTGAAATAAGTTCTTCCATTTCACCAGCCTGATTGAGAGTTCGAACATTCCAGTTTCCTATTCTTAATGTTCTTTTTGGATGTATAAACTTATTTCTACACCGTGGGATTCTTAGCACCCCCTGCCCAGTTAAGGGCTGCACGGAACTGAGGGCCATTGCTTCATAACCAGAGTTCATCAAGATTTCTTAGGCAGAAAAATATTTTACCCTGGAGCCAATGCCAGTGACTCGCAGGAACCAGACAGTGGAGAGAGGAAATTAACTAAATGAAAGTAAAATGCAGAGGGTTAGGACAAAGTACAAGAGAAAGAGAGACAGCAAAAAGAATGTAGATAAAAGTGTCCCTTTTAGTTGCCTCTTACGACAAGCAGGGAATACTGGGGAAGTATTCTGTCCCTCCTTCCCCAGGGGATGATAATAATAATAATAATAATAATAATAATAACTAAAACTCTGTAACTGTCCTGCTGACAGTCACTAGTCACCTACTGTTTCTTACAATGACCTTGACCCCATGGAGAGATTTGGATTTTATTCTATCAGCAAGGGCCCATACCAGGACATATTACCTGGGCAATTTAGATTCCTTGCTCAGGCCCCATTGAAATTTCCAGTAGACACGACCAACTTATCTCGTTCACAACATACTACTGATATGACACATTCTGACATACACTTCCACAGCGTATAAAGGATCTGGATTTTTTTTTCTAGCAACAATGGCCAATTCCAAGACACATAACCTGGGCCCTTCAGATTCCTTGTGCAGCCTCAACTTTTCCAGGAATCATCGTGAGACTCTGAGGCTGGAATAATAGTAATACCTGCAAAAACAATAGTTTCCACTTATGTAATAGGTGGAGTAATAATAATAATATCACCACCACCAACAACAATAACAACAACAACAACAATAATAATAATAATAATAATAATAATAATGTTAATAACAGATTTACTTGGTAGCAGCAACAATACATTACAATAATACTTCGTCGCATTTAAAGGGTTTACATTTATAATACGGTGAACGGTAAAAAGGACACTGCCCTCATTAACCTCTTTACTCTGATGGAACTCTCCGAGGAAGGGTAAAGTAATCAGACGTTTAATAGAATAAATGAAAAAATCCTCAGACTGAAAGGGGAGCAGGTGTTCTTGAAGTAGTGCTTCGATACCCCCAGGGGATATCGAAATGGCTTCTTGCAGGTATCCAGAAAGGTATTCTGAAAGAAGAAAGATTTTCGTATATTGTAACTACGACTAACTAGTCTGTGTACGAACGTTATATTGTTAAAAATATAAGTAAAAGAACTGTAAAATTCAACTGTTTGTTCATAGCCATTCTCTCCTTTTTTTTCTTTTTTTTTTAACAGGAAACTGAAAGTGAAAGGAGTAACAATATTAGAGAGGGGGTACCGGGTTGACTCGCAATTGGGCTGAAAAATTTTAAGAACCACTGGGTTAAGGTTTAAAATAAGGTGAGACAGAAAGATGTGCAGACTGGCCTGGGAGGAAGGTAGAGTCCCGGAGGATTGGAAGTCAGGTATAATTATTCCCATGTACAATGGAAAAGGGGAAAAAGAAGTGTGTGGTAATCATAGGGGCATTTGTCTTCTTAGTATAATAGGAAAAGTGTATGGTAGGATACTTATTGACAGAGTTAGAGAAAGAACAGAGGAATTAGTTGGAGAAGAACAGGGAGGCTTTAGGAAGGGAAGAGGTTGTGTAGATCAGATATTCATTCTTAGATCTTTAGTGGAAAAGTTTCTAGAGAAGGGAAAGAAGTTGTATGCGGCTTTCATGGATTTGGAGAAAGCATATGACAGGGTGGATAGACAAGGATTGTGGAAAGTATTAAGAATATATGGAGTAGTTGGAAAGTTGTTGAATGCTGTGAAGAGTATGTATGATGGTGCTAAGGCTGCAGTGCGTGTGGATGGTGAACTAAGTGAATTTTTCTCCTTGAAGGTTGGGTTGAAACAAGGATGTGTCATGTCTCCAAGGTTGTTCAATCTGTACATGGATGGGGTAATAAAAGAGGTACAAGGTAGGGTAGTGGATGTTGGAGTGGCCCTGGTTAGAGAGGATAGTGTTTGGAAACTCCCTGTACTGTTGTTTGCAGATGATACTGTGTTGTTGAGTTTGGGAGAATGTGTAAGAAACGGAATCTAAAGGTGAATGTAGGGAAGAGTAAAATGATAGTCTTTGAGAAAGATGAAGTCAGTGAATGTACAGCGAGGTTGGATGGTGAGGAATTGGAAAATGTGAGTACGTTTAAGTACTTGGGTAGTGTGCTGAGTAAGGATGGAGGTTTGGAGGGTGAAGTGCTTGAAAGGGTATAGCAGGGAAGAAAGGTTGCTGGTTCTTTGAAAGCAGTGATAAGAAACAGGGAAGTAAGCATGGAAGTGAAAAAGTTACTACATGACAGTATTGTGATACCAACTCTAACATATGGAAGTGAAGCTTGGACGTTATTGGAAGGACAGTAGTCAAGAGTGAGAGCAGTGGAAATGAGTTATTTAAGAGGAGCCTGTGGAGTCACATGGAGAGACAGGCTGACGAATGAGGATATAAAGGAGCGTTGTGGTGTGGATGTGGATGTGATAGGAAGCGTTATGAGGAACACACTGAGGTGGTTTGGCCATGTGGAGAGGATGGAGGGTGAGAGACTGACGAAGAGAGTGTATGTGAGTGAGGTGGAGAGGGGGAAGAGGGAGGGGGAGG
The DNA here is from genome assembly GCF_032717465.1 of Coenobita brevimanus. Lineage (NCBI taxonomy): Eukaryota > Metazoa > Arthropoda > Malacostraca > Decapoda > Coenobitidae > Coenobita > Coenobita brevimanus. The sequence goes on along the minus strand of NC_136987.1, from coordinate 19,261,440 downwards.
CCGAGGCCGAGGATGAGATGGAGGGATGGGGTGGAGAGGTATATGAGAGAGGGGGGGGTGAGTTGGGAGCAGGGCAGTGAAATGGAGGGGGACAGGGCGACGTGGAGGCGATTTGTTTGTGGCCACCCCAAACGGGATTGAGGCGTCTGGCAATAGACAGATAGATAGATAGACAAAAAATGCACACAACGAAAGCTATACTTGGCAATATTAACTCCTTCACTTCGACAGAGATTTGTTTTCCTACCATGAGAAATGGAGAACCCATCCCTTCAAACTCCGCTCTAAGGCTTATGAATTGGTTTATCTATCTACCTATAGCCAAACGTAGTCCCATAAGGGGTGGCCATATGTTTGGATTTAGTTGTTTTATAGGGAGGGGCACTAACCTTGCGCCAACCTATTTCTTGACACGTAGGGAACACGTATGGGTTGGTTATATGGTTACCACCCAGCGTTGTAAATGGTTGTCTGGCTTACAGGAAACCATTAGGCTTGTCACTCAATGAAAAGCCACCTGAGCCACCTGGAAAAGAAAGAAGAATAAAAAAAAGTAACAGGAAAGATGAGAGCAGTAAGAAGAGAGGAGGGCAGACACAGAAAAAGAATGACAAATGTGAAGAAAGAAGTAAGCAGCACTACATCAAGTTAGTGGATGATGGTGAGAAATAGGAAGGGAGGAAGGCAGACACAGAAAGAGAATGATAAAGGTGAAGGAAGAACTAGGCAGCACTACATCAAACTAGTGGATGATAGTGAGAAGTAGGAAGAGAGGAGGGCAGACACAGAAAAAGAATGATGAAGATGAAGGAAGAAGTAGGCACTACTGCATCAAGTGAGTTGATGATGTCGCTACCACCTATGAATATACATAACAAAATCATGAATCTGTACTTTCCCTACCTTTTACAGGCGTTTACCTGGTGATTATTGCACGGTTACCACTTTTTGCTAAGTCAGTGAGGGTAGCAACAGGCAGGATTTTTGTTATTAACCCAGTACTGGTTCACAATAGGTTCGGAATAATTACATAAGCATTACAAACAACTTATTTTTAATTATTTTTAAGTAGTGTTAGTTTAAATAAACATGTTAATATAACCTACCATTTTGTATTGCATAATTATTGCATCACACTATTTCCTACAGCAATGGAAACTTCTGTAAACCATTTTATCTTTGTATTTCTGCCAAAATTAATGTTTCATTGCCCTCTAATACACTAATAATGCAGTACAGCAGTTACATAGATGGCACAGACACATATTTCAACTTCCATGGATGCCTGAGGTGGCTGAGGAGGCGTAATGCAGATGACAACTAAGGAAGATGTATGGCAACCTTAACACGTGAAATGTACAACCAAACATTTGTACTGTGTGGTGTGAAGCCTGGTACAATATGTGCAAGGCATCCGAAGCTTTGTCCTTGCATGATGCACAGTACATATACAGCACCAATGCTTCGTCCTTGCATGATGCACAGTACATATACAGCACCAATGCTTCGTCCTTGCATGATGCACAGTACATATACAGCACCAAAGCATAGAGCTTAGCAGTTATGCTCCTACGACTGGTCTGGCTGAATGAAAAATTATGGCCTTACCTGCAATAAGAAAATTAAAGTTGTTTCGACCATCAGAGGGTTAATAGTAATAGATATTCAGGCTCCTTTGACTGACTCAGCTAAAGAAAATTACCCAGCCTTACCTGCAACAGAAATCTAAGTTGTTCCAACCATGAGGGGGTTAATAATGGCAGTATTAACACTCACAGGCTCCTGCGACTCACTCTCAGTTAAATGAAATTGTCTGACAATTGAATGAATATTAAATTAGAATTGTCTCGACCATGAAAGTGGTAATCTCTTCACCAACAGCGAGCTCTTATAAGCTGAATAAAACTATGCATCTTAGATATAAGTCAGTATAATACAATCAATCAATCAATCAATCATTTCCTGTGGCACCCTCGGGGATGCATAGGGCCTCGATGAACTCACACCACCACATCCTATCTTGTGCTAACTCCTCAAGATCTCCCCAACACTCATCTCCAGCTTCCCGTCTCATTGTCCTCACCCACGTCTCTTTTGGCCTTCCTCTACCTCTCCTACCAGGTGCCACCCACCCTGGTGTACCTCGTACTATTCCCTGTCTCCTATACACATGTCCTAGCCACTTCCATCGTGAGAATCTAACATATTCATCGATCGGCTGCACTCCCGTTATTTCTCTAATTCTACTATTTGGTATCCTTTCCCACCACTTAACTCCTAATATTCTTCTAAGTGCTTTATTTTCAAACACCAAGAATTTATTTTCCATAGTCACTGTGCTGTACCAAGACTCGTGTCCATAAATTAAGATACTCCTAACCATTACCTTATAAAGTTTGATTTTTGTATGCACAGAGAAATTGTTATTATTCCAAATATTTTTAAGCATTCCCATTGCCTGATTAGCCTTCTTTAACCTTTCCTCGAATTCAAAGTTCAAGGAACCATCCTTGGCTAAATAAGTACCTAAATATTTAAACCTATCAACTTGCTTTACAACCATACCTCCAATTACACATTCCTGCGCATTTTCCATATTCATATTGATTATTTCAGTTTTTCCACAATTAATAACCAAACCCACCTTGCGACCTTCACTCACCAAACAGTCCAACACTCTCTGCATCTCTTCTGGCCCATCACAAATCAAAACTATATCATCTGCATAATCTAAATCCAAAAGTTTCCTGTTCTCTCCCCAAAGTATACCTGCACCGGTTTCTGTTCCAACACGTTTCATAATGTAATCAATGACCAATATAAATAGTAAAGGCGATAGAACACCACCTTGAATTACTCCGGACTTGACTTCAAACGAATCACTCAGACAACCATCAACCATCACTTTACAAAATGTGTCCTCATGCATGTTCATAATGACCCTCACAAACTCCTCTGGTATTCCATAATGTCTCATGATCTTCCCCATAGACTCTCTCGAAACACTATCAAAAGCCTTTTCAAAATCAACAAAACAAAGACTTAACGGTACTCTCATTTCATTAACTTGCTGCATCAAATGCCTAACTATAAAGATCTGATCATTGCAACCACGTCCCTTTCTAAAACCAGCCTGTTCATCCCTCAGAATACCCTCAACCACCGGCTCCAACCTATTTAACAACACTCTACTGAAAACTTTCAAAGCTATCGGTGACAAAGAGATTCCCCTCCAATTACCACATTCACTCAGGTCTCCTTTCTTCGGAACTTTAACAATTACACCATTCTTCCAAACTGATGGTAGTAACCCCGTCACCCATATCTTATTGAATAGCTTGGTCAAGATCATTATTAATCTATCCCCATCCACTTTAAACATTTCCGGAAATAAACCATCCTCCCCTGGTGCCTTATTATTCTTTAACTGTTTTACTGCTTTCTCCACTTCTGCAAGCCTCAACTCTCCTGTTTCTATATTTAAATCTTCCTGAGCAGACGGTATATCCTCTTCTGGTGGTATTGGTCTATTAAGAACTGTCTCAAAATGCTCTTTCCATCTATTTTTAATACCTCCATCTTTGGTCAATAAATTTCCTTCCCTGTCTCTAATTGGTATTTCCTTGCGTTTACCTGCATTACCACTCAGTTCTCTAATCGATTCATATGCTATTCTTTGACTCTGTCCATCATTTTTGTTTATTAGGATTTCAGTCTCTGCAACCTTTTCATCCACACATCTTCTTTTATCTCTCCTAGCTAACCTTCTTACTTCTGAATTCAAACTCCAGTACGCAGCTCTTGCTAATTCAATCTCTCGTTCATCAACGCATTGCATCTCACTCCTCAATTTAGCCTCACCTCTCTTTTTTATCATATACCACGTTTCCTCTGATATCCATTTCTTTCTCCTGAATCTATGTCTCCTTCCAATCGTACATTCAGCAGTCTCATGCAAAACTTTGTTCACATCCTCCCACATCTCATCTACACTTCTCTCCCCCTCTTCCAACGTTTCCAACACCAAAAACCTATTTCTGCATTCTAATCTGAATTCCTCCTTTTCTTCTCCTTCTCTTCTAAGCTTAACAATATCGTATCTACCAACACCAGATTTTTCCTTCTTCTGATTTTTAAGTTTAAACCTTATTTTTGCAATGCTGAGTTGATGGTCACTACCAATATCCGCTCCCCGTTTAACATGAACATCTAGCAGAGAACTTCTATGCCTCCTACTGATAGCGATGTGATCAATCTGATTTTTATATTTTCCACACGGCGACACCCAAGTTGTCTTGTGTATATTGCAATGCTGAAAGAGTGTGCCCCCGATGACTAAGTCATTTGCTAGACAGAAGCTTCCAAACCTCACTCCGTTTTCACTCATCCTACTACCAACTCCCATCTTACCCATACATGCCTCAAATCCCTCATTTGAACAGCCCATTACTGCATTAAAGTCTCCAACGCAGATCAAAACATCATGTCTAGGTACCCTTCCTACTCCTTCTTGCAACTTTTCATAAAATGTGTCTTTCCTTTCATCGAGTGCATCATTAGTAGGTGCATAACACACAAACAGACTGATGTTGCCATGATTTGATTTAAACCGTGCGTATAGCAATCGCTCATCTATAGGATCCCACTCACATAAAGCCTTATTTGCTTTACAACCCAGCAACAATCCTACTCCCTGATAATGCATTCCGTCCTGTCGGCCAGATATCAATAAACATATACCATCCTCCAAATCCAACTTATCAACTCCAGTTAATCTAGTTTCTGTCAGAGCACAAATATCAAGTCCGTAATTTTGAAAAACCTTCACTAACTCATCGATTTTACCGTCATGATTTAGCGTTCTCACATTCCAGTTACCAATTTTAATTGTATTTTTTGCATTGACAAAGGAATTAGATTGTAACTGAGGCAACCGTGAGATTCTTAGCACCCCCTGCCCATTTAAGGGCTGCACGGGACTGGGGGCCATTATTGTTCTTTCAGAGTCCATCAAGGTTTCTTTGGCTAACTTCCTGAACACCTCGCCATTGTGTTGCAGTCGCAGTAGGCAGCTAACTTGCCTGATTGCCCACACCCGAAAGACCCAGCTATGCTGTAGCCAGTCACGTGCCGGCATGCTTCCCAGCCATTTCACTCTCAAGGAGTTCCTCTGCCTGAGAAAGCAACCACCCCCCTGCTCCCGAGGGCTTTTGATCTGTGTAGGTAGAGGGCGATCACTCCCTCACTAGCCATATACAGTGTATATACAGTGTTTATTATTGTTTGTATAATACAAACGAAAATAAAAAGAATGGAAAAAAAATAAAAGACCAGCATTCACTTTGGCGATATCTATTTGTTGACGCAGTGTACTTTACTTGGTGATTTTTAAAAATGTTGGTAATATGGCGGAGGAAAAGAAAAATACTTTCGTGTAACCAGAGACTATATATGAATTTTTATACGTGCACCAGACACTCAGAACAGCTTCATATAATGTGTTATATATTGTAGTGTATATATCGCTGACATTTCAGTCAGTTCCATACATAGGCATATAAAAGCGTGGCCAAACACAGAACTGAGTTCTTGTTTAGAATGATACAAGACACAAAATGGCTGAATGAGACATACCTTTCCAATAGCTGAATGTGGATTTATACATTGTTATTTTGTTCATATATGACAAATAGTTTACTGTTTGTTATTTTTTATTTTTTTGTTATCCTGTAGAACGATTAGTTCTTTGATGAAATACGGATCACCGATCCTCTCTGTTCATAAGCATCTACTCTAGCGTTACCTAGCGCTGTTACATTTACAATGTTGTAAATTCAACTCTCCCTCGGCAGGTATATACCAAATGCCAGGCTATGAATGAAACTGAATATTTGTCTTCAGATACTTAGCTATTCGTCTGTTTGTCAAGTTTCTTTTTAACCCCTTCACTACGATGACATATTTTGTACTTTATTCTTGCTACCACAACAGTTTTACTTGGCTTTGAAAGATCTGTCCTGGTGAAGGGATTAATGGAGATTGTTTGTTAATCTCTCTTGTAAGACAAGTTCTTCCTAAGTGTAATAAAGTTGCCAGGAAAAAGCCACAGGGAACAACAAAGACGTCCTTGGGGTGAATGCGGTTTAAAGTTGCAATACTCTGAGCGCATCGTCTGCTGTTCTGCTGTATACATGTATCTGTAGATAATGTTATATGGCGCCGCATCCTGTGAGTTCTTGTGTTTATTATTGCTACTCAGTAACGGCCGCTCTTCCCACGACACACCACATTCCCCTACCAAAATATGCATCTCATCTCTCCACTTCGTTGTCGGTCTCCCTTTCCTCATAACCATCCCACACTCATACACCAACTCCGTCTTATTCTCTTTCAGGTTCACGTGGGCACAACACCAAAGTTTTGTTTTTCTCTGTGTTTATGCATCCAACTCTGGAATATATGCTAAGAAGTCTCCTATGTCACACCCAGAGAAGACTGATCATCGGCATCCCTCACACACACCTGGCATTCAGATGCTAAAACACACCATCTGTAGGGGGTTGAACTTAACCTCACAACTATGCTAACATCTTTTGTGTGTAAAACTAGCAGGGGTATCAGGCTTTGCCTGGGCAAAAAAAAAAGAACTCTCTAATCATATTTGTTCTGTCATAAAAGACTCTGTATAAACTTGTAGAGAAGGTTTGTTGTTTAGTTGTCACTCTCGATTTCTTGTAGTAGGAATTAAAGATGAATACAGTGAGTTGATCTTAATTTTTTATCTTCAGAGAAATCTAAGTTGAGCAGGGTATGTCTTACAGAGACAATATAATAAGTAAGTCTAGTTGAGCCCCTCTTTCTTGTTCACTCTCTCCACTACCTGTCGGTTCTAATGCTAGCCTCCTTCTGCCTCTCTGCTTCCTAAATTCTGGTGAAACAGGGGTCGTGTCACGTGTGTTACACTGTGGTTGGAAAGTTCCAGAAACCTGTGTGTGAGTATGTGTGTATGTCACTAGGCTTTGTTCGTATGCTATCTCGCTGACACACTACCTACATCATCCCCTGACTATGCTACTTCCTATGTGTCGTCAACATTTCCTCAGTTAACTTGCAACATCATTTCCCTTTCCCAGGCTTGCATGGAGCTGTCTATCTATCTATTTATCTATTATGATTTGTAATTATAATATGGACTCATAACAGTTCTAGTTCAGTCTTTCATTCTACGCCAGAAAGACCATGTACTTCTTATTCTTTTCAAGGGGGATTAGAAGAGGTCCAGGAACTTTCTATTTCAGCTTTCGCAGACTATCATCATCATCATCCGGACCTCCTTTCCCACCCAATTGCAGAGTGAGGAGTAGCAGTGTCCAGACAGCCCAAATTTGCCCAGTCCAATGGGCTACGCTTCCATTCACTCATCATTCAAGCCCCCAGAATCTTGGCTCTATCGGATACGCCAAAAACATTCACCACGTTCTGTAGCTTCACATAAACATATCCGATTGAGTCAATCCGGACGCTGCCATGTTAAAAAGGGGTGCAGACTAACGCACAGTATTTGTGTGCGCTTCTCTACTGTTACCAGGGGCCTCAAATGACCTCGGAGGTCAACCTCACTTAGCCTCTGTCCTAGCTGGAGGTCATGTGAGTCTCCATGCCAAAAATTGGGCTGCTGGGTCCAGTCGTTCGAGCGTGTATTACCTGTGACCTCAACTGGCCTCGGAGGTCAACCTCCGAACTGGAGGTCATGTGAGTCTCTATGCCTAAGATTAGGCTGCAGGGGTACCAGGCGTTGCCAGCGCCAAAAAGACCGAACACTCCATCAGTGACCTCAAATGACCCAGATCTGAATTTTGAGTCCCTAAAACCATCCTTGGGTCACCCTGATTCAGAATACATATGAGTCTGGGGTCTATGGCCCTTGGTATCGGCGTGATTGAAGGACTAATAAACAAACAAACAAACGAACAACGCGGCTCTTTCATATTTATAGATTTTTGCCAGGTCTGTATAACTTTATTCAGTTCAAGCAGGACGTTGCGTTTGCTTTATCAAAACAAATATTTTCAGCTCAGACGAAACCTTTTGAACTGGGTGAGCTAAACCCTCTACTAAACCCTTTTCTGCTTAAAGAGTATTCCGAGTGTAGTAAGTCTATCTGTCTATATACCTAGGCTGCTTCCCCCAAGGAAAGGGAGGTAGCCGAGACAGGACGACTCACTCTCCATTTACTCATCCATTCAAACACATTCATTCGCATCTTAGCCCCAAAGGGGAGAACGGACAGATCCTGACTGCCCCACACCGCACAAGGGTCAACTGCGCAATGCAATCAGTGACATCCGCAGCAGGGCCCGACAGCAGAACTGGTTTACCCCTGCCACATCATAATAGACCCATCCCCTTACCCGCACCTGACCTGACTAGCTGATCAGACCAAATGCGGGAGAATATCCCCTCAGGGCTGCGTCATCACTTATTCATTCACAATTTCTCTCCATTTATTTCTGTCACGCACAGTAAGTAGCCGGAATAAAGGACATCACAGTACTGAAGAGAGTAGTTTCAATGCAATGACTGTTGTTTATTTCGTGCTCCCTTTAGACGATAATATTCAGTTAAGGATAGACATTTTAAACTGGAAAGGCCAGATACGGCCTTCATCAGCTCCGACGGTTCTTACAGTCTCCCCTAAGCTGATTACATAATTTGGGGATAGCATGGAATGTAAGGGATGAGAATGATGAGTGAAAGAGAGAGAGAGATTGTCCAGGTGCTTGAAGGTGCGAAAGTGGATGCATGTGGAGTAACTGAAACTAAATGAAAAGGTGAGAGTGTGAAAGAATGGGAGTATGGATGGGGTATATGTGCAGGAGTAGGTGAGAATAAAAGGGTAAAAGAAGGAGTGTGTATTGTTGTGAGTAAAAGATGGAAGAAGAACATAAGAGAGTATGGATCAGTTGGCTCAAGGATTGTGTGGGTAAGATTGAAAGTTGGAATACAAATGTGGGCGATTGTGTGCGTGTATGCACTAATGCAAGATCGTGCAAGCAGAGTGAGACAAGAGTTCTGGACAAATGTGGAAGAGTGCATGGAAAAGTTTGGAAGGAATGAGAGTGTTTTTGATCGGTGATATAAATGGTAAAATAGAGAATGTGAAGTTGGATGGAATAGTTGGTGAGTGGGGTGTGCCTGCTGAGATAGATGAGAATGGCAGTGTGTTAGTGGACATTTGTGATGGGAAGGGGTTGGTGATAGCCAATACCCTCTTCAGGCACAAAATGATCCACAGGTATACTGTACATGGCGAGTGATGGGAAGGGTGGGTGGTGAACTAAATGAAAGGAAGGGAATGATTGATTTTGTGTGTGTGTGTGGATGAAAGGATGCAAAGATGTGTAATGGATGCAAGAGTTTATAGAGGTTGGGGGAGTGGACTTTCTGATCACTACTTGGTGGTGGCCAGAATCAAGTTCCAAGTAAGATGGAGAAATAGGAGAAGGGAAGGACGGGCAGAAGGAGTATTTGCAAGGAGAGTGAAAGGTTACAAGATGATGAGAAAAAGGCAGAATATAAGAGAGAAGTGGAGGAACGATTGGGTAAATATGAATTGGATCAGATGGGGGACGTGGGAGGTGGGTGCAGGATATTCAGAGAAGAAATATGTGCAGCATGTGATGTGGTGTGTGGGGTGAAGAGAAGACGGAGGGGGGGGTGCAAGGAACAGCGTGGTGGAATGAAGAGATGAGACAGGCTGTGGCACAAAAGAAGAAAGCATACAGTGAATGGATGAGAAATAGGGGCGTGGAAGAAGTTGAGAGGCGGAAGAGAAAGTTATATGTAGAAAGAAAGAGAGAGGTGAAAAGATTAGTAAGACAGAGTAGGAAGAGAATGGATGAGGAACTTGGGAGGAATTTGAGTGTAAAGTGGAGAGACTGTAAGAAAATGTTCTGGAAAGAGGTGAAGAGAGTAAGACAGGGTGGCAGTAAAGTAAACAGGGGAGTGAAAGATAAAAACTGTAGATTACTACTGGAGAAGGGAGAAACAGTGAGCAGATGGAGAGAACACTTTAAGTAATTGTTGAACATAGAGGATGGAAGTAGTGCTAGTGTAAGTGGCTGGGGAATGGCTGGAAGAAGGAGGGAGGTGAGAAGACAGGAAGAAATCAGTAGGATAGAAGTTGTGGAAGCAATGAGGAAAGTCAAATTGCTGGAAAGCCCCAGGAATTGATGGAGTGTGTGGTGAGATGCTGAAGCATGGGGGAGAGACAGTAGTACAATGGATGGAAGATGTGCAGATTGGCCTGGGAGGAAGGTAGAGTCCCGGAGGATTGGAAGTCAGGTAAAATTATTCCCTTGTACAAAGGAAAAGGGGAAAAAGAAGTGTGTGGTAATCATAGGGACATTTGTCTTCTTAGTGTAATAGGAAAAGTGATAGCATACTTATTGATAGAGTTAGGGAAAGAACAGAGGAATTAGTTGGAGAAGAACAGGGAGGCTTTAGGAAGGGAAGAGGTTGTGTTGATCAGATATTCATGCTTAGATCTTTAGTGGAAAAGTTTCTAGAGAAGGGAAAGAAGTTGTTTGTGGCTTTCATGGATTTGGAGAAAGCATAGGACAGGGTGGATAGACAAGGATTGTGGAAAGTATTAAGAGTATACGGAGCAGTTGGGAAGTTGTTGAATGCTGTGAAGAGTATGTATGATGGTGCTAAGGCCGCAGTGCGTGTGGATGGTGAACTGAGTGAATTTTTCTCTTTGAAGGTTGGTTTGAAATAGGGATGTGTCATGTCTCCATGGTTGTTCAATCTGTACATGGATGGGGTAATAAAAGAGGTACAAGGTAGGGTAGTGTATATTGGAGTGGCCTTGGTGAGAGAGGGTAGTGTTTGGAAACTCCCAATACTGTTGTTTGCAGATGATACTGTGTTGTTGAGTGAAGACGAAGGGGAGCTGCAAGGCTTGGTGGATGAGTTTCGGAGAGTGTGTAAGAAACGGAATCTAAAGGTGAATGTAGGGAAGAGTAAAGTGATGGTCTTTGAGAGAGGTGATGTCAGTGAATGTACAGTGAGGTTGGATGGTGAGGAATTGGAAAATGTGAGTGCGTTTAAGTACTTCGGGAATGTGATGAGTGAGGATAGAAGTTTGGAGGGTGAAGTGCCTGAAAGGGAACAACAAGGAAGAAAGGTTGCTGGTTCCTTGAAAACAGTGATAAGAAACAGGGAAGTGAGCATGGAAGTGAAAAAGGTCCTACATGACAGTATTGTGATACCAACTCTAACGTACGGAAGTGAAGCTTGAACGTTGTTGGAAGGACACAAGTCAAGTGTGAGAGCAGGGGAAATGAGTTATTTAAGAGGAGCCTGTGGAGTCACATGGAAAGACATGCTAACAAATGAGGATATAATGGAGCGTTGTGGTGTGGATGTGGATGTGATAGGAAGAGTTAGGAGGGACACAAGGAGGTGATTTGGCCATGTGGAGAGGATGGAGGGTGAGAGACTGACGAGGAGAATGTATGTGAGTGAGGTGGAGGGGGGAGAGGGAGGGGGAGGCCGAGGATGAGATGGAGGGATGGGGTGGAGAGGTATATTAGAGAGGGGGGTGTGAGTTGGGAGCAGGGCAGTGAAATGGAGGGGGACAGGGCGACGTGGAGGCGATTTGTTTGTGACTACCCCGTACGGGATTGAGGCGTCTGGCAATAGATACATATAGAAGAATAAATGAAAGAAAAGCATTCGGGAGCCGAATGCAAATACCCGCCTAAATATGCTGTTGGCCAAATCCAATATTTGGGCCATATATTAATACCCTGAAGGTTTGATGTTGATAACTCAGGCCGTTCATGAGATACAATGGTGCCAAAGGCGGGCGATAAAACCTAGGTGATCTTTGGCAGCCATTTTACTGACCTTGACATTGACCCCGAGTGCCGTTTTCGAACTCAGACTTGATTTTGGTCATATCTTGTTACCCAGAAGGTTTCATGTTGATAGCTAAAGCTGTTCATGAGATATAATGGGAACAGATGCACACACACACACACACACACACACACACACACACACACACACACACACACACACACACACACACACACAGAGAGAGAGAGAGAGAGAGAGAGAGAGAGAGAGAGAGGCGAGCAAAAACATTATCGCTCCGCCTTGTAAAGGCGAGCAATAAATAAAAAAGAGACGCCACGTGCTAAAGGGGTTGAACTACACGACACTGTTTCAGTCCCTTCATTGCTGTGGCACCTTATCTGTTATCTTTTGGCGACCACCAACCAGGTCTATCTGGCTCACGATGAACCTCTGTGACTACTGACTGAAGGAAAATTATCAAATATAAGAAGAACCTGTGGAAGTAAAGGAACTGACTGATTCACAATTTTTTTCATGTTACGTCTATACGATACTGAGCTCAAGAGAGATTTTTGAATTTTGAAGTAGATACTCAAGATATCGCCTTCATTTATCCAGTGACTACTATGGTCTAAATGAAAGCGTTTAGTAGTTGTATAAATATACAAAAATGACATCCTTGGCCTGAAAACGTTTATAAGTATAGGCAGGAATCTGAGTATGTCCTCGCTGGCCCCCGCCCAGCCTTCTAGAGTATTTTGGGCTGAATCACTTTCCCATCTTCGTCCCTAACAGCACAACCTATGGGTCTGCCTCTCCAGCTTCGTCTTTGCGGCTCTTTTCTCACCAACTAATGCTCCTCAGCAGAATGACTTACGGAACTAGGTATGCTCCCCTGGATCCTTTTGCGACCCTCTCATATGTCCATTACCATGTCCATGAGGCGTGTATGTCATCGAGCCCATTTGTTTTCTTTCACCATGACCCTTACCAAAGTGACCTGCGGAAGTGGACAGGTCACTCTAAACCCTTCTTATGGCTCTTAGTCCACTCTAAGACTCTGTGGTTCTTACCATTCCCCTTTCCTGTCGCTAACTATAACGACCATCAGATATTCCTTCTTAGTTTGACCTCCTGACTCCAGCAGCTTAAAAAATAAGAAGACAACTGTGCATCATCTCTGAATCTCCGCTCCATTTGAGTTTATTCTGAATCACACTAGAGAACAGCGCATATTGTGATTTAAACGGTGTGAAAGCTGCCTGAGCATCTCGCTTCTCTGCTGGGGTACGACGACTTGTTCCGACGTGAATAGACTGGCGTGGCACCGTTATACATCTCTTGTGTGTCGGATTCACGAAGGAAGCAAAGTGTATAATTGCAGCGTACGGCGGCAATACGTTAACTGCTCCTCTCGGGTGCGTTTGGTGTTAGACATTTTTTCCCCCTTTTCATTGCTAACCCAGCCGTGTTATCTGGTACCTGGGGGTAAATTCAAGATGAAGCTTATGATTAATTCCCAGTCGAAACTCTGGTTTTTGCAGGAGGCAGAACAAAAGGAGAATGCGTTCTTCCCTTGTTTCTTATTCTTCCTTCAAAGTGGTTAGTTGATACAAGAGAAAGTTTGTCTGAGGTTATATCTGTTTTCTTAAAGGAAAATCAGAGAGAGGAGACTGCACGTAAAACACAACAGAAAATGTTTGGTGACTTATACATAGGCTACAACTATCTGTTGATGCACATGACAATGCTGATATAAGTGTGGGCTGCGAAAAACTGTTATACTGCAAGTTATTATGTGAACCAGACATTCAAAACAGCCACATAAAACTGCATACTGGTATTGTTGTATTATATTTTTTACTTTTATTTCAAAGACCCATATACACAGGTATATATTTCACTCTCATTTCAAACACATCCCTACACCGGCATGTAAAAGTGTGGCCAGACACATGGCAGAATGTTTTCATATTAATAAAGGGCACAAACACACAAATGGGTGAATACGTCATAGCTTTCCATTAGCTGGATGTGGATGAATTTATTTTTCATTAATATTTGGCAAAAAGCTTACTGTTTGTTATGTAATTCTGTGGAACGTTTATTTCTCCGATGGAATACGGCTCACTGATCCCCCCCCTATCTCTCTCTCTCTCTCTCTCTCTCTCTCTCTCTCTCTCTATATATATATATATATATATATATATATATATATATATATATATATATATATATATATATACACGAGCCTCTGTGGTAGAGTGGTCGAGTGTGCGTTTCGTACACGGGTGAACCAGCGTTCGCGCCCCGCCTGGGTAATAAACTTTGGGAGTGTTCACCCGGTCACGTACTGCATTGGCGGACACAAGGGGAGCTGTGGTTGAACTAGTGTCGCTTACTATAAAATATGCTTGCACCCAGTCGGCTTGCGTGGGCCTATTACACTTGGTTCACAGACTACACACACATCCAAAGCCACTTCAACACTACAGTTATACTTACAAGTACTTCTCACCCTCATACAATCTTTACCAGACGGCCTAAGCCACTTGGTAGAGATACAATGGCTGTATCGTCCCGACTTCGGTCGGGATAGGCCGGTCCTGCAGTGGATACTTAAACGGCTGATGATATATATATATATATATATATATATATATATATATATATATATATATATATATATATATATATATATATATATATATATACCCATTTACTTGTACGCTAACCGTCTGTATTGCCTTAATAATGAAACTGTTGTGTATACAACTCTCCCTCGGCAGATACGAAGTATTCCTTAGCTGAGAACAGGGACATTGAAAAAGATCCTGTCCCGGTGACTTACCTCACTGATGGTCACTTGAGTGTATAGGGAGAGAAGATGAGACACGGGGGGTGATGGGAGGGGAGAGGATGGACTAAGAAGCAGGGAGTCGGGACTGAGCTTCCTGTGTTTGCACAGGCGTGTATAATGCAGATGTAAAAGAAGTGTGTTACCAAGGCAAGTATGAGGCAGATTTACATATGATGCTTCTGAATAACTGTCTGTCACAAACTACTCATATGACTGTGCTGGCAATGATTTTATCAATTAGTGCAATGTCAGCTTTAAATAAGTAAGCCAAGCAAAGCAAATATAAGGTGGCTGTAGCTACTAGGTTAGAATAAGCCATAATTAAACAGCAGACAGTATTTTGCAGCAACACTATCTTTTGCACAAATAATAGCTACATAAAAAATGAAGGGGAATCACAAGGTATAAAAACACTTGTGTCATTGATGATGTGAGGCTTCAGGATGCTATTGTATTGTCTGAGACTACAGCAGTGCAGGATAAATCATTTTCGAGTGGAAATTCAAATTCACGCCCCTGGCCATATGACTTGGACTAAATGAATGTCCAAGTCATATAAGATAATTGCACTCCATCATCAACAATTGAAAAACTGTAGCATTTTCCTCATTTGCGATTTTTATATTTCATGTCGTCGTCAAAACTGTAATATAAATAACAATTGGACATATGTGAGACAGGGTTTAGCAGTTTTGAAAATAATTGGAATAGAAGAGGAAATAACGAGGGGCAATTTTTATCATGTTAGGTCGGCGGACAATGTCGCAGCTCAATATACGTCTATGTAGTATACTCAGAACTAATGAAGATGATTCAATTTCTTCACTCCCATAAACTATTTTTTTTTTTTTATCAGTTCTCTGCCAGACGCTTTCATTCAACTTAGGAACAATCTCAGTTAGGGAAAGAGTTAATAGTGCCTGTATGGAACACACCCCGATAGAAAGTCATTCATAAGTTTAATGAAACCACCTGGATATAAAAAGAATAAAATGGCGAAGATGTAATCTGATTCAGGCGGTTAAAGGTCCACCGTGCAAGTCAGCTGTGACATACAGCACTTGATCTTAATCTGTCGTGAACTCTTTGGCCGGGGAAGTGTTAAAGGTGTACTACAAGGCACACGTGCACCACAACCGACAGGTTCCAGCTTCAGTTCCCGGGCTGGCCATAAGTCCTTTGGACAAAGTCTTTCTTATTCCAGCCTGTTCGTACCCAGAACAGGAATATGGCCTGGGCTGTAAGTAAGATGGCTTCGTGTTGTAGTCTGAGGGAAGCCTGGGTCTCAGCAAAACCTGAATGTCTTCCTTAATGACTGTAATCTAGTGTCTTCTGGAGGTAGTTTTCTCCTTTAAAATGCTGGAAGCCTGGTGCTGGGATCCTCGTATGCCTGCCCAGCAGATAACGGTCGTGGGAATAATACTGAGGAGAGACCTGGGGTCGTATTCATTAAGTTCCTTGAGCTTATGTCAGATATGACTGCTTTTTAAACTTTATCTCCATTTATACAACTACCCAAAACATTATCAATAAATCAAAATTAACATCAACACGGTTGTCAATAACGTGTTTACTATGATGGCCTGGATATTTTCAAACTGTAATTACAGATTTTCGAAAGGTTGTTTGAATCATAGGAGCGACTTGTACTCTCGGTACTAGTACTGAATTAAATCATTAAATAATGTCGTCTAGCGGCCGTAAAAAGAAATTTACACGAAAGTCATCCTACGGAAAGTTAAAATTGAATACACGAAAAAAAGTCTTAACAGTAATTCTTTACTATGAAGACTAACTTTGTATGATACATTGTGAGATTCGGAATATGATTCCTGGTAATGACAGTGGAGAGATCCAGAGCGAAGGCGGGCGGGAGGAATGGATGCAGAGAATTTACCCTTTGACTATGGTGGTTTTTATTTTCATTCTACCTTCCAAACAGACGATTCGATTGAAAGTCGAAAGGACTCTATGAATGAAGTGGTTATTAAATGCATTATATAACACCATTAATTGGACAAATCTCTCCTAAGGTGAATGAAATCGTCTGGAAAGTAAAATGATAAAATTATTATAAAATCACTTCATCGGCTGAATCAGTAAGGCAGGTAAAAACAATAATCATGATGAGAAACTTATGGAGAGTAGAAAGATGCAGAGCAGAGGAGGGAGGAAAATGACAATGATTTGCTTCACTATCATGGCATCTTTAGTACTTTATATTATTCTTGTTTTCTCCAGGGGAAAATTCTTGAATTTTGGATAGACTTTTGCAACTGGAGGGGTTATATAATAGCTTTTATTAACCCCACACTACTAACGGACTAAAATGAATCCTAAGAGAGAAAGAAGAAGAAACCACCTATAAAGGACGCCCTCTGGCTTGGGTTGGGGGGAGGGGAAGGATGAGTTTAATAACAAAAGTAACACCAAAGAAGCATCACCACGAAGAGAGGCGGGCACTGGTAGTGGAGAGGGTGCACAGGAGGCAGGAAAGGACCAGATTAATGAAAATGCTTTAAAGAGAGGCAAAGACCGAAAGGAAAGATTCTCGTCCCCTCAGCGATGCACTGTGGTGGCAGCTCCATCGCGCCTGGTCCTGATCTATCTATCTATCTATCTATTGCCAGATGCTTTAATCCCGTACGGGTTGGGCACAAACAAATCGCCTCCACGTTGCCCCGTCCCCCTCCATTTCACTGTCCTGCTCCCAACTCACACACCCCTCTCTCATATACATCTCTACTCCATCCTTCCATCTCATCTTTGACCTCCCCCTCCCTCTCCCCCCTCCACCTCACTCACATACATTCTCCTCGTCAGTCTCTCACCCTCCATCCTCTCCACACGGCCAAATCACCTCAGTGTGTTCCTCTTAACGCTTCCTATCACATCCACATCCACACCACAAAGCTCCTTTATATCCTCAATTGTCAGCCTGTCTCTCCATGTGACTCCACAGGCTCCACTTAAATAACTCATTTCCACTGCTCTCACTCTTGACTTGTGTCCTTCCAACAACGTCCAAGCTTCACTTCCATACATTAGAGTTGGTATCACAATACTGTCATGTAATAACTTTTTCACTTCCATGCTCACTTCTGTTTCTTATCACTGCTTTCAAGGAACCAGCAACCTTTCTTCCTTGTTGTACCCTTTCAAGCACTTCACCCTTCAAACTTCCATCCTTACTCATCACACTTCCCAAGTACTTAAACGCACTCACATTTTCCAATTCCTCACCATCCAACCTCACTGTACATTTGTCATATAAGACTTTGTAGCTCCTTTGTAGAGAAGTTATATATATATATATTAGACTTGTGGACGAGCGGTTGTTATACTTGAGTAGCTTTGTAAGTAGATAATCTTCTTTCCCATTTGTCATTCAATGACAAGGAGAGGTAAAGAATAGTATGGAACTATTTTTATTTGTCTTGGAAATATTAACAGTCTCTCACACAGAGCGAAGTATAAAGTAGAGTCCCGCCTGCTACCTCCTGTCTCTCTCTCTCTCTCTCTCTCTCTCTCTCTCTCTCTCTTGCCCATGTTGCTAAGCCCTTCTCCCCACTACCTGCCTGTTCTATGGCTAGCTTCCTTCTGAGCTCTCTTTCCTAAATTCTGGTGAAACAGAAGTCGTATCACGTGTGTTCCCTGTGATTGGAAAGTTCTAGAAGCCTGTGTGTGAGTATGTGTGTATGTGTGTGTATGGTCAACAAGGCTTTGTTCACCTGGTGAATTGCTGACAACTAACTGACTGGCTACTTCGTAATCTGTCGTCAGCTTTTCCTCAGTGTAACTTGCAAGATCATTTCCCATTCCCAGGCTCGCATAGAGCTGTCTATCTATCTATTTATCTATCTATCTATCTATTATGATTTGTAATTATAATATGGACTCATAACACATTCACTGACTTCACCTTTCTCAAAGACCATCACTTTACTCTTCCCTACATTCACCTTTAGATTCCGTTTCTTACACAGTCTCTGAAACTCATCCACCAAGCCTTGCAGCTCCCCTTCGTCTTCACTCAACAACACAGCATCATCTGCAAACAACAGTACAGGGAGTTTCCAAACACTACCCTATCTCACTAGGGCTACTCCAACATCCACTGCCCTACCTTGTATCTCGTTTATTACCCCATCCATGTACTGTTTGAACAGCCATGGAGACATGACATCCTTGTTTCAACCCAACCTTCAAAGAGAAAAATTCACTCAGTTCACCATCCACACGCACTGCAGCCTTAGCACCATCATACATACTCTTCACAGCATTCAGCAACTTCCCATCTGCTCCATATATTCTTAATACTTTCCACAATCTTGGTCCTGGTACGTCCGGGAATTACTGGCCACTAAAGTGTAATCTCCAAATGAAACAGCTAATTAACTCTGGCTCGCAAAGAAGGAATTAGTGGTGTAAACTTACGGTGTATACTGCAGTCGTACATATAATTGAAAAAAAAAATCATAGTGACAGGAAAGCACTTTAGATCAGGACTTTAGATCTTGTCCGATATTTTGACAGACTGTTCTGGAAATGTGAATTTGGATTGCATATTCTTCCAGGCTTCAGTAACCCCCTTAGAAATATAGGGATTTTCTCAATGTTTACTGACGTCGTTACGATGTACCAGGAAGTAGAAAAAGACGTCATCGTATTGAAAGTGTTAACCTCTTAGTGCCCAGCATGCCCTAGGGGAACCAGTGTGTGCCATTTCAAAGGTGAACTAAGGGGACAGACGGGCTGCCCTTAAGTTTGTACCTTTAATATTCAAGACTATGAACCGGTAGGGGAGGTGTAGTAGGCTACGCCTTCCCTGCAACATTCAACCTGTCGCAATTCTGAATCAGGGAACATATTCTGTTGGTTCACTGTATTGTTGCCTTCAAACGCTTTTAATCATCGTAGGGGAGACCTTTTGTAATAAGTTAATGAAAGCTACATCTAACAGCACTAGTTCAAAAAATTTCTCCCTAACTGGATGAAGTAGCCTGGAAATAAATAGAATAAATAATAAAAGTACTGGTTATCGGATTGAAGTGCTTAACCTTCTCACGTTTCCGTCTAGTCTACATTTCATTCCATCTACTACTGCTGGCCTTTATTTAGTCGACAGTAAATATAAGACGCTGAGAATGTTAACCACTTGGCTGCCATGAACACACCTAGACATTATATTCAAATTAAATCCAGAATAGTTTATTCAGCTGAAGAAGTTGTAGCAGTGCAAAGGTTATTGAATATAGTTTCCAACACTGCTGTAAATGACCTTCTATAATTCACCTCAGCTGAACGTAATCTGCCTGTGGTTACCTTACTACATTAATATAATGCGTCCACGAAATGTGAAGGCGACAAAGATGAAAAGGTCATTATAGAAGTCCTGTCAAAGGTCTAATTATAATCAATACTTTTCTTAGAAAACCAAACCATCTTCATTAACCTCGTGTGTACAGGTCCTCCTTAAGCTTAACAAAATCGTCTTGACTTAGCGAAAAAACTGTCACAGTACCTCATTAACGATGCTAAAAGCCTCGGAACGGAGGGGGGCTTAAGTTATGCTACCAAAATTCTGCTGATTTAAGCCGTTGGTGACTGCCAAGGTCCCACGCAGCAGTTATTTGATGGAACACCCTCCCGCCACCTCTTACTCATATATTCTTAACTTGGGGCATTAGTAATCCACTTCTGTAAACAACAGCCAGATTCACTAGTATATGCAGGGTGGGGCAGAAACACCTGACGGTTTTTGTAAATGCTGTTGCCTTCGTTACAGGTTTGGTTTGCTGGTGGTGTGTTGACGATCTCACAGTTCACTACCGTACGACAAATGTTCCACAGACGCCCTGTCTCACGGCTTGGTGACATCAATAATTGACCCTCTCGTTCATTTGACCTTTCAACACCTGATTTCTTCCTTTGAGGATATCTGAAGAGCAAGGTCTATGAGACACGTCCAGCCAACATCCGTGTACTGAAGCAGCGCATTCAGATGACCAAAGAAGACATTACACAGAACATCCTACAACGAGTGGTGCGTTCACTTCCAGATAGAATGCAAGAGAGTTTGAAAATAAGGGTGGCCATATTGTGGACATTATTGCCAAAACTATCTAACATATCAACTTAAACTCCATACTTTTCTGAATCTTTCTGGGCCTATAATATTATTGCTTAACTATCACACTGGTATAATAAATAAAAAAAAAAGTCATGTGTTTCTGTACCACCCTGTATAAACTTAACGAGCAGTTCCAAATAACAATTTTTTTTTTCAAGAAGAACAAGAAGCTTGTGCAGTGATATCCTATGTCTGTTGCTCCTTCTGGATTGTAAATGGAAACCCAGTTTACGAGAGGAAAGTCAGCTTAAGTAATAATAATCATCATCATCATCATCATCATCATCATCATCCGGATCTCCTTTCCCACCCTAGGGCAGGGTGAGGAGTAGCAATGTCCAGACAACCCAAATTTGCCCAATCTAATGGACCACGCTTCAATTCACTCATCATTCAAGCCCCCGGAATCCTGGCTTTATCAGATACGCCAAAAAACATTCACCACGTTCTGTAGCTTCATATAATCGTATCCGATAGAGTAATTCTAGACGCTGCCATGTTAAAAAGGGGTGCCAAAATCCCTGATCATGCACTTCTCACAACATTCATCCAGCCAGCTCGATCTCCTGTCAGTTCCTTAGCCTCACCGACTTCCAAACCTCACTTCCTCACACAATCATCCACCATATCTCTCCACCTTCTCCTTGGCCTACCTCGCTTCCTCCCTCCTTCGAATTCGCTCAGATATACCTTCTTCACCACTCTATTGTTATCCATTCTCTCCACATGACCCTACTGTCTCAGTACACTGTCTTCGATTCTCGTGTCCACCGACTTCCTCACTCCGCACCTTTCACGAATCACATTATTTCGTATCCTATACACCCTCTGTACTCTACATACATTCCTCAGCAGTCTCATCTCCACTGCTCTTACCCTTGACTTTTCATTTTCATGTCACACCATAGTCTCATATCCATATGTTAATGTTGGCATTAACACTCCTTCATGTAAGCCTCGTGCAGCTGCAACACTCAAGCCTCTGTTTCTTATCAAGGCTTTCATTGCACCAGCTACTTTTCTTCCTTGTGTCACTCTACTTTCCACTTCTGCACATTTTCCTCTCTCTTCTATCACTGTACCCAGGTATTTGAACTCTCACTCTCTCCAGTCACTGTTACATCGCACTGGGAGTCACCTTCTCTCTCAATAACCATCATTTTACTCTTTTCTGCATTTACTCTCAAGGCACGACGCTTACAGACATCAGCAAAACTCTGCACTAGCCTACCAAGTTCTTGTCCGGTACTTGCAAGCAGTATTGCATCATCAGCATACAACAAATTTGAGATAATCCATCCATCACCATGCATTACCAACGCCATCCCTTTCTCCATTACTCGTGTTTTTACTTCTCTCATCACCCCATCCATATATATATTGAACAACCATGGGGACATCACACAACCTTGTCTCACGCCCACGCCGATCGTGAACCATTCAGTTAGATGCCCATTAACCCTTACACATGCTTCACTACCATCATAAAAACTCTTAACGGCACCTAGCAGTTTACCCTCTAAACCGTACATGCGCAAAACTTTCTACAATCCCTCTTTGTCCACTTTGTCATATGCTTTTTCCAGACCCAAGAATGCCATAAACACCTTATGGTCCTTCTCACAAGCCTTCTCTACTATCTGTCTCACTGCAAATATTCGGTCCACATCCTCTGTCACTCCTAAATCACCTGTTCATCACTCACTAGGACTTCTGATATCCTTCTTACTTTCTCTGTTTTAATTCTTCCATATACCTTCCCTACCACACTCAATAAACTTATGTTACGATAATTCTTGCACTCACTTCGCTCACCTTTATTAATATACAGGGGTACAATCACAGCCTTCTTCCACTCTGCAGGCACAGTTTCACTCCTCCATGCCTTCTTACATAATTATCTCCATCAAGCACTTCATTCCGCCCTCTACAATACAATTAATCATCTCTGCATACACCTCATCAACCCCAGCTGCTTTCCCTTTTTTCAGCTGCTTCACAGCACTCTTCACCTGTTCGAGTGTCACGTCTCCTAGTACTGCATTCCTTCTCTGCACACCCCCAAAACCAATCATGTTTACAGCCGCTCTGCTCTCTCTATTCCCATTCATCAGGCTATCAAAATATTCTTTCCATCTGGTCCTTACTTCATCTCCATGGGTTAATAATCTACCACCTACATCCTTCACACCATCACATTTCTTTCTGCTTTCACTTCTACATTTCCGCACCTCTTTCCAGAAAAAAACTTTCTATTTTCAGAGTAGTTCCCATTCATTTTTCTTCCTAGATCCTCATTTATCTCCTCATTTTCCCCTTCACTAGTCTCTTTACATGCTTCTTGCTCTCAACATATTCAGTTCTTATTTTAACTGAACCCCTATCCTGTAACCACTTTAGCCACTTCTTCCTCTTTTCCTCCTCCACTCTCTTTACCTCCTCATCGCACCATGCCGTACCTTTCTTCTTGGTTGTTACTCTTGCCACACCACACACCGCTTTAGCATTCCTAACTAAGCAATCCCTATATGCATTTCACAGGCTGTCCAGATCCATTTCATTCTAATTCAGTAATTCTAATTCCTCCTGTACTTTGGTCCTGTAATCATTTGCCATTTCCTTGATCCTCAGCTTCTCAACTTTCAGTCTATAATAAATTTATTATTATTATTATTATTATTATTATTATTATTATTACTGTTGTTGTCTTGTTATTGATGTCGTTCTTGTTGTTGCTGTTGTAATTATTAAGGAAAGACATGGGAAGGGGACTGCCGAATCTTCCTATGTTTCTTGTTACACTAACAAAAGCAAAATTCAGTACTTCAGCACAAACACCTAACTGAAACACCTGAATCAAGTACCAGGCTCAGACATCAGTTTCAGTCGCCTGACACCAACAACTGACCCAAGCACACCTGTTGCCACACTGACTCAACGACCTGAGTCAACACTCAACCCTGTGAAGCCAATGACCTGGCTAAGAACAGTTTTAAGCTCAGATCTACTGAATTTGAATCTTATGGAAAGTTTCCTGCCACAATGACGTGATAGGGTGGCCTGAATTATGGGCTGAAGTGATATCAGCGTCAACCTCACCCGTTAACCAATGCTCACATTAAGGCTCGTATTCTAAGTGATGATCTCGTAACATCTCATCCCTTAGCTATTTATCAAGCTTATTACACTTCGAGATCCTTTTCTGTGATAATAATTCAGTCTGTGTTGATATTAAGATGATACAAATAACATACAAGTGAATGTTAAGGTGTTATACGTAAAATAACGTTTGGGAAGAGCCTCCTGTAACGCCTAGAATGTGGCTTTTAAGTTAGGGAAATCGGTGCAAATATTGTGGTGGCTATTACCTCGTATGTCAGGGAACTTAATGTGTTCCTCCTGGCCACCAGAAATTATATCTTTTACAATTAAGAAGACTGACTATAATATAATTCTGGTATCCACAACAGTATGGCATTTGGATTTGTTCTTTAAATTGGCTACTAATATACCGTTCCCAAGGGTTCAGTTCTGGTGTCTTTGTGCTTAACCTGCCCACTGTAGTAACGGACTTTTCTGTTAATTTTTGCATTATCAAATGAGTTCATTCAACTTAGGTGAGTCTTTTGGAACAGGGTCTTCGGTCACTTGTTTAATGCAAGAAGCTTTGAAAATGTTGGGCAACAGCTGGAATTAAGTATCCTCAGACTAAAGGGTTAACTCTTGTAGTACCTGAGAAATCGTAACCCTTTAACAGCGGTGACTTTTATCTGTTTATCCAAGGTGCAGCTGAAGAACCTGAAGTTAATTTCTGGACTGTTGGCTTCAATTTCTCTCCCACCCTTCGTCCAGGAGTCGACTATTTTCCCCTTTGTTTTGGGAGAAATGCTGCTCAGAAAACATTTACTTTATGCCTTCATGAACCTCGTGATGTTATTAGGCATAAATCCAGCTCTTCTCTCTTTTGCTATGATTAAAATCAGTAGTATCAAGCTGCAATAAAATCAGTTTTCTGTGTTAACCTAAACAATACTCGCAGTAGCTTTTCAATTCAATGGTGCTCTACGTTTCTCTTGAGCATAGCGTGATTGCCTGAGGTTAGTCGGAATAAAGTATGAAGTATGTAATTTGCAGATGACGGGCGAACTTTGATACCGGTGCTAACGCCAGAGCATATAATTCAGTTCTAGGATTAGCTTCCAGTCTGCTAAAGGAGAAAACTACCTCTGATAGACACTAAATTACACGTCATTAAAGATAACATTCAATTTTGCTGAGACCCAGGTTTCTCTCAGACTACAACACGAAGCCGCAGGATTTACATTCCAGGGCCTTATTCCAGTTCTAGGTAAGAGCAGTCTAGAATAAGGAAGACTGTTCAAAGGAGTTATGGCCTGCCCGGGAAGCGAAAAAATTTTTCCTGCCCAGTTCCGTCACTTTGCACATATGGCACCGTTGCCCTGTGTTTAGTTTGGGAACGCCGCGCAGCAGTGAGCCATATCGGATGCCAGGTTTAGTATTCATCACAATTATTTACTTTTTTTATGCTTGACTATAAATATAATACCTGACTATCTATATTTTACATGGATTGAAAGAATAATAGAGACATAGAGGTCATATAGTTTTCGCTGCCTTAGCTTAAATAAATATAAAAAGGGGCCATACCACTGTCTTTACTTCGTCACTCGTCTGCTGAGAGAGAGAGAGAGAGAGAAAGAAGATACTCTCTACACTTTGCTAAAATTAGTTATATGTTGATTTAATGAAAATGCTGTACGTCTTAGGGGTGGTACATGACTGCTCGTTGAGAACACTTATCAGTAACATATGTTGTAGGCCTATACTACTTTCCCTGTCATTTCTTGTCATTGCTCCCAGACGTACGATTCAATCAGCTGTGTTTACAATCGGCAATGGCGCATCACTGGATCTGCTGGTCATGAATCAACTTCAAGGTAAGCTTGCAGGGGCGATTGCTTGCCTATGGTAGATGGGTCAGTTGCACAGACTGTCTGAGATTATTCACGAACAACAAAGTAGACCCTTAATATGACAACAATAATTGCTTATTTTCCAATCATTATTTTACATTCAGTCCCTCACTGAAGATCAGCAAATGTGTTCCCAGCCCAATGCTATTACCAAATAGAATATATTAAGTGAGTTTATTTTTTTAATTCCTTGTTTCTCTTGATTTACTTATTTTGCACACAATGGTCTATAATGTCTCATGTCTGACCCAATGCCTGTCATCAGCACATGGGAAATAGCATATGGTGCCTGGTGCTGTGTAATATTTAATAAAGATTATACCGTAACAAATAAAGCTTTGCATTTCATCAAATACAAAAACCCTTCAAGTATACTTAACATGAAATAAAGGACATGAGAACATGAAAATAATCTGAAATGTAACCTGACATATGATTTTACTAATATACCTAAGAAAAACAAGAAAATAATCTGAAATCTAACCTGACATATATACCTAAGAAAATGTCTAATGAAACATTGATATTCAGGCATCATTGATACCAATATTTTCCAGCTTGCAGCAGAAATTACCAAGGTTAACCCTTAAGAATGATCATGAAAAGCGTTTTAGGTGATAAAATATTATGGGTCATTAACCTCTCTCTCTCTCCTTTATACACAGCTGATTGAATCGTACGTCTGGGAGCAATGACAAGAAATGACAGGTAAAGTAGTATAGGCCTACAACATATGTTACTGGTAAGTGTTCTCAACGAACAGTCATGTACCACCCCTAAGACGTACCGCATTTTCATTAAATCAACATATAACTAATTTTAGCAAAGTGTAGAGAGTATCTTCCTTGCATACTCACTTTTTATTGATGACCCTGCATGTTATTATTTTATACTGTTTCAATCTCTCTCTCTCTCTCTCTCTCTCTCTCTCTCTCTCTCTCTCAGCAGACGAGTGACGAAGTAAAGACAGTGGTATGGCCCCTTTTTATATTTATTTAAGCTAAGGCAGCGAAAACTATATGACCTCTATGTCTCTATTATTCTTTCAATCCATGTCAAATATAGATAGTCAGGTATTATATTTATAGTCAAGCATAAAAAAGGTAAATAATTGTGATGATGGTTCACTGCTGCGCGGCGTTGCCAAACTAAACACAGGGCAACGTTGCCATATGTGCAAAGTGACGGAACTGGGCAGGAAAAAAAATTTCGCGCCCGGGAACTGAACCTGGAACCTGTCGGCTGTGGTGCAAACATGCTTTATATTACTGCTTAATCACACTCCAGACCAAAGAGTAGGACAAAAGACCAAATGTTGTATGGCACGGCTGACTTACACAATGGACTGTTAACCGTTTGAGTCGTAAGAAAAAAAAAAAAAACCTAAGAAGAGATGATAACTGCAGTAGGTCGGTTGGCCCATTCTAGGCAGCTCCTAGAGGAGTAACTGAACTAGAATAAGATAAGGATAGCAAAGAAGAAGGCTTCCCCCTACCCTCCAAACCCTCCAGCCGAAGCCGGCAGGAAAAAGTCAGAGAGAACACCACGCAGCATAAAAAACTGGCGTGGACATTTTATAGGATTGTGTGAAAGGATAATAAGAGTTATCATAGTGTAACCTGAAAAGGAAAACGAAGGGATTAGTACTGGTCATATGATTTTTTTTTTTCTATACCCACCTCTTATTTGTCATATCTTTATCTAGCTTATGCTTGAAACTCTCAATGGATGAGGCAGCAACTACTTTACAAGGTAGCTTTTTCCATTCGTCAACTACTGTACTCTATTACCAGACCAATTTCTACCTATTTCCTTACATAAACGGAATTTTTCTGGTTTGAAACCATTACGTCTAGTTCTATCCTGTATGATCATTTCAAGTACCTTGCTAATATCTCCCTCATTTATTTCCTTCATCCACTTAAACACCTCAATTAAGTCTTCCCTTACTCTACGCCGCTTCAGTGAGTGCAGATTTAGTCTTTTTAGTCTGTCCTCATATGACAGATTCCGAACATCATGTATCATTTTTGTCATTCTTCTCTGTACATTTCTAACGAATTAATATCTATACTACTGTATAGTAAGGACACCAAAACTGCTCGGCGTAGTCTAAATGTGGCCTTACTAACGCTAGATAAAATTGCAATATTACAGTACTTTTGCTGACTTATTGCTCACGCTTCTCGAAATAAATCCTAGGACCCTCTTTGCTTTATTTCTCGCATTAATACATTCTTGCCTTGGTTTGAGGTCTTTACTAACCATAACTCCGAGATCTCTCTCGCATTCCGATTTAATAATTTATTTGTTATCTTTGCTGTATTTAGTATCTCCAATGGTCTTGTTATGTTAAGTACCTTACATTTTTCAACGTTAAATTCCATTTGTCAAGTTTTAGACCATTTGGACAATATATCGAGATCCTTTTAAAAGTTATGTCAATCGTCAGTCGAGTTAATGATACGCCCTATTTTTGTATCATCGGCAAATTTGCTAATAGTGGTAGTAATTCCTAAGTTTAGATCATATATATATATATATATATATATATATATATATATATATATATATATATATATATATATATATATAATAAGGGACCAAGTACTGATCCCTGTGGTAGGCTGCACCGCTGGTTACTAATCTCAAATCCGACTTAGGTCCATTTACTAATACTCTTTGCTTTCGTCCCTTCAGCCAGGATTCTCTTCATTTTAAGATATCGCCTTCTAAAACGTGTGCTCGAACCTTTCTAACTAGTCTTTTGTGTGGGACCCTATCAAAAGCTTTACTAAAGTCCAGATAAATAATATCGTAAGCTTTATCGCTATCTACTGCCTCGAACACCTCCGAGAAAAACAGTTTGTGATGCAGGATCGTCCATACCTGAATCCGTGCTGACATTCATTTATAAAATTAAATCTTTCTATGTGTTCCCTAGTTTTATTTGCGATTTCCTTTTGTTCGATATGGGCATTATTAACCCTTCTCCAAATACAGCTTGTTCCTAGGTTGAACGAAATTGTCTGGTAGAGGACTGATTAAAATGTAAAAAATACGTTATGGACGTGAAAAAATTTTACTTTCAATAGTTTTGAGTATGCTACACAGACGTATGTTGGGATGTTACGTCCCAGGTAAAACATCACTATGACATGATCAAAATTGCCACTGGTTATTTCTTCTCCCATTCAACATATTTCCAAACCTGGTGAACCATTTTTCCTTACATATAAGTTTAGTTTTCGTCTTGTGTTACACTTTCCACGGCGACGACTACATGAAATATAAAAGTCGCAAATGAGGAAAACGTTAGTTTTTCATTTGTAGATATGTGAGTGCAATTATTTGAAATGACATGAAGAGTCATTTACTGCAAATCAATTAATTTGCAAGAGGCATGTATTTTAATTTCCACTCAAAATTAATTTTGCACACTGCTTTACTGCCTCATGCAATACAATAGCATCCTGCCGCCTCACACCATCAATGACAGGCGTTTTTAAACCTACTATGGATTCCAGAGGCATTGTAACAGTGGTTTTCGGCAATAACTTTTTATCAAAGCGTTGGATGACGATGATATTTTTTACCAGGGATGTTTCAGACCCTGACCTAACTGGTGTCAGTATGGTTTATTACCGAATGTGGAGACTTAAGACACGTATAAGAGAAAATAAGCGTGCGAGGTGTCTGTTGTACCCATTGCTGGAGCGAGGCTAACGGGGAAATGCCCCGCCCCCTCACTCATATCATGACGTCACTTTGACGTTGTCATATAGACACCGCCCCCTAATCATCGTATGGGTGAAATATTGGAAAGGGTGGGTGTCTGCTTTAGTAGATGGAAAATGTTGCCTATATTTGAAAAATAAGCATGGTATTTTCGTATAGGCCTATAAGAAAGTTTTCCATTTTTAACGCAGGGATGTGAATTATTGTACTGTTATCATCATATATGGAAATACCATCCACTTCAGGTATACAACTCCCTATATCCCCTGACTGAAGTACACTTCCAACATTACAAATGTGTAAGAGACGAAACGTGTCATACATAAGTAACATTGCACACATGACATGTTGCCTGTTATCGTCACAGTGGAATATATAGTTCAGCGGAGAATAAGGAGACACCTGTTTAATAAGGTTACCTGAATATGAATTGTCAAGAAAAGTCAGAAATAATGTAACTACAAAGCACATACATGAAACCTACGGCCAATGATTCAATGATACATGGTATATGCATGTAATAAAGAGGCATGAATTGCAGTAGCCAAAGACAGACTGTGGATATATTATGATAGGTGTACAAATGAAGTAAACAACATAGCACACGGTAACTTTTATTCAGTGTTACTCTCCAGGAATAGGTCGTCATCCCCGTCATCGTCATCGCTGATGATGTCGCCATTCCTCTCACCACCGAGCCTCGGCCACGAATAACCTTTCCCCTGTCAGTGTTTACGTGGTTACCTCGGCGGTGCCTACATAACGTCATAACCATATGTCACGCTAGCCTCGCACGAGCGATGGCTCATTCGGTAGCAACGCATGCTTATTTTACTCTTATAAGTGCCTTAAGTCTCCACAGTTGGTAATAATCCATACTGACGCCAGTTACGTCGCGGTCTGAAACATACCCTAGTAAAATATCATCGTATTCCAGTGTTTTGATAAGAAGTTATTGCCGATGACCAGTGTTCCACTGCTTCTGAAACCCATAGTAGTGATTCCCATTTATTGTTTTGGGGGTATTATTATTGCGAAGATGGTGTTGCTGTAAAATACACTCCTGTTTAATTATGGCTATTTCTTACCTTGTAACTACAGCCACCTTATATTTGACTTGCTGGGCATTCATGTTTACAGCAGATATTGTATTGCCTTGGTAGATGCATTCCCAGCATGTAAACTGTTTTCGATAGGCGTTCATTTACAGGTATCGTATTTAGATCTGCGTTATACTTGCCCTGGTAAACACGTTTTTACAGCTGCTTTAAAAATGCTTGTACAAACAAACGACCCTCAAAGCCAACACCCGGCTCCTTATTCCATCTCCTCTCCTCCCATCACCCCCGTGTCTCATCTCCTGGCCCTGTACCCTCAACTGACCATTAGTGAGGTAGGTCACCGGGACAGGATCTTTTTCATTCCGCCAGTTTTCATCTGCTGAATTTTGCTGTCATGACTATCTTTTGCTAGAGCTCGTACGACTGGTATGCGCTCCGATGTACCATTAACTCTAAGGACATCATTACTATTTTGTACAGGTAATACGGGACGTTCTTACTCAGTTAACAACATCAGACCGTAGTGAAGGCTATATCTAATTCCCCAGTTCCAAAGTATCTCCGAAGCTTCATATCAAATCAACCTCAAATACCAGAAACATGTTCTTTTCATCTTAAGAAAAGCGTTCACTACCATTACTACCATACGTGACGACGAGTCTCCAACATGTGGCAGTGTTGTGCGTTCTGGGTGGAGTAGCAGCGGCGTCCACCCAGGAACAAAACTTCCTTATATTTCCCTGCACCTTGCTTTGGGAAGGACTTTGGTTCAACTCTGGTGAGGTGCTGTCTACCACAAGTGAGCTCTGGATCCCTACTCAGTGTATGTATTGCACTCCACCTGTAGGACGGCCCCACAGAAGTAGCTGCTTACCTGTGGTCGACAAGTCTGCATGGCAAAAGAGACCGAGATTAGGAAAAAACAGCTAAAAATACTAAACGTTTCTACTTAAATGAATTAAAATATAATGTTTATAGCGAGAAAAATTCGAATAAGCCGCCGTTAGAGGAAAGTGGATGAACACAGGAATGATGCAGTAAAACGAATGGCTTGGTAACACTGAAAATAAGCTGCATTGCTACATAGCTGATAAACACTCCACTAAGGGAACTCTAACTTGTTCCCTTGTTTGGGGAATATAAACTTCGCAGCAGTTACTCCAGTTTGTGCGGGATGAATTAATTTAGCCTTAGAGAAACATATTCATTCAAAAGGTTAATTCTACGGGGCAAGAACTTCATTCCTCTTCTGCTTTCAGCTGTCTGATTTTGCTTTTACAATTTGTTTTTTGCTGAAGCTTGTAGGACTGGTATCTACTCTGACCCGCATTTTCCACAGCTTAGATTTCATAATACTTCTTCCTGAGCTATTAGTTTTTCCCGTGATACCTGAATATTTTACTTTGACGCAGATTTCATCATGCTCCCTCCTGAGATGTCCGTTCTTCCTATCAATCCTAAAATTTTTGACGTAAAAGATCGCATTACATTCATCTTGAGCTAAAAACAGTATTTTGGCATATGCCAGGTAAATTTTCAACTTTGGGCAGATTTTATAATAGCCATATGATACCTCAGTTATCAACTTCGTCCTAAGCGATTTCATAACACTTACTCTCGAGTTACATCTCTTGCATGTAGCACCTTGATTTATTCCTCGATGTAATACACATCCTGTCGGTGTCGTCGTACGATAAACCTTACCACCACATCCTTAGCAGCAAATTTTGTTTATATGTCACTCCATCCTTCTCGTTCGACACTAACTTCGTAGCAGTTTTCCGTAAGACATCTGAATTTTCTCTTCCGTTTTATCTGTCCTTTTATTGTACATCGAGTTTGCATCAACAGCATACAAGAGGATATTAACCAGGTCATTCAGAGATCGTTTGGGATCCAACCAGTTTCAGGTGGCCTTATCCATATTAGAAGAGCATTCGTGTAGCGTAGGGGTTAATGAGAGCTTTAGTTAATTCCCCAGTTCGAAAACTCTCTTCAGATATGTAGATGAAATGCTGAAATGCTCTGGTGATACCAAGAATATTTTAAATATGACACTTGAGGACTGAAATCTTTAACCATTCAGCCATCCATTTTTTTTTCTTCGTTCTAGCATTTTTATTCACCTTAGGGGAGACATATTGAAGCTGGAGGTGTTAATGAACACTAAAATTCTAAGTTCCAACTTTGACGCCCTCAGCCAGATTATTTTTATTCTTGCTGTACCTCTGCTCAGTGAATGTGAATGTGGTAATGATGGGAGATCTGAATGCTAGAGTGGGAATCGTTGCAGTTGAAGGTGTACTTGGTATGCCTGGTATTCCTGGAAGAAATGAAAATGGGGAACGAATGATAGGGATGTGTGTTGAGCGAGAGATGATGATTGGAAATACGCTGTTCGAGAAGAAAGATACTTATATGTATACATGGGTGAGAAAGGAGGGTGGAATGGTTGTGGATAAAGCATTGATGGACTATGTGGTTGAGTCTAGGAATGTAATAGGAAGATTGTTGGATGTGAGAGTTCTGAGAGGGGAGGGTGGAGGTATGTCTGACCACTACCTAGTGGAGGGAAAGTTAAGAGTGCCGTAGGTAAGAGATGGGTGAGAGCTAGGAGGGTTAGGTGTGGCAGGGAGGTTTTGAAAGTGAGTGAGTTGGATAAAAGAGAGAAAACGATATCAGGAGAAATTGAAAGATGAGTGGAACTCAGTGAAAGATCAGGAAAATGGCAGTGTGGAGGAGGAATGGCAGTTATTTAAGAGTGCTGTGGTGGGGCATGCAGAAGAGGTGTGTGGTGTGAGACGTGTGGGTGGTGGTGCAAGAAAAGGAAGTGAATGGTGGTGCGAGGAAGTAAGTATGGCTGTGGCTGAGAAGAGACGTGCGTATGAAGTGTGGCTGCATAGGAAGGATGAGGTGTCATATGAGAGGTATAAGGAAAAGAGGAATAGGGCGAGAAGGGCTGTGCGTGATGCTAAAGTGGCAGCAGATGAAAGGTGGGGTAGGCGACTGACTGAGAATTTTCAACAGAATAAGAAAATGTTCTGTCAGGAGGTGAAAAGGGTGCAAAAGGGAGAGTCTGGGAATGAAGAGCGAGTAAAAGCAGAGGATGGAAGGATGCTAATTGAGATGGATGCAGTAAGGAAGAGATGGGCGGAGTATTTTGAAAGACTGTTAACTGTAGAGGAGTAAAGGGTGGCTGAGATTGTGGCGGATGGAAGGGTGCAAGGAATAAATGTGTTGGGAGAGTTGAATGATTCTTTGATCACGAAGGAGGAAGTGGAGAAGGCAGTAAAGAAGATGAAAACAGGGAAAGCTGCAGGTATGGATGGGTGTGCTGTGGAATGCCTGAAGGGTGGTGGAGTGACTATTGTTGACTGGTTAGTAAGATTGTTGAATGTGTGCTTTGTGAAAGGTATAGTGCCAATTGACTGGGCAAGTGCTTGTGTGGTCCCGCCGTATAAAGGCAAGGGTGATAAGTATGAATGTACTAGTTTTAGGGGTATAAGTCTGTTGTACGTAAGGTGTATGGTAGAGTGTTACTTATGAGAGTTAGAAAGGGTACAGAGGGAGTGACTGGCGATGAGCAGTGTGGCTTCAGGAGAGGGAGGAGATGCGTGGATCAGGTGTTCGCTGTGAGGCAAGTGTGTGAAAAGAATTTAGTGAATGGTAAGGATGTGTTTTGGACATTCATGGATTTAGAGAAACCGTATGATAGAATTGATAGGGAGGCTTTGTGGACTGTTATAAGATTGTATGGCCTTGATGGTAGGTTACTAAAAGGGGTGAAAAGTTTTTATGTAAATAGTAAAGCGTGTGTAAGAGTTGGAAATGCTGTGAGTGATTGGTTTCCCGTGAGAGTGGGGCTGCGACAGGGATGTGTGATGTCGCCTTGGTTTTTTTATATTTATATGGATGGTGTTGTAAGGGAGGTGAATGCAAGAGTTTTAGGTGGAGGTCTGAGTCTGGTGAGTGTTGATGGTGGAGAGTTGAATCTGAAGCAGCTGCTGTTTGCAGATGATACTGCACTGATGGCTGATTCAGAGGAGAGATTGAGATAGTTGGTAGAGGTGTTTGGAAGGGTGTGTGAAAGGGATCCATTACATTGAACGTAAATGAGGATAAGAGTAAAGTGATGATGTGTATGAGGTTGGTAGATGGTAGGGGGATGAATATAGTTTTGAATGGTGAGTTCCTTGAGGAGGTAGAGTGTTTTAAATATTTAGGGTCACATGTTGCTGTGGATGGAAGAATAAATGCAGAAGTGAAATTTAGAATGAATAAAGTAGGTAAGACGCTGGGAGGAACGAAAAAAGTGTTTAGATGTCGTTCACTTAGAATGGATGTAAAGAGTAGGCTGTATGAGGGTGTTGTGGTACCGACTGCGTTATATGGGGCTGAAACATGGAATATGGGTGTAGCAGAGAAGAAAAGTTTGAATGTAATGGAGATGAGGTGTCTGAGGAGTATGTGTGGAGTGACACGTATGGATCGAGTGCGAAATGATGAAGTGTGAAGGAGAACTGGAGTTGTTTGGGAGATGGCTGGTAGATTTGAGATGAGGGTGTTGCGATGGTTTGGGTATATGGAGAGAATGGATAATGAGCGATTGGTGAAAAAGATAACTAGATCTGATGTGAGAGGTGTAAGGCTGAGAGGGAGACCACGAATAGGATGGATGGACAGTGTGAAGAGAGCGCTTATTGCGAGAGGGATGTCTGTTGAGCATGGAAGAGTGGCTGTGTGTGACAGAAATAAATGGAGAGAAATTGTGAATGAGTAAATGATGACGCAGCCCTGTGGGGATATTCTCCCGCATTTGGTCTGATCAGCTAGTCAGGTCAGGTGCGGGTAAGGGAATGGGTCTATTATGATGTGGCAGGGGTAAACTAGCTCTGCTGTCGGGCTCCGCTGCTGATATCACTGATTGTACTGCGCAATTGACCCTTGTGCGGTGTGGTGTGGTGAGGATCTGTCCCTTCTCTCCTTTGGGGTAAGATACTAATGAACGTGTTTGAATGGATGAGTAAATAAAGACAGATATACTCCTGGAAGAACACAAACTGGTGTTATTACCAGGAATGCTCGTCACCCACCCCACACCCGCACCCACACTATGGGTTTCAGGAATAGAAATGACACGAATCACACCCAAACTTTCGTTAACACACACCCTCATGCTGCTGGGTTGGGGATAACGTCGAGGGACAGACGTAACTCGGCACCAACCCACGCTGCCACTACAGGGCCCGGCGGAGGGTCGGGGGATAGGAATAGTTCTGCTCCCACCCACACTTACTCTACAGCTTTAGTGGATGGGTCAGGGGACAGGCACAACTCAACATCCACCCACACTAACACTACAAGAGGTGGAGGAAGATTGGGAGGATTTGTGGGTAGTAATCACCCGACCCAGCATCATTCCAGCACCTACATTTCGGGGTCGGGAGTAGGGAATAGAAAATGTTCACCTTACAACCACACACCTTATGTAATGTCTGAGGTTCGTGAGACACAGTATGATGACACGCAACATGAACGAAACGAAAGGAATTGGTACGCTGCTTCTAGAAATCAGTCTGAGATTGAACTTCCTGATTTCTATAGAAGCAAGAAGGTGGGGTGCTATAACTGTGGAGAATTCAATCATGTGCAGGTAAACTGTAGGTTTGATCACAAACTTCAGTGTGGCAGTTGTCAACGTCTGGGACATAAGAGTCGCCTATGTCGGTACTATAGCACATAGGGGGTTGGCGAAGAAGCACTTGCCGATGTAAACACTAAAGGATATTTTTTAACTATTGAACATATTAATGCTCGATCATTACAGTGTAATTTGGATGAAATAATATTGTTATTGAAAGACAGAAATATTGACATCCTATGTGTTAGTGAATCATGGCTTGTTCCCATTACCCCGAGTGATTTTGTTAATATACCAGAGTATAAGATATTACGATGTGACAGTGGCCGTGGAGGTGGCGTATGCATTTATATCAAGGATGTCTTATCAGCCAATGTCATAGAATTAAATGTCCCTAAGCAACCAGGCATTGAAGATGTCTGGGTAACGGTACAGTGTCGCAAATTGCCAGCCATTATTGTCGGATGCATGTACCGACACCCTAAAGCTCCAGCTGCCACTTTTGATTATATACAGGATACATTTAGATCAATTTGTATGCGAAATAAAACATTTTTTGTTCTTGGTGACTTCAATGATAATCAATTTGCTAATGATAACAAACTTAAAAAGATCTTAAAGAATAATAAATTAACTCAGATAATAGATAAACCTACTAGAGTCACACCTACGTCTGCAACATTGCTGGATCTTGTAATCACTAACAAACCTGGTGTCATAAACAGTTATGATGTTATTCCCCAAGTAATTGCAGATCATGATCTTATTAGCATCTCAGTAGATATTAGTAAACCTAAGAGACCGCCCGTTGTTCGAACTTTTCGTCACCTTGGGAACTACCACAAAGACGACTTTTGTCTTAGGCTTCTACAGAGCACAGACGATTTTGATAAGATTTTGAAAACTGATGATGTAAACACACAAGTGAATATTTTTGCTGATACTTTTGTTAATTGTTTAAATGCCTGTGCTCCTTTTGTAACTAAGGAGATTAAAAGACCGTTAGCACCATGGATGAACGATTGTATACGGCAAGCTATGAGCATTAGAAATGATACTCATAAAAAACTTAAATCTGATCGACATAATATAGCTCTTTACGAACAATATAAACAAGAAAAGAAGCTTGTTAAAGCTCTCATTACAGAGGGGAAAGCAGACTACTATCGCAGTCGGTTATGTAATAGCAGAGGAAGCACTTCAGCGACGTGGAAAATAATAAGAGAAATTATCCCAAACTGTAAAAGTAACTCGGACGGTTACAACTGTGATAATAAAAATAAAGCTGACGAATTCAATTATCATTTTGCAAATGTCGGTAAGAAGACGTATGAACGAACACAAGAAGTCCTCCATGGTGAAAACGTGTCAGGTTCTATCAATTCTCCATATATAATCTCAAGTGAATGTAATCTTTTTAGACCTCATCCTGTAGATACCGACGCTATCATTCTTACGATAAAAGGCTTAAATGAGACTCGTTCTGTGGGCTCGGATGGCATTTCACTGAGATTTGTTAAGGACGCACTCTGTGTTATAGCTTTTTACTTAACCTGTATTATCAATACTTCTGTCGCAACAGGCATTTTTCCTACAGCCTGGAAACATGCATTGGTACTTCCTCTCTATAAAAGTGGTGATGTAAATGATGTAAGCAATTACAGACCAATCTCACTATTGCCCATTGTCTCTAAAATACTCGAAAAGGTTGTTACCAATCAGCTCATACACTTCTTGGAATCTAACAAATCACTGTCTAATACCCAACATGGATTTCGTCCTAGATTATCCACCGAGACCGCTCTTACTGTCATAACAGATAAAATATATAATAACATGGACTCTAAGCAAGTTACACTGTTAACCTTGTGTGACCTCTCCAAAGCTTTTGATAGTATTAGTCACGACATTCTTTTAAGTAAATGTGCTAAGCTTAATATTGACTGCTTCTGGTTCAAAAGTTACCTAGAAAATAGGACTCAATCTGTCCGCCTGAGCAACACTATATCTGATAAATTGAATGTAGCTTACGGGGTCCCTCAAGGCTCAATCCTTGGTCCTGTCTTGTTTACCATCTATGTTAATGACCTTGCTGAGAGTATAAATGGATGTTCTTTGGTGCAATATGCTGATGATACCCAATTTCTCCATGCTGACACTATAAATAATCTCGAGGCTCTTATCTCCAAAACAGAAGGAACCTTACGGATTGCAAAACATTATTTTCTTAGAAATGGACTTATGCTAAATTCAAGAAAAACACAATGTATCTTCATAGGTAATAGACGACTTCTATCACATATTCCTCCTAACACTGTCATAAATTGTTCTGGTGAGCACATTTACCCGAGCACTAGTGTAAAAAATCTAGGTGTCTATATCGACAGATATATGCTTTTTGATGTGCATATTATTGAATTAAATAAGAAAGTCATGGGAACACTTATGTTCATAAATCAAATATGTGAAAACTTTGATAAGTCAACTCGAAAAATTGTTGTACAGTCTCTAGCTCTTAGCATAATAAATTACTGTATAGGTATATGGGGTACGACAAATGATACCTTACTTCACCAAGTTCAGAAATTACAAAATTTTGCAGCTAAAATAGCTATCGGGGAGCAAGAAAGTATGACCATGTAACCCCCATCATAAAGGAATTAAAGTGGTTAAAGATTAAAGATAAACATATTTTTGACAGATGTACGACTGTTTATATGGCTGTCAATGGTTTTTATCCGGAGTGGTATCTAAAGTTGTCCACTGTCACTGAAAACACAGCCAGTACAACAAGACAGCGAAATAACCTTTTTGTGCCTAGAGCCAGAACAAACTCTGGAGCCAGAGCCATCACCATTCTAGGACCCAAACTGTGGAATAATTTACCTACTGATATCACTCATTCCGGAAGCATACATGTTTTCAAATCTAAACTTAGGGAGTTAATTTTAAGTGATTTGTAGTTGATATTATCATGTATCGAATATGACATGACTATTTTTGTCTGTGACTTTGTATACCGATTTGTAAGAATAACCATATTTTATGGAAATAAAGTATTTGAACTTGAACTTGAACCTCCCTTTCCTTGGGGGAAGCAGCCTAGGTATATAGATAGATAGATCTCTGCTCAGTTAGGGAAGGCTGTGTATCAGCTGATGAGTATGGCAGTTTAGTCAATATTCTGACCCTACACTTCAAAACGTGTCCAACTAAAAAAAAAAAAAAAAAAAAAAAAATCATCTGAAGGTAGTAAAACTAAAACAAGAAATATGTTGTAGTGGCATAGGAATTAAAGATTCAGCCCGTGGATTGCTTTTATATTTATTTCTTCCCTTCTTCATTTGTTTCCTTCAGACTATTTGCATTCAGCTTAAGAAATAGATTAATGAACACCATATTTAACGCCATCGTTACCAGACGTCCCTCATAAGCTAATGTTACCCTCTGACAGAGGTGTCTGTGAGATGAATAAATTCGCGGATCATACCCTAGAATATAATCATTTTCTCGTCGAAAGCAGTAACTGTGGTAATATTTCACTGTCAAAGCTTTCTCATGTGTTTAGTGAAATCACATAACATTAACTGAAATAAAATACAGACATGGTAGTTCGGATCCATGTGGGTTAACACTCCCAGGTTCAGACTATTTGAGTTGTCCCCACCTTGATAAGACTACTGATGACACTTAACATTTGATGGCTCATATGACACACGACTGAATTAATTCGTTCGAAGTTATCTGGAAGAGATTCTTTGTCTGTTTGCTCGTTAGCAGGATTACATAAAGTTATGAACGGATTTTGCTGTAATTTTTTGAAGGGGTAGGATGTGTCTGAAGGAACAGTTCATTAGATTTTAGTGGTGATCCGGATCATCATCCGGATCCATGAATTGTTAAAAGGATTCTTTACCATTGCGGGATAGTGGCAACTTCAACATCTTTGCATCGAACTCAATAAATTTTGCCTACAATGCTTGCATAAAAATTATAACATCTACATAAGATCAGCCTTGGCGGAGGTTTGCACTCTCGGATTGCTCTTTTTTAACCTGTCCCAGTCGTCTTAGAGTTAAACTCGTCTGCTACTGGCAAGAATATTATTAAAAGTATGTATTTGTTGTGAAGTGGCTAGGTAAATGAACAGTGAAATAGGCGGATGGTTTGCTGGCAGCCATGCAGCGCATGGTTTTCCTTTTTAACTGCCAAATGGATTGTTCTTTTTTCCCCTAAAGCGATGACTTGTTTTTCATGACATTCTTATTACCTCCAGAAGATTTTATTCAGTCCAGGAGAAATTTCCAGAGCAAGAGAGGTTCTATACAGGCGTTACTAACCGTTTCATGACTAGAGACTTTCCTTCTTCCTGTTTGGTAGCAACTGGAACATGATAAGACATCCTCGGGCTGAGGAGCATAATAACATACTAAGGAAAACCCCATTGCTAATTATTTCTGGTCAACGATACATAATTTTGTACAATTCGGAGAGATCATCCTCATATAAATAGGATTGTCCACCTCGATTAACTTTCTGTCCAAGAATCAAGAGTTTAGTAATTTGTTCCTGCTGCCACCAGGGTATCTTACTCCGCACAAAGAAACCCACAGCAGATGGATTAAAAGCTTTCTCGATTAACATTTTGATCAAATATTAAGAAATCTATACTGTATTCCAGCCACGGAAAGACAGTTTTATCCAGCTCATACAAAGCCGCAGCACACGCCTGGTTCACTGATGGTATGGAATAACTGACGGCAAAGAGTACACTAATGATTAATTATTTAACCACTTCAGCCTAAGGATTTTTTTGTAATTTATCCGAGTTTCCTCCAGACAATTTCATTCAGTTTGGTAAAGACTTCTCTTTGAAGGGTAAAACGCTGTTGTATGTAAACTTCCCAGTTCGAATGAAGTGTCATGAGTAAAAGAAAAAGAAAAAGTCTTGATACACCAAGAGTAAAGAATAAATAAATGTTTTCTTTTTTAAAGGGTTACGCAAATTTCGGATACTGTTAATCAAAGACCTAATGAGAACAATTAAATGCGATGGAAATACGGTAGACAAACGTTTTTCAGAGGAAAAAATTGTTAATACGAATGATTACACAAATAAAAAAAAAATTATCAACAATGATGTCGATTAGCGAACAAAGTGGCTGAGCATTTAGTATTCCACTAAAAAAAAAAAAAAAAAAAAAAAAAAAGTGTTTGTTGCCCGATAGAAAACAATTTGCATAACATCGGAATCTCATTATCACTGCAGCCTCCAGCCTTCAGCGAGAGTTTGGAAATTCAGCAAAATGGCATTCCAGCTAATTACTGTGGAAGATAAGGCACCTCTTTAAACTAGTGCCAGAAACGGTACACTTTTACTGCTTGTAAGATACAACTAATCTTACAAAATACTGTGGTAACTCTTTAGTAAGACTTAGAAAGAAATTAATATATGAGCAAACTGTACAAAGAATTTATCATGGGTAGCTGAGCTGTACTCTAACGGTCAATATTCCCTGGACACTACAGGGGGGGGGGGTCGAACTAGCTGAAGACATTCCGGTTTGCTTAGTTGTTATTACTGATTACGTTACGTAGATCTCCTTAGCATTCGACAATATATATATATATATATATATATATATATATATATATATATATATATATATATATATATATATATATATAACTCGGCTGTACTTTGAGTTGACAAAGAAATGATGGCGTTTGAAGGTAAACTAAAGGTTACAGTGGCATTGTGGTTTTAACAAAACTGAACAATTGAAGGAGAGTCTGATCAAGCTGTACCAAAGATCACGAAGATTGGTTGTGTCATGAACGTGTACTAAAGCCTTGAAATAAATGGTATTTTGATTATCTGGTTCATACCGAAGCTCAGAAAGGCATAATGGAAGTGGTAAGGTGTACCAAAGTTGACACGACGGTGTGATGGTCATGTACCAAAGCTTACAAAAAACTTGTTGTTCAAGAGAGAAGGACGAATGGTGTGATAGTACAGTGAAATGCTAGTGTGAAGTAGCTATTGCACTTAACAATATAGTCAAACTGTACCAAGGGAATAATGGTTTGATGAAGCTATAAACATAACCAGACTTTATGGATGAATGATGGTGTATTTAATTTGTACAAAGAAATGGTGTGATGAGGATATGTGACCAACGTTTGTAAAGTATTAATGATGAGAAGAAAATAAAATTTTAAGATTGATAAGAAATAATGGCTAGAGGATGATATGCCAAAGCTATCTTAATGGTGAGATGAATTTGTACTAAACCTTAAAAATATTTGTGTGTGTGTGTGTGTGTGTGTGTGTGTGTGTGTGTGTGTGTGATTCAGATGTACAAAGGGCTTACATGCGGTTAACTTTTATGAAGTTTTACATATAAAATTTGATATCAGCAAAGTTTAGAAAACCTTATAAATGATGCGATAAACATGTATCCAAGCTTTTAATGAAAAGTTAATGTAATTAATGTATAAAAGGATTCCCAAGTGGGTATGTTAACCTGTAATACTACCAAAACTTTCACATCAATAATGGTATGATGACTTTGTATTAAATCAATGGAAAAAATAATGGCGTCATTGACCTGTACTAAAGCTAAAAAACAGGGGATGGTGTGATGGGCTGGCACTACAATGTACGATGATGTGATGAAGCTACCAAATCATAGAAAGGCAATCAGATTGTGACGAATCTACATTAAGGCTTAGAAAGGACTGATGGTGTGATGAACCTGTACTAAAGCTTGCAAAGTAATGATGTTGAAATGAACCTGTTGCCTAGAAATTAGTGATGGTGAGATGAACTGCACTAAAGCTTAGAAAGTATTGATGGTGTGATGAACCTGTACTGAAGCTTACAATGTAATGATGGTGTGATGAACTAATACTAAAACACAGAAAGTAATGATGATGCGATGAGCTTAAGCGAAAGCTTAGAAATTAATGATGGTGTGATGAACCTGTACTAAGGCTTCCAGAGGCATTTAGGTGTAATGAAACTTCAGAAGAAATATTATTGTGTTCAGGTGGTACCAGTGTTAACAAAGAATGAACTGTGATCTACTTGTACCATAGATTATGAGAAAAAAAGAAAAAAAAGAAAAGAAACTATATGATTATATTTTGCCAAACGATATTGTGATGGGATGGCATAAAGAGAAAGGTCCAAGGGAACCTAAATAGCAAATGAATACTGGAGTGATCCCCATCCCCCCCCCTCTCTCTCTCTCTCTCTCTCTCTCTCTGCTGGAGAAGCTCTGGCCTTACTACTTCAGCTGTACAGGTCAGGCGTCAGCCAGGCCTAATGACGTAGTGGGATCATCAGGAGTCAGGTATGAGGGATCCAACTAGGCAGCCGTTCTGGCATCACTTTTTATGTTTTCCCAGATGTAGACAAAAATATCAGTCTACTTTTTTTCTTATGAGTAAAATCGAGCTTCCTTTTCGTGTACAGATTTAAAGAACAATATTGATTAACTTTACCCAAGAACTGTAAGAGGCCTCTTTATTCAGCTGCACACATAACCATTGCAACACTTTTTCGTTGGGTACCTGTATACCAAGCTTCCATAATGTGTTCTGCACAAAATTATCACACTAACTCACCCATTGGGTATACGCTTTATGTGTACATTGAAAGACAAAAAAGCACAGTTCACCACATTTTTTTGAGAATATCAGCTGTCTTCTGTGTATATCTTACAGACAACAGTTCGTTTATATTGTACTGAAACTGTCAAAAGTCTTATGTTGCAAAATGATCTGTTATATGTTCAAGTGGGTTGGAGGGTCTAGTTAATGTGAGTGGATTTGTTTTGCATATTATACGTAGATATCCTTGTGTTGAATAAAGTCTTGATGCAATCGTCTAGCTTGTATCAGGTTTCTGTGTACCACTGCGGACAATAGTATCACACCACTTCTTTGGTGTTATACCAAGTTTGTTTTTTGTTTTTTTGTGTGAGGAAGAAGGAACCAATGGCAACGAGCCCGCAAAACTGTTCCCTCCAAGAGAAAAACAAAATGCAAGAGAGAGCCATTTTCAAGATCCGATCATTTCGAGATGCCTGGATACACTGCGTTTGAAAGACTGGAAATCATAGAAAGCAGGAAATACAGACAGAGGGAGAGTTCCAGAGTTGACCTGTTGCATAAATGAAGGACTGGGAGTAACGGTTAACTCTTGCATTAGAGAGTTGGACAGAAAAGGGATGAGAGTTTGCTGCTAGACGAGTGCTACGCGCCCGTCGTAGAGGTAGAGGAATGCAAGCAGACAGTTCAGAGGAGCAGTGACCATTGAAGTAGCGATAGAAAAGAGATAAAGATGCAACAGTGCGGCGGAGA
This sequence comes from Coenobita brevimanus, assembly GCF_032717465.1. NCBI lineage: Eukaryota > Metazoa > Arthropoda > Malacostraca > Decapoda > Coenobitidae > Coenobita > Coenobita brevimanus. The sequence goes on along the minus strand of NC_136987.1, from coordinate 19,216,778 downwards.
GACAAAGGTTGAAGGGAGTCAGTAAGAGGAGGAGAGTTAATGACGCGAAAAGCCTTTGACTCCACCCTATTGAGAAGAGCTGTATGTGGGGAATCTCCCCACACATGAGAGTTGTACTTCATACACGGGAGGATAAAACCTCTGTATAGATTCAACAATTGTGTAGGGGTAAAGAAGGAACGGAGTCGGCGTAGCACACCCAATCTCTTGGAAGCAGATTCTACAAGAGATGTAATAATAGATCTTTCCAAGATAAGTCCCGAGTGCATGAAACCCCAAGCAGGTTCAAGGAAGATGCAGGATTAAGCTGAATATTATTAAACATTAGTGGAAGATTTTGTCGGGTTGATAGGTGCAAAAACTGAGTCTTTGATGCATTAAAAACAACCAGATTATTTTTATCCCAGTTAGAGGTACGAGCCAAGTCAGTCATTACGTGTGCCATAGCCTCATCCCTTGTTTGTTGAAGTAACTGCTGAGATGGACATAGCGGGAATCGAATGGAAAGGTGAAGGGTGGAGTCATCAGCATATGAGTGGATAGGGTTAGATGTACAGCTTAGCAGGTCATTGATGAATAAAAGGAAGAGAGTTGGTGATAGGACAGAGCCCTGAGGAACACCACTGTTAATAGATCTAGGAGAATAACAATGGCCGTCTACAACAGCAGCTATAGAACGACCAGAAAGGAAGCTAGAGATGAAGGGACGATAGAAGGATAGAAACCGTAAGAGGGCAGTTTGGAAATTAAAGATTTATGCCAGACTCGTTCGAAAGCCTTTGACATGTCAAGTGCAATGGCAAAGCTTTCACCAAGGTCCCGAAAGGAGGATGACCAGGAGTCTGAAAGGTAGGTGAGAAGATCTCCTGTGGAGCGTCCCTGACGTAAAACATACTGACGATCAGAAAGAAGGTTGTGATTGGAAAGATGCTTTAAAATTTTTCTATTAATAACAGACTCAAAAACTTTTGAGATACAGGATGTTAAAGCAATTGGACGATAGTTAGAGGGTTGGGAATGGTCACCCTTCTTTGGGACTGGCTGAATGAGAGCAAACTTCCAGCAAGAAGGAAAGGTACAAGTTGATAGACAAAGGCAAAAGAGTTTGCCTAGGCAGGGTGTAAGCATAGAAGCACAGTTCTTGAGAACAACAGGAGTGACTCTATCAGGCCCATATGCCTTATTAGTATTGGGGCCTGTGATGGCAGAAAATACATCAGCTGAAAAAATTTTAATGTCAGTCATGAGGAAGTCAGAGGGTGGAAGTGATGGAGGAACAGCGCCAGAATCGTCTAAGGTGGAATTGGAGGAGAAAGTCTGAGCGAAGAGATCTGCTTTATCAGTAGAAGAAATAACTACAGAGCCATCAGAGTAGAAAAGAGGAGAGAAGGATGATAAGGTAAAGTTTTTAGAAGGGTTTTTGGCAAGATGCCAGAAGGAGTGGGAAGAATTCGAATTAGAGAGTTGAGAGCATTTAGTACGGATGAAATTATTTTTAGCAGAGCGAAGAACAGACTTAGCACGATTCCGGGCAGAAACGTATAAAAGATGTGATTCAGGGGTGGGTTGGCTCCGGTACCTTTTATAGGCCCTCTCCTTGTTGCGGACAGCATTAGAACAAGCGTGATTAAACCAAGGCTTTCGTGCATTAGTCAAAGGATATGAGAAAGGAATGTATGTTTCCATGCCCGAGAAAATAACCTCCGTAATGTGGAATGCTCACCCAGATGGCTCCCGGCCACGGAAGCAATAATCATTCCATGGAAAATCAAAGAAGTACTGCCTGAGAGCCTCCCATTCTGCAGCTCCAAAGTGCCAAAGACGACGTTTCTTTGGAGGGTCCGCAGGCCATACCAGAGCGATAGAACAGGTTAAGGTGATAATGTTGTGATCGGAGGAGCCCAACAGAGAGAAAAGGTTAACAGTGTAAGCAGAAGGATTAGTTGTAAGGAAGAGTTCAAGTGTGTTGGAGCTCTCTCCAAGGCGGTCAGGGATACGGGTAGGGTGCTGTACAAGCTGCTCTAGGTCATTAAGGATAGAAAAGGTGTAGGCTTGTTCACCAGATGGATCAATGAAAGGAGAGGAGAGCCAAAGGTGGTGGTGAACATCGAAATCTCCTAGAATGGAGATTTTAGAGAAAAGAGAAATGGATAGAAGTAAGATAGTCAAAGAATTTTTGATAGTCAGTAGAATTAGGAGATAAGTACACGGCGTAGATATATTTAGTCAAAGAATGACATGAAAGCCGAAGCCAGTGTGTAGAGAATTCAGAAGAATCGAGTTCAGGAACACGAGAGCAAGATAAGTTGTTGCTTATATATACACAACAGCCACCTTTGGCTTTGAAATTAGTATAGAGAAAGTAGGAGGATACAGAAAAGGTTCTGTTGTCAGTTGCCTCAGATAGCTGAGTCTCAGTTGGAAAAAGAAGGTGAGGTTTAGAGGAGAGGTGGTGCTCAACAGAGCGAAAGTTAGAGGAAAGGCTGCGAATGTTGCAGAAATGAAGAAGAGAGTCAGACAGTGGTTCCAGGCATCTTGAGTCGTCACCGGGAGAGGGGCAGAAGGTGGGGACATTTATGGTCTCCCCCCCCCCCCTTGGGACTCGGAGGCTATGTTATTCGACGCCATTTTTTTTTTTTTTTGAATTTTGAAAAGGAAGTGTGGTGTGTACTGTGCATGTAGTGTGGTGCTGATAGTTAGAGAAACTTGTACTGGAGAGCATGCTGGCCTACTGTCTGTGTTACTGAGACACTGAAAAATTTCAGCAAAGGGGGATGGTCGGGACCTAGTCCCGAGGGCTGATGAAACGGGAGCTCCAGCTTTCCCTGTCATCAGCTTTCCATTCACCTTGGGAGTACTGCCCTGCTCGACTGGTGCTACAGTCTACTCCAGTGTGTACATTTATTAACAATATTAAATTGTCAACATCTCCAAACTGTTTCACGAGATCTTTTTTGAGTAACCAGTCATATTACAGATATTCAGACGTGCTGCTGTCTCGTTGTATCAAGTCGGAATATCTGTACGTGTAACAGGATTACTGACTGCAAATTTACATTCCCGGTGCAGTCATCAGCGACTTTTGTTCCATATTTGTTGTTCTTGATTGGCTTTCTGACTGCATAGGGTTTATATGTGTAGAATATAGTCGTCAGTTACTCGTGCAGGTTATTATCAGGCATCCGTGCAGTTTGGTGGTGCAGTTACCTCTGTACGCGGTGTACCGTAGTGTTACTCTTTTTTTAAACCTTTTGCTGCTGTGGATGAATTTCGTCATTTAATTCCAACTCACACCTGATGATTTTGTTTAGCGGGGACATATGCCACAGTTCATGAAATATGGTTCACTATAAATGAAATATTCCTGAATGTTATGAAAAACGAGTGTGAGGAAAAATGTTTTAATTCATATTCTGCAGGATATATCGGGAAGAATAATAATCGACCTGATCCCTTTTCCCGCTTAAAAATGAGGTTACAAAGGATCCAGAAACAAGGAAAGAGAGACTACATACTGTGTGAGAAGTACGTACCTATAGCAGGCTTAGTGAAATACGCCATAGCCTTTCACACGTCATGCGCAAAACCATGATCCTGAATCCACCATATCTATCTATCTATCTATGTATCTATCTATCTACCTATATATAGATAGATAGATAGATAGACAGATAGATGGATAGAGTATATATATATATATATATATATATATATATATATAATCTATCTATCTATCTATATATATATGTATATATATATACAGTATATAATCTATCTATATATATATAATCTATCTATCTATCTATATATATATAAATAGATAGAATATATATATATATATATATATATATATATATATATATATATTGTTACGCTGTCCGCCTGTCCGTTCCCACGGGTGCAGCCGTTACAGCTGGGCTAGGGGATTATGCAGTATCCGTGTCATTCGCGGAGTTTAAATTAGCGAGTGTTACAAGTTCTTTTGTTTCTTTCGTTCCTGCCACTGAGGGCAATTTTTTTTAATACCATGCTGAGAATGCATTTGATTATTTTGATTGTCTTATGTGAGCTACCAGTATATTTAATGATGTTTTGCTTGCATTAGAAGTACCAATTCATTGTAGAGAGAGAGGGGCACGAATTTAAGTTCCTTGTTAATTAATCTGATTCATGCGTTCACGCTTGGCTGCAAACGAACCTAGCATTCGACGGTACAATTGTTCCAAAACGGTACATTTTGAGGCTGATGGTACTGTGGTCCTACATTTTAAAATAAGGCCATTTTTGGTACAATTTGCATTGAGCGGTACAATTATCCTTGTTAACGGTACAATTTGAAGTTTAACTTGCATAACATATTCAGAAATATAATTTTCTGAAATAATTTACTACAAAAAGGGTAAAAGAAAAAATATATACTTTCTGAAACTCAAGCACAAGTATTAATTGATTTTGAGCCTTATATACGAGTGGCGTAATGACAGAGCACTACGCTACGTAGGTGGATACGGACCGTACGGGTGCAGTTCCTTCCTGTATGAATCCTGTCTGGCTGTGCCGCCTGGGGCTGGGACCCGATTAGCTCGAAAGCCAAGTGAGCGGTTGGCAGTCGTCGCACTTGGACGTAGTGTTAGTCACGGTGTTTTTTTTTTTTTTTAAGATGTCAATCCGAGACTGGCTTGCGAAAGGGAAACGTAAGTGTAAGAGTGTCTTATATTGAAGTATGTTCTTACTAAAATGTATAATTTAACTAGGACTGTTGCTTATAAAGCTAATATTTGGAATTTTAGGTATAATTATAATCCACCGGATAGTGAAAATTCTAACGTTACGTTGTGTATCAGACATGAGTAATAAGAAATAAGCTAATTCTTGGTAATTACTAACTAAAAATGGTGTTAGGTTGCCTGATCATCTGCAGGACCAGAGTCCGGGTACTGTTAAGTGATTTTTTTTTTCTTTTTTAGAAGTGGTTTGAACGTTTCTAATATTCAAAATTGATATCAAAATCGTTCAAAGCACATGGAACACTAAAAATTAATATTCATCATAGAAGCTAATTAGAAACTATTGTACTCTGTCTTACATTGAATATTTTCCAAGAGATTACAAGTAGTAGGCCTTTTTTGTAGTAATACCATTGCCTTCCCATATTAGGTACAGAGGCAGACCGTAAAGCTGCAAGTAGGAGACCAGGACAAGATTTGAATGATAAAGGGAACACTGCATCTGAGGATGAGGACGATCCTCCAGTCTCTGTGGATAGAGATGATCAGAATCTTGGTACAAGTGTTAGGCCTGGGTGTTCAAGCAGTGGGACTACAAGGAGAGTTAGTACGGGTAGGCCTACCAAGACCGAATTGGTTCCTTTTTTTTTTCCAGTTATTGTAATTTATTATGTGTGAAGTCAGTGTTAAGATGATAAAATGTAATGCCAGGCCACTGAGTGTTTTGCGTGAGTCCATAAGTTTGTTGAGTTACCCCTTGAAATCGACTCGCGCGACCATTCTCGCAGCTGGTGCGAGAGGGGAGTACAGTTGTCAAATATGCCCCAGGGACAAGGCGAGGCAAGCGCTTCCCACGGCCGGGCAGTAGACGCTCAAGTACGAAAGAGATTTTCAAGGTTAGGAAATAAGAAAAATATATAAACAACTGGATTTAGGCTCTTTTTTTTTTTAAAGCTTATTGGCCTGTCATGTTCCTTTCCATATATAATATACACTTCCTGCAGATGAACTTATTAGGGGATGAATACTGAGCTTTTGAAGTACGTAATGGGAACACGTCAACCAGTGCAGAGGAATTATTACTTGTGCTATTCGATGTTTGTGATACATAGCCATATACTGTATTTCAGGTAGCCCTACTCCACATAAGAGTATCAAGAAGAAAAGCGTGCCTCAAGCTCAGGGGTCAGAATCAGCTGAAGACTTGGAGACTCCTCCAGTAAAAAGAAAGAAATATGATTCAAGGAAATTTAAATCAGAGTGGCAGAAAGATCCCAAATTACGATGCTTTGAAAGTCATGATGATAAAACATTTTGTTCAGTTTGTTCTAAAGTTATTGAGGGTAGCGTGTCACATCTCTACAGGCATCTAAACTCAATTTATCATAGGACAAGAGCTTCTGCAGTGACAACATGTTCTGATATTAAAGAACAGTTAAGTAAAGGTTCATCTATGAAAAGGCAGTGTGACAAAAGTAGATTGTTATGGTTAAAATTCCTGTGTGAGCATAATCTCCCATTCAGTTTGATGGATCATTTAACAAAGACAGCAGCGAAAGCATACCCTGACTCAAAAATTGCACCAAATATACATTCTGGCAGGACTGTATCTAGAGGTTTAATTGTAAATTGTATAGGTAAAGAAAGCTTGCACATGATTGTAGAGAAACTTAGAACCCAAAGGTTTTCCTTGTTGGTTGATGAAAGCACAGATATATCAACTACAAAGCAACTCGCTTTGGTTGCTAGGGTGCTAGATGATGACACAGGCTGTACAAGACATTTTTCTCCAGTTGATTGATGTGCGTGATGCTACTGCAGATTCTTTGTTTAGTGCCATTCATTCATTTTTTGAAAAGCATCAAATTCCATTTGAGAACATGATTGGTTTTGCAGGCGACAATGCAGCAGTTATGATGGGTGACTATAATGGTCTAAAATCAAAACTCCAGCAGGTGTCCCCTAATTTATTTGTTCTTGGCTGCATTTGTCACTCATTGATCTTTGTTGTTCATCTGCTTGTGTGAAGCTCCCTAAAGTTGCTGAAGACTTGTGCAGAGATATATATAATTATTTTTGTCATAGTCCTAAGCGTATGAATGAATTCAAACAGTTCCAAGAATTCGCGAACATACAGCCGCACAGAATTTTACGTCCAAGTCAGACTCGCTGGTTGTCTATTCAGTGTGTGGTGGACAGAATTCTGGAGCAGTGGAATGCTCTTGTTTTGTATTTTCAAGGTGCTGTTCTGGAAGATCACTTAGAGTCTGCTGAGAAGATATATGGGGCACTGATGAATCCAGTGTATAAAATGTATTTTAATTTTTTAAGTTATATTTTACCTGTTGTTACCAAAATGAACAAGGAATTTCAGAGTGAAGGTGTTCAGATTCACCATGCATTTGAAAAAGTGTGTGCTTTATACAGATCAGTTCTTTCAAATTACATGAAGAGAGAGAGACTGCACACCGTAGACATATTTGCAGTGAGTCCTCATGACCCACGTAACTTTCTGAGTGAAAAAGATATGAATTATGGTATTAAGGTTCAGCGAATGCTTCTAGAGGGTGGTTCCACTATTGAGACATCTCTTGTTTCTGGATTTAGAGTCAAGTGCCTTAATTTCTATGGTGAACTAGCAACCCAAATTCGTAAAAGGTTCATGGGAATGAGTAAAGTAATGCCTTATCTTAGTGCACTGGATCCTAAGACTGCTATCAATCAAACAATGAGAGACTTAACTGAGTTATTGCATATATTCCCTAACCTTATTTCTGAACCCCTACACGATGCTGTAAATGATGAGTGGAGAAATCTTCCTTTTCACACAACCAAGATACAAGAGATATCTGATCCTGTACAGTTTTGGTATAAAGTTAGAGCCTTAGAGTATGCGACAAATCTCAGGTATTTCCTCACCTGTCTGACTTTATGCTATCATTACTTGTGCTACCTCACTCAACAGCAACTGTTGAACGGATATTTTCCCAAGTAAATTTGATCAAGACTGAAATGAGAAACCATCTCAATGCAGAGTCAGTTAATGGGATAATGTTAACAAAAATGGTTGGGGGATCCATGTTATGAATGGATACCAAGCCTGAAAATGCTACAGTCTGCATCTAAATTCAAGAGTGATGATGAAGAGAAAACCGATTAGGATATATATATATATATATATATATATATATATATATATATATATATATATATATATACATATAAGTAGTTAGCAATGAGTTAAGTTTGTTTTTCTTTTTTTTTAAGTTCCACTGAAAATAGTTTTGGAAAAAAGTAATAAATCATCAATTCATTGGTATCCTAGTTCTTTCTTTTATGGTATTCCTGAAGAACATACACGTTTTAGATGATTTTGTTCCAACCACAAGAAAAGGATAGCTAATAATCATGATATTCACCCATATTTAGATGTTAACGGATTTGTCATTTCAGCACATGTGCAAATTATTTCTTAATATCAAATAAACTGAATTGAATAACTGATGTTTTCTCTTGACGCATTGATTTTCAAGGATTCTTTGTATATTAGCTTATTAACCATCACATTTTCATAAAATAGAAAGTGGTACATGTTGTGGTACATTTTCTAATATTTAGTGGTACGAATGGTACATTTTCAGTGAAGTTTACGGTACAAAATTATTTCCTAAGGTGGCAACACTTTCGACCAGTGTCTTCCCAACCAGCTTCAGTATCGTGTGTGTGTGTGTACACACACTCTCCCCAGTCATAATTTTGTATAGAGAGAACACGTCGGTGTCTCTAAGCCGAGTTGGCGTTTTCATTTAAGTTCATTTTATTTGTTTGCTGACTGAGGGAAGTAGGTATTTTATTTGATTTTGTGACCGTGTTGTCTTTGGAGGGCCAGGCTGGCTCACCGTGGTCCTCTCGCTGCCTTTATTAACGATCCCCAACACACGTACATACAAACATACCCCTAATCCCTATACCGTTCAATCCCATCTCCTTGCACAAGGCTAGTGAGAACTATCGTGAGCTATCAACTGCGTTCCCCCTTGGACACGGGTTAAGTGAAATTCGTCACCACCGGAAATAAGTGGGAGGTGTTCCTGTAGACTGTCGGGCGGTATTATTTCCGGTAGTGACGATAGTAGGCTAGATCCATAGGTAGGCTGTTCCGTTTGTTACTATCAAAGTACAGACTGTTGCGTACTTAAGTGATAATTCTTCTGTTGCCCATTTTTTTCTAGTTTACGGAGTGTGAGTGCCGGGGTCTGCGTTATTTTCACAACGCAGTGGAGGCCGATCATCTAAAACTACCTTGTTGTCTTTTGTAATAGCCCCGGGCTGGCGCTACCGTAACAGTGTTGACCTCGCATCAGGATATCCTAACAGTGCCTTCTTCTTGTTTGGATATCGTTACTTTGGCGTTCTCTGTGCTTTGTGGTGAATGTGATGAGTGTGAAGTTTCTCAGTCAGCATTAGTTATTTTATTATTCAGTACTGCCATTGAATTGTCACCATGGAGTCACGTGTCTACACCAGAAGCCGTAGGTGCTGAGTCACCTGTGGATGAGGAAAATATTGAACAACGAGAGGCACATAGCAAAGGTACTCCCCGTGTGAGCCCTGTGTTTAACTATGGTGCTGAGCTGCTTCGTTTCGCTACCCCACCATTACCATCTATGATGCCGCCGAGCCAGTTTACAGCAGTTCACCCATGTATGTCTAGTGCTTTCCCTGGAGTTGTTCATTCCACTCCCATATACCCTGGAGTCTTGTCACCGGAGGCTCGGTTGCAGTTGGAGTTGAAAAAGATGGAGATGGAGATGCAGCATGCAAGAGAAAGAAGAAATGGAGATGCAGCGTGAAAAAAATGCGATTTGAGCTGGAGAAGACTCGCTTGGAGGTGACTGCTAAAAGGTCTACTTCAGATACCCATACTCAGGCCGTGCAGTGGATAGGGAGAGTTGGCTCTCAAGGAGTCTGAAATCAGTGTCAGGATTTGATGAGTTGAAGGTGACAGAATGGTTTGTCAGGTTTGAAAAGAAGGCTAGGGAGTTTGAGTGGCCCAGGCAGTGCTGGGTGGGCTTGGTATCTAATGTGCTGAAGGGAAAAGCTTTGGAAGCATATAATAGGATGAGCCCTGGGGATGTAGATGATTATGATGAATTTAAAGCAGCCATTCTGAAGGCATATGAACTTAAACCAGAGGCTTATCGGTTGTTGTTCCGTGGTGCTCGGAAAAGACCTGCTGACACCTATATGGCCTACGCCAGGTATCTGGAGGAGACATTAGACGAGTGGTTGCTGAGTGAGAGCGCCACTTCGTATAAGGATGTGCGTGAACTGCTTTTGATGGAACATTTTACCAACATGGCTGACAAGGAAATTGGTGTTTAAATTAGGGAGAAGAGATTTAAGACCTTGAAGGAAGCAGCGACGTGGGCTGATGACCGGGTGTTGGCCTTGCGGAGTATGGGGGTCAAGTATGCTAATTTTCTGTATTCCAGGGAGAGGACTGTGAGTGGTCCGACCTGGGATAAATCTCCCGTGAATTAGTCCAAGGGAAGCCCAGAGGAGAAAAGGAATTCAGGGAGAAAGAGCCCCGTATCCAGTTCGAAGCTACTTTGTTACTTTTGCAAACAGAGTGGGCACATCAAGCCTAAGTGCCCTAAGTGGAAGGCCTCCCAAAATGCCAAACCAGTGGCACTAGTTGTAGGTTCGAGTCAGGTGAATGAGAGGAGTTGGGAGAGTGGTAACGGTGAGGGAGAAGTCTGTGGAAAGCTGGAGCGCAGCCGGCTGTGCTCGCTGCCAGCTCAGGCTGAAAAAGTTACCCAACATGCTACACCACCTCCGGATGAACTGCCTCGGAAATCGTCCCTAGACTGGTGTAAACCTTTTATGTGTCACGGCACTGAAAATTCATGGGATCAATTATCCAGTTACTGTGGTTCGTGATACCGGTGCACAACAGTCTGTGTGCAGAAACGTGACTGGAGGGCCTGTAAACTCAGGGAAGTATGTGCTGTGTAGAGGCATGAACTCAGATGAATACTCTGATTATGTTCATGTGGAACTCGATTGCCCCATTGTTCAGGCTGCAGCTCAAGTCGCTGTTGCTGATGTAATGCCAGTAGAGGGGGTTGATTTTCTGCTGGGGAACGACCTGGCTGGGGAGAAAGTATTTCCATCTCTTCTCCCACCAGTTGTTGTGGCAGAGAAGTGTTTTGATGCCCCAGAAATTGGTATTGAAGTTGATGCAGAAGTGGAAGCCATGTTCCCAGTCTGTGCAATTACAAGATCTATGGCACAGGTTGCAGCCTGGGAGGAAGAACTGGTGAAGTCACAGGTTCTTGGGGTTGACTGTGATTAGGCAGGGCCACCAATGGAGGAACCTAGTGAGCAGGGTGTTGCTGTGGTGGGTGAGGAGAGTGGGAATGCGTGCATGGGCGCCGCCCCACTTCCCACTCAGGACACTAGAGGTAGTGCTGAGTGTGTCTGTGTGGAGGCTGAACCCAGCCCACCGACTGAATTAGAAGAATTTCAGGACGCTGGGGTCGACTGCGGGGATGCAGGACCACCGTCAAACGCGCCTGAGGAACAGAGTGTCACTGTTGAGGGTAGAGGTGATGATGATGTCAGTGTAGAGTCTGACATTCCTCCCCCTGTCGAGTGTACTAGAGGTGGCGCTGAGATTGATCGCTCTTCGCAATTCAATGTCCTGATGAGTCCCTTATCTCAGTCCTCAGTAGAGCTGGTGGGTGTTGGGCCAGCAGAATTGAGGGTGAAGCAACAGGAGGATGTAACATTAAAGCCTTTGTTTGCTCGAGTAGGGGAAGAAAGAAGTATGGAGTGTGGTAAGGAGGAGTTCCTGATTAAAGACAATGTTTTACATCGCCGTTGGACGCCCACTGGCGCCACGGTGGATGGAGGAGTGGGTGAGTTAGTGCAGGTAGTGGTGCCTGTGCAGTATAGGGTGCCGTCAATACAGTTAGCACATGAGGGACCTTTAGCAGGTCACCTGAGAAATAGAAAGACAGTGCAGTGCTTAAGATATAACTTTTGGTGGCCAAGTATGCCGGGACAAGTTGCAGCGTACATCAAGAGCTGTCACACGTGTCAGATAGTGGGCAAGCCTAATCAAGTTCTTCCTGTGGCCCCTTTGACTCCCATTCCTGCAGTTGAACCTCCGTTTACCCGGGTAATCATTGATATCGTGGGCCCTTTACCTCCTACTTCTGCTGGAAACAAGTATTTGTTAACCATAATGGATGTTACAACGCGATACCCAGAGGCTATACCAATCAGAAGCATGCAGGTGAAGTCAGTAGTCAAGCAACTTATCCTGTTCTTTACTCATTTTGGCCTGCCCAAGGAGTTGCAGTCAGACCGTGGAGTGAATTTTACATCTAATTTGTTTAAGCAGACAATGACAGAGTTGGGCATCAAGCACATTTTGTCCAGTGCCTACCATCCGCAGTCACAAGGTGCCCTGGAAAGGCATCATCAGACCTTAAAGACAATGCTGTGCACCTTCTATGATAATGGAAAGGATTGGGACCTAGCGGTACCCTTTGTAATGTTTGCAGTGAGAGAGGTACCAACTGAGTCACTAGGGTTTTCACCCAATGAGTTAGTGTTTGGGCACAGAGTTCGTGGTCCCTTGGATGTGGTGCGAAAAGCCTGGAGTAACAACAAAATATCTGGCAACCAGGAATCCATGCTTGACTATGTCTGCCGCACTCGGGAGAGACTGCATTGCGCTTTAGAGCTTGCCCGTGACCATCTAATCGGGGCTCAAGCGAGAATGAAGGCTCATTACGATAAGAAGGTCAGAAGTCGTGAGTTTAAGCAAGGAGATGAAGTTTTGGCACTGCTGCCCATGCAAGGAAAATCTCTGGCGTCTAGATTCAGTGGTCCTTATATTGTGAAGAAGAGAGTTGGGGAACTTGACTCTCTAATTGTTACCCCAGATAGGCGGAAGAGTACTGAGTTGTGCCATATTAATATGTTGAAGCCATACTACCGCCCAGTTGATTCTCATTGTGGGATGACTGCTGATGTCTCTCACCTGGGATGTGAAGGACGGGGAAGAGAGGACGTGGCATCAAAGGAACGTGCTGTGGAGGAAGCTGTTGGTGCCGGTGATGTGAGTAGTGGACCAGGGTTACAGCCACAGTCCCTAGAAGGTGACTTTGGAGTGGACGTTGAGGGAACCAGGGATAAGAGCGCTCCTGTAGTTTTGGCGGTTGGTAGTGAGTTGGAGGAGCAGGAGGAAGTGTTTAGTCGTGGTGAGGTGTTACCAGCTGACCTATGGGAGGGCAATGGTTATGCAGCTCTGGTGGAGAAATTGCGACACCTTGATCCAGTAAAGCGAGAAGAGCTGTGCAACAGATTATGGAAACATCCGAAAGTTTTTGGAGATTCACCGGGATTGACAACTTGGGCTAATCATGACACTGACGTTGGGGAGAGTAAGCTTGTAAAATTAGCTCCCTACCGCATCAACCCTATCAGACAGAAAGCTCTCGATAATGAGATCAAGTATATGTTGGACCATGGATTGATCAAGAGGAGTTTCAGTGAGTGGAGTTCACCAGTTACCTTGCAGCCGAAGCCAGATGGGAAGGTTAGGTTGTGTGTGGAGTTCCGGAAGGTTAACTCACTGTCTAAGACCAGTGCTTATCCCTTGCCTCGGGTCGATGACTCCATGGACAAGGTGGGAAATGCCACTTATATCACCAACCTTGACTTAGTAAAAGGATACTGGCAGGTCCCGCTGACGGAACGGGCTAAACAAGTGGCTAGCTTTGTTGTCAGTGGTGCAGTATATCAGTGCCAGGTGATGCAGCACCCCAGTGTCGCTGTGCCCTCCAGCGATTTTTGGGCATGATCGGCTATTACAGAAGATTTATTGGAAATTACTCCACAGTGCTTGCCCCTCTTACTGACTTATTGTGCAAGGATAAGAAGTGGCAGTGGAAAGCCGAGTGTGAGCAAGCTTTTACCACTGTTAAGTCTCTGCAGTGCCACCACCCTATATTGCGTGCACCAGATTTTGACAAATCTTTTGTGCTGGCAGTTCATGCTAGCCGAGTAGGGGTAGGAGCAGTGTTGATGCAGCCGGATGAGGGCCAGGTTGAACATCCCATATCATACTTCTCAAAGAAGTTTAATAGAGCCCAGAAGAACTATTCCGTCATAGAGCAGGAGTTATTAGCGATTATCCTGGCCCTGCAACACTTTGCTGTCTACCTGCCCCCTTTTGGCCCTGTGATCAAGATTTATTCAGACCATCATCCCCTGCAGTTTTTGAACTAGTTTAAATTTAAGAACCAGCGGTTGACCCGCTGGAGTTTGTTTTTGCATGAGTACAATTTAGAAGGCATATTAAAGGGATTGATAACGTAATTGCTGATTGTTTATCCAGGGAGGGGTCAGGGTCTTGATTCGAGAATTTTGATCCAGGGCTCAAAATTTTCCCTTGGGGAAGGGCGTGTTATGCTGTCCGCCTGTCCGTTCCCACGGGTGCGGCCGTTACAGCTGGGCTAGGGGATTATGCAGTATCCGTGTCATTCGCGGAGTTTAAATTAGCTAGTGTTACAAGTTCTTTTGTTTCTTTCGTTCCTGCCACTGAGGGCAATTTTTTTTAATACCATGCTGAGAATGCATTTGATTATTTTGATTGTCTTTTGTGAGCTACCAGTATATTTAATGATGTTTTGCTTGCATTACAAGTACCAATTCATTGTAGAGAGAGAGGGGCACGAATTTAAGTTCCTTATTAATTAATCTGATTCATGCGTTCACGCTTGGCTGCAAACGAGCCTAGCATTCGACCAGTGTCTTCCCAACCAGCTTCAGTATTGTGTGTGTGTGTGTACACTCTCTCTCTCCCCAGTCATAATTTTGTATAGAGAGAACACGTCGGTGTCTCTAAGCCGAGTTGGCGTTTTCATTTAAGTTCATTTTATTTGTTTGCTGACTGAGGGAAGTAGGTATTTTATTTGATTTTGTGACCGTGTTGTCTTTGGAGGGCCAGGCTGGCTCACCGTGGTCCTCTTCCGCATGCCTTTATTAACGTTTCCCCAACACACGTACATACAAACACCCCCTAAACCCCTACACTGTTCAATCCCATTTCACTTGCACAAGGCCTAGTGAGAACTATCGTGAGCTATCAACTGCGTTCCCCCCTTGGACACGGGTTAGTGAAATTCGTCACCACCGGAAATAAGTGGGAGGTGTTCCTGTATGTACTGTCTCAGGCGGTATTATTTCCGGTAGTGACATTAGTAAGGCTAGAATCTGCAATAGGTAGGCTGTTCCGTTTGTTACTATCAAAAGTACAGATTTGTTGCGTACTTAAGTGATAATTCTTCTGTTCCCCAGTTTTTTTCTAGTTTACGGAGTGTGAGTGCCGGGGTCTGCACGTTATTTTCACAACGCAGTGAAGGCCGATCATCTAAAACTACATTGTTGTCTTTTGTAATAGTCCCTGGCTATTACCGTAACAA
>NC_136987.1:19170867-19201449 GCF_032717465.1 Coenobita brevimanus | reverse complement strand
ATCCTGTGTTCTTCTCTCCCTACAGGTGTCACTTCTCAGACTGGGTCAATCGCTGTCACTCCCCAAACAAGGCCAAGTTCCAGGTACCATAATCACAAATTCTTCTTGAGGCATGATTTTGAGTATGAGATTGTTACTTTAAGCTTTTATTTCCAGCCCCTGACACTTCATGGCCAATCTTGAGTTAGGCTTAGGATGAAAAATTTATACCAAAAGACAATGATCTGTGATATTATCAGAACCACTGCAACTGAGATTTGCTTATTGCAAAGACTGGACTAGGATCCTTTATTCTTCTCCAGGCTTGGATGGAGCACGGGGAGTAAGGCAGTCGGGGAGGGTGCCACCTAGGTACACCCAAGGACAAAAGTTCATACTTTAACATTACACCTGTTCTGCTTCCCACTCTCCTCTGTTGGGTAATGTTCAATTACTGAGATTTAGCCTGGTGTGTTTCTCTGCCCATAGATAATGTGTCCTCTAATTTAAACTATTAGTTGAGGAAGGCTGGGTGGTGTCCTGCTCACGGGGTGGCAGCTAGGTGAACTCAATCAGCTCAATTTAAGGACACCTCCGATGGGTTGATGCACGTGAGGGAAGAGGGGGCGTTAGTATGGTGGTGATCGAGGTGTTGTACACTGCCCTGCACATGAATACAATAAGTAGGTGTTTTTTTCATTGTTATTGTTTGGAATATCTGGAGTGTGGAATATTGTTGTAGAGGGTTTGATAATGTTTGTGTGGTGAGTGTTTTATGTGCCTAGGTGTGTTGTGTGTTTCTTACATATAAGTACAGGGGTGTTGTGTATTGGAGAAGACTGCTGCAGAGAATTTTGTTCCCCGCATATCGAGGTAATTTCTGACATGGGGGAGGACTTTCGCTTCAGATTGCAAGTAAGCTGTGTTGGAGTGATTTTGGTGGAGCCAGTGACGATGCATTAAGCATTGTTGTATAGTTTGCAAAATGCTGTAGTGAACACTAGATAGGGCTGGGAGCTCCATGCCGGGGAGGCTATGACATTCATCTCATATTTGTACAGTAAGGAGAGTGTTTCGTTTGTTCCCCAGAGTATGGCCTTATAGTTACCCTCTAGTGCACTGGAGTGTGGGGATGCACCACCTCTTGATGTACATGGCCCTTGAAGGAGAGTCCAGTGTTTTATGGTCACTCCAAAGATCTTAATAGAGGGTGTGTGAGGCACATGTACATTGTTTAGTATGTGATGTGGGGGGAGTACCTGTGGTCAGCAAGTTTACTTGCTGATGATGAGTGTGGTGTTGGATTTGGCTGGGGCAATCTTCTAAGCTTGTTTTTCACACAAATCTGCAGTGTGTAGAGGAAGTCCTTTTGCATTGTGTAGTCTGTGTCTGCAGCATGGTGTGTGGTTATTTTGGTGGGGATGTCATCTGGATAATGAGGCAATGTTTGTAGGTGGTTTGGTTGTGGGATTATGTATGTTTAGGTCTGAAGAGAATAGGTGAGAGAAGAGAGCCCTTTGGAACTCCGTTAAGGAAATTTCTTGTTCATGATGGTCATTGCCGTGAAAATGTAACATTTGTTTATCTCCACCAGATAAATAGTTGGCTAGCGAACATTTAGTGTTGTTCTCCATATTCATTTTCATTATCTTGGTGATTGCTTTCCATCGCGGGATGGCATCTACGGCTTTCCTTATCTGTTGTGAGAAATGTACTCAGAGCTGGTGTCGTGGAGTTGATGCCATTTGATGCTCGTTGCGTGAGATTAGTCAGTAGGGTGCTTGTAGAGTGCATTGCTCTGAATCCGTGCCACGAAAGAGCAAGGGGAGCAAGGGGAATGACTTTGTTGAGGATGAGACGTTCACCTATAATGCTATTATGGATTGTGTGCTAAGTAGTGTTACGAGTCTGTACAAAGAAAGGAGTGTCGGGTCAATGCTTGGTTTAGGTATAGTGGTGTTTGTTCCATGTTTCCAGATATTGGGAATGCTGCAGTATGTGTGTATGAATAGTTGCTGATGTTTGTAAGGGGCTGGATGCCATGTAGTTCTTAAGGTATCAGGTACAGGTTGCTGATACCAACTGGCCCTGTGTTTGTAGGGTTCTTGTCCTTGATGATGTTAACTGCCTGTTCAGAGTGAAGGGGTTGCATTGTGATCGAGAGGATAGGTCGGCCTATGATGAGATGTTTGTTTTCAGACTCTGGCGTGTTGTGACTTATGTTTTGTAGTGGTTTATAAGAATGTTTGCTTGGTCTTTGTAGGTAGTGATGTGTTTGGTGTTGGAGGTGATGGTGGCATGGGTCTTGGAAGTGCATGTTTGTGATTTAACGATACTGTTAAATATTCTGTTGAGTCTGGAGGTGTCTGTGGAGTGACAAAGTGTTGTTACAAAGGCCTTACAGTTTTCCATTTTCTTTGTACTAATTTTTGTTGTTGATCTCATTGTTTAGTTCTTGGAGCATTGTGATGGTGTGTTGTGTGTGTGGGAGAGGTGAGGTGTGTTTAAATCTGTTGCATTGCCTTATGAGGTAAACAATCTTTGGTGAAAAGTTTGGGTTTTACTGTATTTTTTTAGCCTCGTGGGTTGTCGTGTTCGTGTGCAACGAGTATGATGTTGTGGACTAGTAAAGATGCAATTGGAGCTGCATGTTTTTCAGCCCTAATATGATTTTCCCTGATAGTGTGTATCAGGGAACAATATAATGGACATTACCAAATTATTAAGTAGATGCAGTGGAATAACTGAGAGTGGTATGGTGTGTTTCTCTGCTTATAGACAATTTTCTGTGATACTGTGCTGTACATCAAGGAGGAAAATGATGAACAGTACATGTTGTAAGTGTGAAGTAGATGCACTGGAATAACTGAGAGAGGCTTGGAATGTTTCTTTGCCCACAGATGATCCTCTTTGATGTGAAATGTCGAGGAGAAAGTGACATATGCTCGAAGCGTGAACTAGACGCAGTGGAACAGTAGGCTAACTTGATGGTGGAGCTGTAGTTTCATGAGTTACCTTAATATATAAAGGATATAGTAATTCTTGCTATGCTATATATCTGTGGCAATATTTTCTTAACACTCTGAAGACTAATTATATATTTCTGTATATTTGTAGTTTATTCTGCTGCTGTCACTTTTATTTTTGTTAATTAATATTATCCTGATCAAAATCTTTATGACTTTTACAAAATAAAGTTTTTGTTAAGAGTTTATGAATATTCTGTATTATCTAACCCTTAACTTTTCTACAAAATTTCGTTCAAATAAGACCAAAACTCTGAGCTGACCTTGTCTTGTATATATGGCCTTTGACCTTTCCCTGTGACCTTGACCTTTGATTGTGCTCATGATCACACCCTGTTATTCGTGTCTTATCCACAACCTTTCACAAGTGGTGTATATTGGATGAAAATTTTCAGTTTACCTTGCCCCATGATCTGCGAATTTGACTTATAATTCTAAAAAAAAAAAAAAAAAAAAAATCTTCACTCCGTGCCTCACCCTCAGCCATTCAGCCAAGCTTGTTTAAAGGCAGACTATAACTATTTGAGATATTTTGTTAACCATCACACATCCACATCGAAAATTTGATCTTGACCTTGACCTTGGTCTTTCAATGAGCGTTCTCAAAACTGAATCACCCAATTCCTGCCATACCCTCAGCTCTTCCTCCAAGTTTTGTCACAACTGGATAAAAACTGTTGACGTTGATTTTGCTGAATCAACGTTTGACCCAGCCCCGTGACCTACATCTTTGACCTATTGTTCTTGAAAGACAAGAACATTCCTCTTGTTCTGTCCTTCAACCGTTCCCCCAATTCTGATTGAAATCAGATTACAACTTTTTAAACTATTTGTTTAAACACACACACACACACACACACACACACACACACACACACACACACCGCTCAAAACAAAACATCCGTTTTCGTTTCGCGAGTCCTGGGTACAAAAACGTGATTTGGGTTGAGAGGGGTGGGGGGGATGGGTTTGCGTGGCGGTGGGTGTTGGAGCAAGGAAGAAGTAATACTTACCTGTTAACAAAGGTGATGCAGGTTGCCTTCAGTGGATCTGTCTATCCCATTCTCTTCTCTCTCTCTCCAAGTATGCCTGGGGAAGTCCAGTCCAGCTGTTGTAAACAACAATAACAGCAATAAAGCCGTTCAATCTCTCTCCCAGTATTGTGTTTTACCACCCACCTCCCTCGGGAGTCGCCGACCCCAAAACCGAGTCAGCAGATTTTCGCTTTGTACAAATATTACTTCACTTTTATTTATGCTTTGCGCTACTACAGCATCACTGTATTTTTCGTACATTCATTGCGGAAAAATATCAGAAAAATTATTTCACTCCTTTTATAAATAATTGTTCGGGAGATGGCTGGTAGAGTTGAGCAGAGGGTGTTGCAATGGTTTGGGCATATGGAGAGAATGGATAATGAACGATTGGTGAAAAAGATAACTAGATCTGATGTGAGAGGTGTAAGGCTGAGAGGAGACCACGAATAGGATGGATGGACAGCGTGAAGAGAGCGCTGGATGCGAGAGGGATGTCTGTTGAGCAAGGAAGAGTGGCTGTGCGTGACAGAAATAAATGGAGAGAAAATTGTGAATGAATAAGTGATGACGCAGCCCTGAGGGATATTCTCCCGCATTTGGTCTGATCAGCTAGTCAGGTCAGGTGCGGGTAAGGGGATGGGTCTGTTATGATGTGGCAGGGGTAAACCAGTTCTGCTGTCGGGCCCTGCTGCGGATGTCACTGATTGCATTGCGCAGTTGACCCTTGTGTGGTGTGATGCGGTGAGGATCTGCCCGTTCTCCCCTTTGGGGCTAAGATGCGAATGAATGTGTTTGAATAGATGAGTAAATGGAGAGTGAGTCGTCCTGTCTCGGCTACCTTCCTTTCCTTGGGGGAAGCAGCCTAGGTATATAGATAGATAGATAGATAAATAATATATTGTAAAGAAAGATGTAATTATTCTTGATTTGTCTGGAGATAATTAAAGCTGATTTAATTGTATGTAAACGAACGCTTTCAATCCCAATTTTCTCCTAGGATTAAAAGATGCAAAAAATAATTGTAATCATTCTTAATCTGGACGATAATAAATGAAAATGAAACAAGTTCAGAACTGCTACATCTTGCTTACTATACCGTTGGAAATACGAAACTGCTTGCACCACACATGCTTGGCAGTAGGATCGCCACACACGTAGGCCAGCACTGAAAGATAAATTGGATAGACATATCGTCTTGTATGACACTGAGCAGAAATATTGTACGTGGTATCTCTTTTCCTTTATTACCAGAGATGAATGTACCAGAATAAAAAACATAAACCATTCCCTCCACCCCTCCCCGTAACATTTATTCGGTTTAGGGTATACTTCTCGCACTGAAGGGATTAATGAACGTTGCATCTAACTCCTCCAGTTCACAGTCTCGCCTAAGCGGAATAGCATCGTCTCGAGGGGGCAAGAATAATTCTGAAAAGAGTAATGCTAAAGAATGGGTTAATTATCTTACAAATTTCGGTTAATACATGGGGGAAACGTGGAGCGATCCGAGGCATCATGCATGACTCTAATTAACCATTTCTTGTTCTTGCCATCTCTAGGCAGTTTACTTCAGCCATGGAGACACATTTCATACTGAATTTGTCAGGTACAGCCTTCATTAAGCCCTTTATGCCAAGTACAGCCTTCATTAATCCCTTTCGTTATCGGTGATATCATTTATACTGTGTTCTTGCAACATCCAGCTATTGTTCTCAGTTTACCTCTGAAACGACTTCTCCACCTAGAAGGATTAGATATTTCCACCTTGAAATATTTCAGTACTAGTGTGCTCTCTGGGGCAGCATAAAGTAATCTGGCAGAGGCAACAATGAACAAAAAATATGCGAAGTATCGACGTAATCTGGAAACCAGGCGACCCACCGATTTTTTCTTCCTTGGTGCGTGGGACTCTGGGCAGTCCTCCTACGCACACTGGATGGCATCTTACATGGTCACATGAACACTGTTACCATACCGCCATACCGTCTATACTAAAACACCCTAAGGCTGTTTGGTTCATCACTGGTGTGACGGTAGTAACAAAATTTATATCTTCAGACTGTACCCTGCACCAGCTGGTATTGATGTCTGCACCTCGGTCAGCAGTTCTCTATTTACCACTTGGCTACCACCTATTCTTCAGTATGAGCGTCTTTACTGTGATAAGTTAAACTCCTCTGATGGCAGCAGGAAGGAGATACAAGGCTGTCAACCCATTAATGGTGTTCATGAACGCTATAGAACATTTTCACAATGAAAGATCTATTTTACCAGAAACAAAATCACTTAGGGGAACCAACAATTAACCGAAATGGCGTCATCGTATTGAAGAGGTTAATTCTTTCAGTACGATGACGCGCTACTACACTGTATGCTCGTAAGATGCTGTGACACCCCCCCTCTCTGTCTGTCTGTCTGTCTGTCTGTCTGTCTGTCTGTCTGTCTGTCTGTCTGTCTCTCTCTCTCTCTCTCTCTCTCTCTCTCTCTCTCTCTCTCTTTCTGGGCTGAGTAAGGGGGAGATGGAACTTACTATCTAATTCTTGCTGCTCATCAGACTAGTTTTTTCTTTTTCTTCTTACGTGCCTGTCTTAGCTATTTCGTAGTTTTTTGGCGAACAAGAGCTGAACAAATTATTCGTAAAGAATATTCACGGGTATGGAAGCATACAGTTTTTGACAACTGTGAACAATGGGTCCTTAATTACATAAATATGTTTGAATATCATATGACGTTGTAAATACAGGGAAGGTATGAGCTAGAGCAGATGGAAGGGGTGGAAGACGTATGTAAGATATTCACGGAAGAGATAAGCGCAGCGTGTGAGGCGGTTTGTGGAGTGAGGAGGAGATGCAAGGGTGTGCAAGGGACAGCATGGTGGAATGATGAGGTGAAACGAGCTGTGGAACAAAAGAAGAAGGCATATGGTGAATGGTTAGCGAGTAGAGGTAGGGGAGAAGATGAGAGAGAGAAGAGAGAGGTATATGTGAGCAGGAGAAGGGAGGTTAAGAGACTGGTGAAGGAGAGTAAGAAGAAAGTGGATGAAGAGTTTGGGAGGAATCTGAGTGTGAAATGGAGGGAGAGTAAGAAATTATTTTGGAAGGAGATAAAGAAAGTAAGGTAGTGTGAAAGGGAAATAGTAGGGGAGTGAAAGATAGGAATAATAGATTGTTGGTGGAGAAGAGAGAGAAATTGAGGAGATGGAAGGAGCACTTTGAGGATTTGTTGAATGTAGAGAGTGAGAGCAGTGCAAGTATAAGTGGTTGGGGAATGGCTGGGAGAAGAAGAGATGAGAGGAGGGAGGAAGAGATCAGTAGGTCGGAAGTAGTGGAAGCGATGAAGAAGATTAAGCTGGGAAAGGTCCCAGGAATTGATGGAGTGTGTGGTGAAATGCTTAGGTATGGGGGTGACATTGTTGTGGAGTGGATATGGAAGTTGTGTAGATTGGCTTGGGAAGAGGGAAGGGTTCCAGAGGACTGGAAATCAGGTATAATTGTTCCTCTGTACAAAGGAAAAGGGGAGAGAGAAGTATGTGGTAACCATAGGGGTATTTGCCTTCTTAGTGTGACTGGTAAAATATATGGTAGAATACTCATTGATAGGGTTAGGCATATGACAGAGGAGCTAGTTGGAGAAGAACAAGGGGGATTTAGGAAGGGAAAAGGGTGTGTAGATCAGATATTTGTTCTAAGATGTTTAGTGGAGAAGTATCTAGAGAAGGGAAGGAAAGTGTATGCTGCCTTCATGGACTTGGAGAAAGCTTATGACAGAATAGATAGGCAAGGTATGTGGAAGGTATTAAGAATATATGGAGTGGAGGGGAAATTGTTGAGTGCTGTGAAGAGTATGTACGAGGGAGCTAGGGCTACGGTGCGAGTGGATGGTGAGCTGAGTGAGTTCTTTGATCTCAATGTGGGACTGAAACAGGTTGTGTGATGTCTCCATGGCTGTTTAATATATATATGGATGGGGTTGTAAAGGAGGTGCAAGGTAGGGCAGTGGATGTGGGGGTGGCCCCAATGAATGAGGGTGAGATTTGGAAGCTTCGGTGTTGCTGTTTGCTGATGATACAGTATTGTTGAGTGAAGATGAATGGGAGTTGCAAGGTTTGGTGAATGAATTTGGGACAGTGTGTAGGAGGAGGAAGCTGAAAGTTAATGTAAACAAAAGTAAAGTTATGGTGTTTGAGAGGAATGAAGTCACAGAGTGTGCAGTGAGGTTGGATGGTGAGGATATGGAGAATGTGAGTGCATTCAAGTACTTGGGTAGTGTGATGAGTAAGGATGGAACTTTGGGGGATGAAGTACGTGAAAGGGTACAGCAGGGAAGAAAGGTTGTTGGTACACTGAAAGCAGTGATGAGAAATAGGGAGATGAGTATGGAAGTTAAGAAGTCACTGCATGATGGTATTGTGATCCCTACCCTGACGTATGGAAGCGAGGCGTGGACCTTGCAAGAGGGGAACAAGTCAAGAGTGAGAGCAGTGGAAATGAGTTACTTGAGAGGAGCATGTGGAGTGACGTGGAGGGACAGGTTGACGAATGAAGAAGTGAAGGAACGTTGTGGGGTAGATGTGGATGTGGTTGAAAAGATTAGGAGAAATACACTGAGGTGGTTTGGACATGTGGAGAGAATGGAGAATGAAAGACTGACTAAGATGGTGTATGTAGGTGAGGTGGAGGGAGGGAGAGGGAGGGGTAGACCGAGGATGAGGTGGAGGGATGGAGTTGAGAGGTATATGAGGGAGGGGGGGGTGAGTTGGGGGGAGGGTAGTCAAATGGTGGGTGACAGAGTGACTTGGAGGCGTTTTGTCTGCGGCCACCCTTTGCGGGATTAGGGCGTCGGGCTATAGATAGATAGATAGAAATACAGGTTTGAGAACGCCAAAAACAAACCAGTGACAATAGAGTGTATCGTTTACATATGACGCATTTTTTATCAGTTTCTTTCATTGTAGGCAGATACGATAATATTTCAGTTCTCCACAACCGGTCGGATAACTGTATAATCCTGCGTTTCATGAATCTCCATATTTTCTAAATGCAATCCCATCCATCGTGTACCGGTCCTTTCCCCTCCTCCTGGCGTCCTCAGGAGCAATTATTCCATCGCTCTCCACCCCCAGCAGCATCACAACCAGACACCGGCCAGTAATGTTCCTCTTCTCGGCTACTGGCGAGGCGTCACAGGGCCCAGTACCCTGCCAGATGGTTCTCCTCTATTCATCACACATTGAAAGATCAAATGGCCATTGGTGCTTCAGGTGCTGACGCCACAGGTGAAATTTACATTTACCTTCTGTGTTTGCCCAAGGACAGTTGATTGGTGGACACGAGAGGTTACTGATAAAACTGAATAAAACCGTCTAACAGTAACAATAGCTAATTTTATACAGTCGTCAGAGGTGACTTGGAAAGTGACAGAATTCCATTACGACACGAGGCTGAATTTTGTTCTTACCATCTGCCGATAGCAACAACAAAATAGTTAATATTTTTGTCTTCGAGTGTGCCATTTTCCTGTACTTTCTCTTCCTCCAGATAATACCATCATCATCATCATCATCATCATCATCATCATCAACATCATCATCATCATCATCATCATCAATAATTTAACATCAACCTCCTTTATGCTGTGACATTCCTAGCTGCAGCCAGAAATAGCTCAGTGAAGGACCAATGTTCTCCTCAATTACTCACATTCTCTTCTGCTATTTTGTCTTCAAAGTCCAGAACCCCGCCCTCTCTCTCTCTCTCTCTCTCTCTCTCTCAATAGCCCATACTCGCACAAATGTATTGTATGTGCAGTGTTGGGGGAGCAGGTAGCAGGGCAGGGTAGGGCAGGGCAGGGCAGGGAAGGGCAGGGCGGGGCAGGGCAAGGAGGTTACGTTTGCCAGTAACAAGCCACAGCAAGGATCACAGCACATGTCAGCTGTGGACACCGCTACTGTGAATAATACTCTTACGAAATAAACAATTTGCAAAACATCATGGAAAAGATAATCTGTCAATGGATCGCCGTTTACGAAAGTTATTTTATACCGGACTATGAAATTTCTCTGGATACAGGTTTGGAATGTGTGAAAACATGCCTTATTCTGATGAAAGTAATCACATAATGCAGTTTGGGCAGAATAAGACTGTACGGTACAACTAGTGTTACCTCAGCAAACTTGTTTGTACTTACAAATGCTGGGAAAACCCGAATTGCATGACTAGAATATAATTAACTGAAGTTTTACCCAAGCATTACAGTCAGCTCTACTTTCAACAACAGCTCTGTTAAAGAATACCAGGTATACCTAAATTTTAATCAGGTAACTGTAAATTTTAAACTGTTGACTGTTTTTACTGAGAAAACAAACGTAAAAACAAGACTCTAATAATTTCTCACTGTCTTTTGTAGGACAGGTGGATCTGTTAGGTGTTATCATCCTGCATCCCACACTACAGAGTGCAGTCATCCTTGATACAGAAGCATGAGACAGGTTGCAACATCATCACATTCTTTACAAATTATCGTCAAAAATTCGGGTCTCTACCCACACTTTGGTGCTTTCAATTTTAATAATTGGCACCAATGGTTTATGTGTGAACCGCGGTATTAAATAAGCTAATTATTACACCATTCTGGCCGAACCGGCCCCTGGACTGAGCCACCTTTTCTACATACTCAAAGCTTAATAAAAGCTCGACTGAAAACATCACGAATAAAGTACTAAAAATGATCAAAAGGCACAGCGACCCCTCGCACGAACTTGACCTTGAGTCGTGACCCTGACCTTTGTTTTACCTGCACCAACATCGAAAAGCTTCCCATTCCCACATACAGGATACGAACCAAGTTTGAGCTCAGTTGGATCAGGCATTCATTAGATATCGCCCTTCCATCAACTTAGATCTTCATCTGTGACCTTAATGTTTGACTGAGGGTGGTGAGGGAAACACATCTGTAAATTACAACCAAATCTAGCGAGTCCATGGTGGAGGATGGAAGTGAGGAATCAAGGAATGATTAAGCGATGTGACTGACATGTACAAAATAACAGAACCGTGAGGATAAACGCACACACACACACACACACACACACACACACACACACACAGACAGACAGACACACACACACACACACACACACACACACACACACACACACACACACACACACACACACCCACACACACACACACAGTTCTTTTAATGCCGTCACGCATCCTATGTAGTCCATAATAAAGAATAGATGACTTACCGTACTATTATGACTGACCAGCAAAAGCAAAATGAAATTATGTAGACAGGCGAGGACGCCAAGACAAAAATAACGTGCTTTGATAAATGACAAGAAAAACCTGGCGGGTCTATAACCGATGATGCCGGTGAGGCATCAAGAAAAGAACGCCAGCCATTAACTGTCCACCGAGAGCCCCAGTGTCAATAAACCAGCCAGACGGCGCTGTTCGCATGAGGAACAGCCAGCTACTGCAGTTCCTGGAGGCTCTCTGGCTCATTGTCACGTTCCTGATGGCCTTGTGATTTCTGCAATACTTACGATGATTGGGGGAATGTTGGCGTGCGCTGAAAGTGTCCTCTATCATTTCCGTGCGATTGGAGAGGGGAAAATACTCGTATATTGCTACCACCGTCATCATAGTCATACGACTGGAAGCCTGGAATAATATAATGATGCCATCATAGTCATAATTACACGATTGGAAAGGTTAGAAAATGCAAAGGTAATAAACAAATCCATACAATACTCATACGTCAACTGAATAACTAGAGAAATCGAGAATGTCTTTCATACAAAGAACTAGCCGTCAAAAAATAAAATCAATTTTCATTGTGACAACACCATCCAATCCCCGGAATGAGGCCTGATCGGTTATCAATGCACAGGACAGGATTCTCAGTGCCGCTTCGTATTCAAACGTGCCAACTAAAAATACCATCGTGGTTGGGCTGGTTACTTATTAAGTCAAGAATACCATATACTCTACTACAAAGCTGATGCTGTAAAGTACGCTGAATGTCTTTATTTAGCTCAGTACATAAAATTAATCGATTTCCTTCTATGGTAATTTGTTGAAGCTCATTTTCTGTCATTGGTTTCCCCAAAAGTCGAATCGTCCCAGGGAGTCAAGAGTAGTTGTTTCCGCCATTCTTTGTCTGTGCATTGATTTTTATTTTCCCCGAAGAGGTATCATTTAATTTTTTCTTGCAATATCTTGTTATTTCATCATGTTTAACTGAGATGCATTAACCGGTTGAATTAGACAAAACCCTCATTAACTCCTTTTCTATTAGGCGATTATCTTTAATCACAGTATGATTAAATTCCTGTGGCATCTTGTGGCTGACGAAGCTAATACACAACATTAAGAGGTTTACTTACCAGGAAACTACGTATCATTGAAGGAAGGGGTGGGGGTGTTGAAGGGGAAACAGAACCTTGAGAAATTAGTTATCTCACCTTCGCCACTGTATGTAAAGCTTCACAAAAAGTGGTTAGCTTATTGTAACAAGATATTCACAATGTATGATGCACCATGGCAGGTAAGGGTGATGAAGGATACAGAGCCCTGAAAACTGATAAACAGTGCCATTACCAAAGGATTGTCATGTGCATAAACTTGCAGGAGAAAAGGTGGCCCAGTTACTGAGATACGGCATCCTCAGACTGATACATCGTGCGGGATGGGAGGGTGTGAGAAAGACAAAGGGAGTGGAGTGAATGTAGAACCTTGAAAACTGGCAAGAACACCTAGCAGTTGACGCAATATTAGGATGCACAATCTGCTGCCCGCAGAACACATGCGACCTTCTAGTGACTTTGTTCCGGTCCTCTGTGTTTTATACAATAAAAATAAATTACAATATTAATTGGCAACAGCCATCTGCCTATGGCTTTACTGTCATGAAGCCTTTGTTAACATTTTTTTATTAAGTTTGTAAACTTCATACTAACAGAGATGCCATGGGTACAGTTTAAATTGTCTGCTTCATAGACTAGTAGGAAAAACACTGTATTTTATTGAATATACAGTAAATCGGTAGTTTGTGTACAGTGCGTATGTACTGTACATATGTTTTTTTTTCTGTACATAGGTGTGAATAGTTAATGATAGCACTTAATTATCATTCGTCAATAGTTTGCGGCCCTTACTTGCATACTGATTAATGATGTGGTTCAAGAAGTTTAAATGTTGCATACCACTGGCCTAATATTTGTGTAAAGCAAAAAATCTAAAATGTGGCCCTGTTACTAAGATACGGTGCCCCCGAGCCGTGATGCCTTGGGTTAATTAAATTCATGAATATATATTGGTTTTCTCTTTACCACTGGCCTGTTTGTGAGTGAAGCTGCAAACGCAAAAGTGGCTTAGTCCTGCTGATGTAGAGTCAATTGTTCTTTTTATTCATGGCAGTTGATGCGGCGGATCTAGAGAAGCCGGCAATATGCCACCAGAATTGTGGTAGCTTTCCATACATCAGGGGAAGCAAAATACTGTACGAAAAGGTCTTCAGATTAAATGAACTGGGATATATCAAATACTTCCTTACTTTCCTCCACATCAGAAAAGAATGCTGAAAAGACTGTTAGACTATGTCATCATGAAAACTCATACATTCCTTGTTATTCTTACTTACATCATGGTAAGTGTTGTATAATTTGACAGTTTTCTACACCAGTTGCTTCACCCGGCTTGTATCATGGACCTTGCTTGTAACATGAGAAATTAGTGTTGTGCTCCCAAGTCATCTGCTCTACCCTGCAAAGTCCATTAATTTTTGCTCAGATTATCTTGGATTTATGTCCTTAAGTTAGCTGAATTTTCGGGTTCATCATTTCCTTTGTACTTGAGAACTGTCACAGACTTACTGGAGCATCACGTCGTTTTCTCTCATAAGCAGCTCAGTTCATGTGTACACTAAATTTACAGATAACATTTCAGATTACTGTCTAACAGATCAAGCACTTTTACTTGTCATACGTACACCTCTAATCTCCTGATGATGTTAATTTGGTGATTGTATGGAAAGGTTACGGCATTTTCCGAGTAAAAATTTATTCAAGGTTATCAAGCTACCTATATCCAGAGACCCTAATGCAGGAGAGAGTGGCCTGGAACAGGTCCCCCACTATCAGGCTGCCCTGTCGCATCTTTCACCGCCCTCCTTTCTAAACTGCTCCACTCAAACCAAGCAGCTTTTTCTCGGTCTTCCTGTCCTCCTCTCTGCATCCAAATGACTCATTTACATTTTACTAGCCAGTCTCTCACTCACCACAGTGTAATCCAAACATCATTAGTGAATTATACCTGTAACAAGAAAAACAGAAGAATGCTACAATAACTTGTTAGATTATATGTTCAAAACACCAAATACTAACTTTCAGTTCTAATGGCAAAAAAGTAAGCCTGTTACGTTCTCATACACCTGTCGTCTCGTTGCCCTTAATGACTTGGATCAGCTTGTACAGAGCCTTACCCGAATCCTTGACTGCCTTGGAATGAGTTCCAAAACACTTGACCTTTTCATTACAACTAATCTTTCTGCTTGCTCTGTTAATCATTTCTCTCTCCTGGGCTCCTCCAGTCGCAGCCTTAGCACCTTAACTTGTCCACTAGTTCCAGAAAATCCTGTGGACCCCCCCAAGAAGATGCTCCTGTGGCATTTTGGAGATGCTGATTGGAAGGCCCTCAGGCGGTACGTCTTTGTTTTTCCCTAGAATACTTATTGTGTCCATGGCCGAGAGCCATCCGAGTCTGTCTCGTGCACTATGGAGGTTATTCTCTTGGGGATTAAAGTATACATTCCATTAGCTCATCCATTAGCTAATTCAATAAAACTTTGATTTAATGCCACTTGCTTTTATGTTGTCCACAAAAGAAGAAGGCTTTAAAAAATGTAACAGAGCCAACCCACTCATGAACCTTGTCTCCTAAGTTTCTGACCGAATTTGTACTAAGTCTGTTCTTCTTTCTGTTAAGACTAATTATGCCTCCGCCCAACTTTGGTTAATGATACCTGGTAAGAATAATTGTGCTTCCGCCCACCTATGGTGGAGGAGGAAGTAAGTAATTAGTCGGTCTGTCCGTGCGTACGTGGGTGGGTGTGTGCGTGGATCCGTGACTCAGTAACATTCTTCTGGGATCGATATCTTCTGACTCCCTGAACACACCAAACTGTTGTCAGTAATGCAGTATGAGGACTCGTTGAATTTGTTAGGTCAGCTAGGTCATGGGGTCAAAGGTCAAGGTAATATGGAGTCGTTTTAGCTTATACTTGTGGGTGCTTAAATTTACGAACCCCACGACGGATTTTTTACAAACATTGTCAGTGATACAGTATAATGGGTCGATGAAATGATTAGGTCAGCAAGGTCAAGGGGTTAAAGGCCAAGGTCATATGGGGTCAAGTTATTTTATCCTTGTGGGTGCGACATCTAGTGAAGCCCTCGACGAACTTTGACCAAAAGTTTGTCAGTGATACAGTATGAAGGGACGGTGAACTGATTAGGTCAGCAAGGACATGGAGGTTGTATGGCGGGTCCGTGCGCAAGGCTTGGCGGAGGGTTACCTAGCTACACTTTGTGTAGCCCTATCTTCGAGAGCGTGGGTGTAATTAATATAATTCAGTAAGTAAAAAAATCTGTATAACGGGTGAGGCGTGTTCTTCCATAAGCCTTATAAAACTATCAACCAGTAGTAAGAATAAAATAGCGGTTTACTTTATCAATGCACTATTTGGAGAGTGCTAGTCACTATGTTTTCACATGCTTTACGTCTTCCTGTCCGGGAGAGTAGTATTTTCAACTTCGTTG
Organism: Coenobita brevimanus; assembly: GCF_032717465.1. Classification (NCBI taxonomy): domain Eukaryota; kingdom Metazoa; phylum Arthropoda; class Malacostraca; order Decapoda; family Coenobitidae; genus Coenobita; species Coenobita brevimanus. The sequence continues at coordinate 19,185,583 of NC_136987.1, read as the reverse complement.
AATATATCATCTGACAATAACAGTATTGCAATACCAGTTCATCTGAACTGATAATTACAGTTAATGTGAACTGATAATCGAGAACTGTCTGCCTCGCTTTCGTTCTGTTTGTTTTACCTGTTTCTGTCTTTCATGTCTTCATCTACAGAAAGAGTTTATTCTCACTTATGCTGAATAAAATCGCCTGGTCTCTGCAGGAGTGAAATAGCAATCAATGTGAATAATGAATGAGGGACTGTCTGTTTGTCTGTCCCTTTGTCCGTCTGCCCAATTGCCTATTACGTTTTCCTCCACAATAATCTGAATGATGTCATTTGGTGAAATCAAGAATATATATTTTAATAAGTCAACATAAATCAATAATCCAGAATACGTGTCTGTCTATTTGTCTGTCTGTCTGTCTTATTAATGAGGCGATTTCTTTTCGAAGATGCATGTAATAGTTTGTCTTTAGCAAGAATAAAATAGCAATTAGTCGTCATCTTAAATAGCGTGTGTCTGTGTTTTTCCCTTTCGCTGCGGGAATAGTTTATATTCAACCTGGCTTACTAAATGTGTTTGTTGATATTAAGAAAATAACACCACTGACGAATCTCTCTAAGACATATGCCTGTCTTGCCGTCAGTTTTTCTATTTCACTGGGGATGACTTCTACTCTACAACCTGATTCTCCGTCAGACAGAATTCCAAGCGAGCTTGAATGTTATGAAAAATATTACAATATTTTGCAATTGAAGCCAGTACTAGTATAACGCTCGTTCCGATTTGCATCATGCCCTTTTATTATGTTACTGTGCAGTCAGAATTTTTTCGTACGTATTTACGGTATATACAGTAGATGCTACAACACATTCTGAGCATCGTAAGCTGCTTCAAACCGCGAAAGAAAAGAGTCAGCTACCCTTCGATCAAGCTGGTTGGAGTGGGACAGACGGAGGGAGCATAGACAGATATAGATAGAAAAACTGACAGTAAGACAGGCATATGCCTTAGGGAGATTCGTCAGTGTTGTTAGTTTATTCTTTATATCAACAAACACATTTAGTAATCCAGGTTGAATATAAACTATTCCTGCAAGGAAAAAGAAAGGCAGACTCACGCCATTTGAGATAAAGAACATTTGCTATTTTATTCTTGCTAAAGACAAATAATTACAAGCATCTTCGGAAAGAAATTGCCTCCTAAATAAGACAGACAGGCAGACATTGATTGGAGATTATCGATTCCCGTTGACTTAAAATATATTCTTGATTTCCCCAGATGACATTATAACCTCTGCCAACGAAGGTGGAGGAGGCTATGTATTCACCTATGTTTGTCTCTATGTTTGCCCACAAGATATTTCGAAAAGTCCTCAATGAAATTCAGTGAAATTTTGTGCAAGGGTGGGCGATGGTCCAAGGAAGAACTGATTGAATTTTGGGGTGGATCCGGATCCGGAGTATCTCGCACATTATCTCCAAAAGTTCTCAGTGAATTTCAATAAAATTTTGTGGAAAAGTGAGCCATAGGTGAAAGAATAGTTAATTAAATTTGAGGGTGGATCCGGATCCTATGTATTCCGTATATCTCCACAGATCCTGATCCGAGTCCTTTATAATGACGATGGCGCTGGCGGAGGCATGCGCTCTCTGAGTGCTTTCTTGTTCAGCTTAAGTGATAACAGACCTTGTAAAGGAAAACGTGATAGACAATTGGGCAGACGGACAAGGGGAAATACAAGAGACAGTCTCTCAGTCATTATTTCACATTGATTGCTACTTCACTCCTGCTGAACACAGGTGATTTTATTCAGTATATGTGGGAATACAGTCTTTCTTAAGACGAAGACGCGAAACGCAGAGAAGAGGTAAAATACACAGAACGAATGTGAGGCAGACAGTTTCTGAATTATGAGCTCACATTAACTGGAATTATCAGTTCAGATTAATTGGTATTGCAGTATTGTTACTGCCAGATGATTTTATTCAATTGATGTAGTGCTGCCTACTTCTTCCTTAGCCTTTATCATTCTTTTTCTGTGCCTGTCCTCCTCTCTTCCTATTTCTCCCATCTTTCCTGTCACTTCTTTTTGCTTTTCTTTCCTTTACAGGTGGCTTTACATTAATTGACAAGCCAATTGGTTTCCTGTAATCCAAGAAACCATTTACAACGGTGGATGGTAATCATATAACCAACCCATACGTGCTCCCTACGTGTCAACAAGTGGGTTGGTGGAGGGTTAGTGCCCCTCCCCGTAAAGCATAACTCAAAGTCAAATGGCCACCCCTTACGGAATTATCGCGTCTGGCAATAGATAGATAGATAGAAGTGTAAATACGACTCTCCCTAACAGGAAGACGTAAAGCATATGAAAACATACTAACAGACAAACACTCTCTAGATAGTTTATTCATGAAATAAACTGCTATTTTATTCTTGCAACAGTGGTAGAACATTCCTCACTCGTCACAGTTATTTTACTTACTGAATTACATTCATTATACCCACGCTGTCGAAGATAGAGAGGGTGTTATTTGTTAAAAGATTGGCTCAAGCTTGTAATGACATGTTTTCTTATTTTACTGCACACATTTCTGTGTGTGTGTGTGTGTGTGTGTGTGTGTGTGTGTGTGTGTGTGTGTGTGTGTGTTTGTGTGTGTGTGTGTGTTTGCTTCATACCGTGAAACAAAGGAGTGAGCTACCTCTCGGTCTAGAGATCAAATAAAGTGGTTGTATTTGGGAATGGATGAAGGGAGGAGGAGGGGTGGGGGTTTAAAGTTGTGTCCGAACACCAGACCCTTCTTGGTGTCCTGGCCACGGCATCGATACGGCCTGGATACTTACTTTGGACCGCGAGTGTACAGTATATGTAAACTCCCTTCAAACCCTTAAGAGCAAGGAGACATAAACAAGCTGGATAAAATCACCTGCTGGTATTCAAAACTAAGTGTTGGATGGTTGTCATTATATTGGGGAACGAGGAAGCAAATGAAAAAAAAAAAAAAAGAACGAATAGCTTACCCTTTTCTCCACCATGACGCCATCATTATTATTTTGTTCTTATGTTCATTATTGTTCATTCCAGAAGGGGAAAATTTCCCAATCGAAGGAGTTAGATTTTGTCATTATTAACCCCTTCACGACCTGCCAGATAAAGTAAGCTGAGTGAACTTGTCTGGTAGCAGCGACTCTATTATAAAAAATGGCGACCTCGAACTAAAAGGACGTTCGAACAGAGATTCGAACCCTGAGATATGACTGACTACTGGATGGGGGATGAGGAGGGGCAAAATGGAGGAAGCCTAAGGTGGTGAAGGGCCAAGAGGGCCGGGGGGGTAGGATGAAGTGATGGAAATGCAGGAGGTGTGTGTGAGGAGGAAGTGTAATAACGTAGGGAATTATTCTTTGACGAGGGATAAAGTTTCCGAGCTGTGGTTGAGTAAGACAGCTAATATTTCGAAGAGGGTTTGTTAGGCTTGGTTAGGTAAAGTTAGGTTATGCTGCTTGAATTAGCTTAGGTTAGATTAGATCAGGTTTGCTCTGGCGTAGATTAGGATAAGTTTGGTTAGATACGACATATATGTTAAACTAGGCTGTTAGGCTTGGGCTGGGATAAGGTAAGTTAGACTCTTAGGATTAGACTAGGTAACGGTTAAACAAAGTGAGTACCAACATCCATGGAATAGAAAACTTAATCGTGTATGGTGCTGAAATGGCTTACTCTTTAGAAATATGATGGTGGGTCTGTAAGTAAAGGGGAGGAGGTGATTTGATGTTGTGCTGGGGTGGTGGTGGCGGGGTAATAAAATATTATATGAAGATAAATGAGGTGAGGGTGTAAGGGAGAGAGAGAAAATGGAGGAAACGGGAAGACTGATGCTTGACCTGAAAATTAGATGACTGATGAGACAGGAAGAAGAAACCAAAGAATTGGATGAGTTATCTGATTAGTTTTCCGGTGCACAGTGGAGACTTACAGTAAAGTAAATTAGTTTCAAGCATATATTTATCAGTATGAATTAGCCACCGACGTAAAAGTTACATCATCAGTATGAGATCATGCAGGGCCGTGTGGTTAAGAACACAAAAATCTGAATCAAACTGTTCTCATTTAATAAAAATCTGTCCATTTTTAATAAGAAAAATCCCATATACAGCTAATTTAGTAGACCTAAGTTGGCGTCTATTTGTGATAACGTCTAGTCGCAACAGTGGAGATCACTTCTATATCCTCAGCCATCACCACGTTACCACAGATGCTGTTCACTGCACCATGCAATAGGCGTGGGGCGCTTACACAGAAGCCCATTATGGAAATGAACGTCAACATGGACATAGCTGTGCGCGTCTTTTAACAATCATGTGTTCCATCGGTTGTTGCGTACATTTAGAGATGAATGCGGGTTAGATTCACGATTATATTACTTTCGGTACGGTGGTGTATAATAATTTATTCTTGTTTCTCTTAAATGATTATATTTTGCTCAAGAAGAGTTCACATGCGTTAATAGGTATAATAAAGGCTGTAACCTAACTCCTCCAATTCAAGGCATATCTGCAAAGATCAATATAGTTGCCTGGGTATGGCATAAATACAATGCAAAAGACTTCATGTAAGTCAAGGGGTTAAACTATGGCAGAATCAGAGGCCACGATCAACAGGACAGACCTATATCGATTAAACTCTTCAAAATATTTCACTCAGAAGCCTTTCTTTTTGACGATCAACTTTTATCTATTTCTTTCTTTTGTGGAATCAAGAACACTTGATTAGGCAGTTTTGAAATATCAGTGAGAGGGAATGACGATCACAGAGTGGTGGTAAACAGGATTGGGTCGGGTAGAGCATAACAAGGCATCTGGCGCCCAGTAAAGTGTCAATGACACAAGTAAAGAATGCCGTGAAGAGGATAAAGAATGATAAAGCAGCAGATGGTGAGGCGATGGATGCAAAAATAACAGAAAGTGGAGAAGAGAGTGAAATGAACCGTTTGCTGAAAATACGATGAAAAATAAACGATAGTAGTCATATCAGTGCAATGGCAGAACGTTGTAATCGATAATGGCACATACATATGATTAGAATGTCTGTAAATATTATAAAGGAATATGTGACTTACGCTGTGTTGAGATACAATGAAGAACAACCATAGAAAAGATAGGACATCTGTCGGATTATCAAGTGAATAATGAAGAGAATTTTTTGTGGCGTGACAAGGGATGTGTGAACCAAATACTTATAAGACAACACAATTGAGCAAGGATATCGAATGCACAGCAAACATGTACGAAACCATATTTATGAGACTAAAAAAAAAAAAAAAAATAACAAGTAACAAAGTAAACAGGGAAGGATTTTGGAAGTTGCTATAGTACTGTACAGAACGGAAACTTGAAGTCTGTTAGTTTTTCCTGGAAAGAACAAACAGTAAGATTCCTGCCTTTGTTTCACTGTTCAATGCATAAAAAGAAGTGAAACACAAATGGAAGATCTGGCAACAGAGCGCCCAGTGAAATGGGTCCATACATCAAGTCACTGATCATTCAGGTCTTCGAAATTCTCTACTGCAACCCACAGGCTAAAACATGCATTCTGCTTTGCTTCATCTTATTATTATTCTTTCCTAACACCTCAGAACTGAAGCCATTCCTTCAGCTGGCAAGTTGAGCAAAAGATGCAACCCATGCCACGTGCGTCTCGGAAAGTACTGCAAGTTATTTACCTTGTTGAAACGTTCCACTTTCTCATCGTTCATGCCGTGCGATGTCACATATACAAATAGAATAAGCTGTCTTCTTCACAGAATATGCCCCTTCCTACTATAAAACACGCCCACATATACCCTTTCCACTACCTTATCCATATTTGACCATAATAAAAAAAAAAGAAAAAAAAAAAATTTCTATAATTTCTTCCAAAGACATCATTACTCCGCAGCTTTTATGAGTCTGTTTCTTAACAAAACTAATGTGCTTAACCTAACATGTGGAGGTGTAGGAGGACTACTGAGCCTTGGGATGGGCCACTGCCCCCAAGAAATAGGCCCTGAGCCTTTGCCCAGAGTCGGACACGTAAAAAAAAAAAAAAAAAAAAAAAAAAAAAAAATGTAAACTGTTATCAGTCAGTATGAGGTCTGCTGCATGACTAGATCTACTTGAAGGGAGAGTGGGAGCAACAATATACTCTTCCCCATGTTGGTCGAGTACGAATAGGAACGGAGGTCTGCAGTGATAAAAGTGCGCGTGAAAGTTGCAGTATTGGAATGGTTTATTTGTGAGACCAAAGTGTTTATATACAGTACAGTATCATCGACATGATTTAACAGGGTGCGACTAACTGCAAATGTGTGGTAGAACTTAAACTGAGCACCCATTTTCATTGTTCGCCACGGCTAGATTCAAATTCAGGGCACCGAAGGTCCGGAGACGATCATGAAGCTTGGTAATCACTAACTCATGCTCTCTCTCTCTCTCTCTCTCTCTCTCTCTCTCTCTCTCTCTCTCTCTCCAAGAAAACCACTTTAACTGCTCAAACTGTACTTTCCTTAATAATATCACACCAGTGTTTTGCATCCATGTGTTCTTGTTAGTGCTTGCACATCTCTTTCATTTCTCTTGCAGCCTCTAAATTCAGGTTTTTGTTTCATATTAGAGTTTCATAGCGCCAGTCACTTGCAATATTTCATAGAAATCTGAACCAGGTTCCAAGGATTCATTTCAGGTATACCAAGCAGCACAAAAATATCTGCCCACAGTACATCAAGTCTAATATATCCCATCTTCACCATTCCACACCAGCTTCACACCAGCTGCTCTCTTTTGTAACATCACATAACCCATTTACATACAGGGTGGTGCAAAAGGAGGTCGACATTTACCATTTATTCCAACAGAAAAGACACACTTTTAGTCTCGTAAGTGTTCAAAGTGTCCGCCCTCACCACTGACACATTCCTGGAGTCTGTCAGCCACACTTCGACACACAGTAATGCACAGGTCCTTTTTTTTTTTTTTTTTTATGTGTCCGACTCTGGGCATAGGCTTCACAGCCTGCTCTCAAGGCCCAGTAGTCCTCCTACATACCATACACCTCTACATGTCACCACTTCTGCGCTAACACCCACCGTCCATACTGAATACATGCTAGGGTTGTCTCATGCAGGACTGGTGTATTGGCATTAGCGGGGGTATTTTTAAGACATGTCGGCGGGTCTTCTGGTAGATCAGTAAAGTCTGCTTTAATGAAATTCAAATCCTTAAACTGTTCCCTGCCCCAGCGGGGATTTGAACCTGGGTCCGGAAAGACTGCAAGCCACCTCTCTACCGATTAAGCAGGTTGGTGTTGATTTCCTGGCAGGCCTCTGTAATGTCAATCTACTTTTGCACCACCCTGTATATTGGTAACAACGATAAACACAGCACATTTTCTTGCCTCGCTCCAGCACTAATATTCAACAACCTGCTACAATATTTACATAATCTTTTACATATTTGGCTGCCACAGAAAAAAGTCTCAACAAATGCCAGCAGTTTTCTTTACACTATATATATCAAATATAGTCATTTTCAACGAAAACCAAATACTCCAGCATCACCATCATCACATTCATAAGCAGTAGTGTCATTATGTCATTAGTAAGACAACTACAAATTTTGTTACCATTCCAGTAATATCTGTATACTACCACTCGATGCCGTTCCCTGTGACAGGTGACTGACAAAAAGGACTTCCAAGCGTTTGTGTCCTTACTTGAGGACGATTTCTCTTCCAAGGACTCACCACCCTCTCGCATTTACTGCACTACTATGTCTTTTCGTTGGCTATGAACCAGTCTCTTCTCCCAACCATTCTACTCTCTGACAGTATCGTAGTGAACGACCCGCCATTGTTTAGCTCCATATGACAAAAGTACCAATAGAACTGTTCTCTCTTTGCTCCTTTTATAATTCACCTGCAGTCTGCATACACCTCGTAAACGTTCTTTCGCCTTTGCCAGTTACATCACAAAAACTTCAGTTATAACTTATTTCAACTGCATTCATTCTAGATTTTTCTAGCCTCAAAGCATCGTCCACACATTAATGTTGTATGTTAGTTTTATGATTCGGATACTCTCAAGCAGTACTTTCTTTAGCCCATTCAAATCCTACTTGTTGCCACTACTTTCAGAGTCTCGGTAACTCTCCTCTTTTGTTGAGAGTTTCCTTTGAGTTCATCATCCAGCCACCTCGTTTGCAGCGCTGCCTCACATTTTCCTTATCCACACAATTTAACCTCTATAATCTGCGTATTTACTGTGCTGTATACTAGTGCTCCAGAGTTTGTACTCACCCTCCATCCCTACAATTGACTGCAAGGAAGACGCGGTCAGTTAGTGGCCAAAAAAGATTTATACCTATTTGTTACAAAATGGTAATTAAGGCAGATAATCAAAATGGTTTTAAGGTATGAAGAGAGGAGGTTATGTGACCTTCACTCACTTTCTGATTGCCGTTGTTTCACATTGAACGATGACCTATGGAGCAATGTTAAGATTAATTTTTAGTTCGAAGAATTGCTGTATTTCGCCCATATCAGTATTATCAAAACCTGTTTCTAATAATGGTTTAGCAACACGTTAACACTGAATATTAGGTCTCTGTTGTAGTGCACCGGCTGACTTCCCTTCCAGTCACTGGTAAGAGTACTGGCCAGGCCCGTAGCCAGATTTTTCGAAAGGGGGGAGGGTCCTTATCTGCTGAATCTGGACACGCACAGCTGCCGGCTAGTCAACGGTCTGCTGCATGCTTGCTATGGGGGTCTGGGTGTATGCATAGGCGACGTTGAGCAGCACAAAACTTCTGAACAACGGAGAGTGACTCTTTTTGCTCTGATATTAAAAATAAAGACCGTGAGAAAGTGAACTTTAAGGCAGGTGGGGGAGTCGTCCCATCCTCTCAATCCCCCTCCCCTCTCTAGCTTTGGGCCCGATGGGTAAGCAGACACTGGATCACTAGAGTATCCTTCTCAGATACCGAGCCATATTCACCTGGCTAAGAATCATATCACTTCTTCCTTACAGCTGGTTTGAGAAATATGTAACGGTAAAGAATAGTAACCTGTAATATGCAAAAGTAATCGGTAAGCAAGAAGTGATACAAATCTCCTGTACCGACGACAACAAGACCCACCACCACCCTGTTATTATGGACATTCATTTTTGACTTAGGGTCTCTGGCACATATTTCTCTTCTTCAGCCAAACTGTCGCTGCCACCCCTTGCCTCACCGTGTTATTGCCCAGAACTCAACTACCAATACCAAGGCGACCATAGAGAGATCAGAAAGATATAACATTCCAACGAAACTATAGATCAGAAAACTATTTACAAATTATCATTACCCCAGCGTTAATGTTTACTTTAAAACATTTATAAATTGACGGCGTAATATATTAATAACTTTCATTAACCCCTGCACTATCAGACGAAAGGGGGTGCAAGGAACAGCATGGTGGAATGAAGAGGTGAGACAGGCTGTAGCACAAAAGAAGAAAGCCTATAGTGAGTGGATGAGAAACAGGGCCGTGGAAGAAGTGAGAAACGAAAGAGAGAGTTATATGTAGAGAGGAAGAGGTGAAAAGATTAGTAAGAGAGAATAAGAAAAGAGTGGATGAGGAATTAGGAAAAAAATTTAGCGTAAAGTGGAGGGAACGTAGGAAAATGTTCTGGAATGAGGTAAAGAGAGTTAGACAGGGTGTTAAAGAAGTAAGTTGGGAAGTGAAAGATAAAAATGGTAAATTCCTGGTGGAGAAGGGAGAAAAAGTGAGCAGATGGAGAGAACATTTTAAGGAATTGCTGAACATAGAGAATGAAAGTGATTCGAGTATAAGTGCTTGGGAAATGGCTGGGAGCCGCACGGATGTGAGAAGAGAGGAAGAATTTAGTAGGATGGAAGTTGCGGAAGCAATGAAGAAAGTTAAAATGGGGAAAAACCCAGGAATTAATGAAGTGTGTGGTGAACTGCTGAAGCATGAAGGAGAGATAGTAGTAGAATGGATGTGGAAGATGTTCAGATTGGTCTGGGAGGAAGGTAGAGTCCCGGAGGATTGGAAATCAGGTATAATTTTTCCCTTGTACAAAGGGAAAGGGGAAAAAGAAGTGTGTGGTAATCATAGGGGCATTTGTCTTCTTAGTGTAATAGGAAAACTATGTGGTAGGATGCTTATTGACAGAGTTAGGGAAAGAACAGAGGAATTAGTTGGAGAACAGGGAGGTTTTGGGAAGGGAAGAGATTATGTAGATCAGATATTCATTCTTAGATCTTTAGTGGAAAAGTTTCTAGAGAAGGGAAAGAAGATTTATACGGCCTTGATGGATCTGGAGAAAGCATATGACAGGGTGGATAACAAGGATTGTGGAAAATATTAAGAATATATAGAGTAGATGGGAAGTTGTTGAATGCTGTGAAGAGTATGTATGAGCGTGCTAAGGCTGCAGTGCGTTTTGGCTGTGTCATGTCTCCATGGTTGTTCAGTCTGTATATGGATGGGGTTATAAAAGAGGTTAAAGGTAGGGTAGTGGATGTTGGAGTGGCCCTAATGAGAGAGGTCAGTGTTTGGAAACTGCATGTACTGTTGTTTGCAGATGATGCTGTGTTGTTAAATGAACGTGAAGGGGAGCTGCAAGGCTTGGTGGATGAGTTTGGGAGAGTGTGAAGAAACGGAATCTAAAGGTGAATGTAGGGAAAAGTATAGTTATTGTCTTCGAGAGAAGTGAAGTCAGTGAATGTACACTGAGGTTGGATGAGGAGAAAATGGAATATGTGAGTGAGTTTAAGTACCTAGGTAGTGTGATAAGTAAGGATGGAAGTTTTGAGGGTGAAGTACTTGAAAGGGTACAAGAAGGAAGAAAGGTTGCTGGTTCCTTGAAGGCAGTGATAAGAAACAGGGAAGTGAGCATGGGAGTGAAAAAGTTACTACATGACAGTATTGTGATATCAACTCTAACGTATGGAAGTGAAGCTTGGACCATGCTGGAGGGACAGAAATCAAGAGTGAGAGCGGTGGAAATGAGTTATCTGAGAGGAGCATGTGGAGTCTCATGGAGAGACTGACAAATAAAGAAGTGAAGGAGCGTTGTGGTGTGGATGTGGATGTGATAGGATGCATTATGAGAAACACGCTGAGGTGATTTGGCCATGTGGAGAGGATGGAGAGTGAAAGACTGACAAGGAGAGTGTATATGAGTGAAATGGAGGGGGGTAGAGGGAGGGGGATGCCAAGGATGAGATGGAAGGATGGAGTGGAGAGGTATATGAGAGAGAAGGGTATGAGCAGGGCAGTGAATTGGCAAGGGAGAGGGCGACATGGAGGCCATTTGTTTGTGGCCACCCCTTACGGGATTAAGGCGTCTGGCAATAGATAGATAGATAGACTAACAGACAGCTCCCCTAAATTTCTAACAATTGTCTCTAAACAGCAACAATGTAGGGAACAAAATAAAGATACAGTATACTCAAAATTAGGCTATTATACACACACCTAGATACAGACACAACGACAGACTGGCTGATAGAGAAAGACTTACTATATAGATATACTCAAAATCAGGCTATTATACACACAGCTAGATATAGACACAACGACAGACTGGCTGATAGAGAAAGACTTACTATATACTGTAGATAGCAACAAATAATCTTCAAGGTCAAACAGACAGATAAATCGGCAGTTCGTGTGAAGTGGAGGTCGTGAACCCTTGAATCATTTATCACCCCAAGAATGCAATGTTTACTATTGCTGCCAGCAGAAGATTTTGTTTCTCATCAGAAATTGTATGAATGTTGTTAATGCGGGCTATAGCTTATCCTTTCACTTTGGCAGTCTCTCCCAACCTAAATGTGAGATATGTCTGTAGACATGAAAAATTGATATCATTATCGTAGTGAAGGAGTTAACCTTCATTCTCATCAGATTACATCGTTTTTCTGTCTTTAGCGTTTTCTTTTTCTGCAGTGCTCTCTCTCTCTCTCTCTCTCTCTCTCTCTCCCCTACTACTACTACTACTACTACTACTACTACTACTCACGTCACGACTCTTCCGAACCTTGTGTTGCATCTCTCTGGTCACATGGTGGGCACGCAGCACCCGTTTAGCTACACATCCTTTTTTTTTTTTTCAGCTTTCTAAAGCAAAAGTTAGCTGATACTGTTATTATTTCATATACAAAGCTGGTCAGCTGTGGAAATGTCCTCCTCGTTCCTTATTTCCTACTGCTCATGACCTCCAGTCTTGTAAAAGCAATGTGTCTAGGAATCTCAATATAAATGGATCCTTTTTGGATTACTTCTGTCTTGCATTCTTTATCTCAATATAAATGGATCTTTTTTGAATTACTTCTGTCTTGCATTCTTTAATGGAGACAGGTTTACAGACTGTCAATCGTTGGTGATTTTCTTTCTGCATCATCATCATCATCTTCATCATCATCTGAACCTCCTCTCCCACCCAAGGGCAGGGTGAGGGGTGTATCGGCTTGTAGGAATTCCATCACTGGCGACTAATGTGTGTCAGCTACTTGGAACCCCACACAGCTGATCACCGATATTATGTAGCAGCTCAGGCGTGACTGCACCGTTCCAAGCACGCTACCAAGATATAATATTCCGCCTGGTCGAAGTCACTTCCGGCTGACACTTTCTCCATCAACGTCTCTCTCACATACAGGAGATGGTGGGAACCGGTGTAGATCCTGTTGAAGGAATGGTAGGTAGCGTGTGCAGGTGACAGAAAACTGAGCGGGTTTATCTCTCTTTATTGGCCACAGAAAGATACAACTGCAACACAGAGAGAGCTCGGAGTAAAACATCCCTCTCGTTTGGATGATAAGTGTATTCTGCTATAGCTGGCCGACTTCCCCGCTGGGAGTGGCCCTGAGATCAGCATAATAAGGTGCCAAACGCCACAGACAACTGGGATTTATACATGAATAGAAGTATCACACTCCATAAAGTAGCATTGAGTACATTAAAGTATACCAATAGGGTATATGTGTTCCCCCAACAGTTGACATATATACAGTTCATATTTCTCTATCGTCTTCTTTTACCCTCGTTGTTTATGATAGAAAATGCTGGGCTTTGCAAGTCTGGTCGCTCATCCGTTCCCATGCCATACTTATAGTAAGATGGTGTTTGGTTGATTATCATCACACTATATTACACACTCTTTATGTCTAAACACCATTGTATGTCTGTCTATCTATCTATATACCTAGGCTGCTTCCCCCAACGAAAGGGAGGTAGCGCAGACAGGACGACACACCCCCAGTTTACTCATCCACTCAAACACATTCATTCGCATCTTAGTCCCAAGGGGAGAAGGGACAGATTCTCACCGCACCACACCACACGAGGGTCAACTGCGCAGTGCAATCAGTGACATCCGCAGCAGGGCCCGACAGCAGAGCTCGTTTACCCCTGCCACATCATAATTGATCCATCCCCTTAGCCTTTGCATGTAATACAGTATGTAAAAATAGTGTGAGATTACAACTCATCATGGAAACGATGTCTGGCACCAGAACAGGGGTAGCAATGTCCAGACAGGACAAACTTGCCCAGTCCAATAGGCCACACTTCTATTTACTCATCATTCAAGCCCCCTGAAGCCTGGCTATACTGGATACGCCAAAAAACATTCACCACATTCTGCAGCTATTAAGTCAATCCGGATGCTACCATGTTCATAGGGGTGCCAAAATCCCTGATCATGCACTTTTCCTCACAACATTCTTTCAGCCAGCTCGATCTCTTGTCAGTTCCCTTGCTTGAAAAAAAAAAAAAAAAAAAAAAGATGGATACATGGAACTAAAGGTAGAGAGATAAACAGAGTGGAAGACAGAAAGGGAGACAGACAGGATTCTCATTACATCAAATAAACTGCGGACTCAGTACAGTTCAAACTGTGGCTGTCTCCGTGTGTTTGTGTGTGAAAACTTGTTCAGCAATACTGCAGGCGTAGCACAAGAAAGTGACGTTCGGTGCCTCCCATTTCCTGACTGAAGAATGGGAGGAGCCGATGGATGTGATTATCATGGCAAGCACCACATCCCACTGAATGGGTAGGAATAGTGGGTGCTGTTCAGGGATGTGATATAAGTTTTAATGCCTCCCGTTGGCTAAAAGGAGACTGGGTGTAACAGGCTGTTGTCAGAGACAAAATGAGTTTACACTGACTAGCCAACGCCAACACACAGTCATTGACCAACCAACCACTAGCGCTTCTCTGCCAAGTACACTGCAATGGGTGAGTGGGTTGGCAGATGGTGGGTGGGGCATGTACAGTTAAAATCCAGTTTTGGAAACAGGCTTTTTTTTTTTTTTTGCTATCCTTCAAAGTACACTCCTAACAGTGTTATTTATGACAGAGTTTGGAGTCCTTTGGGAAAAAGAATGTGATAACACAAGAAACGGCAGTGATAACCAACAGTACAATAGAGCAGAAAATTAATGTTAAAAAATTCCTCTTAGATTCGTTCCGGCAGCGAGGTACCGTCATGTCCACTAATTTCCCCCAACACATTTTTCTCGTTTTCACTTCTGATTAAAGTTTGTAGAAGTTACGAGACTTGACAGGTAATTATTGCTGCAAGGACGAGGTCATGAGGCATTCATCGAAGCGAGAGAGAGAGAGAGAGAGAGAGAGAGAGAGAGAGAGAGAGAGAGAGAGAGAGATTGCATTGCTGCTCGATA
>NC_136987.1:19105867-19168367 GCF_032717465.1 Coenobita brevimanus | reverse complement strand
TGATTATAAGTGTTATTACCATTTTCTGGTACTGGATAGCCTAAGGCGTTAATTCGTAAGCCTGTTAAAGTTTTTATGATTCATATTGGTTCCATACTGTCAGCCAGTATTAGTAATATTTTGTATCTGTAATAATATTATATCTTGCTTTAACTCAGCATTATCCGGTTTTCTCATTTTATCAGGGCTGACTTAGATAATTTTGCTCTTGCTAAATTCGTATTAATAGAGGCTATTGCAGTTAACTATATATGTAACCTTGTGCCATTACATTATCCTTATGAGTCCTGAATGTTTAGTTGTTAGTTTGAGCATTAAACTTTAACTTGTAATTTTACCAAAACCTTTTGTTTTGAACCTGAAACTTTGCAGGACAGTAGTGATTTTAGTATTCTCACTTGAAGTGTTCATTATCTCTCTCTGTTCCGTAACAATATATATATATATATATATATATATATATATATATATATAGATATAGATATATATATATATATATATATATATATATATATATATATATATATATAAGAGAGTTGTACTCCACACAGGGGCGGATAAAACCCCTGTATGGAGTCAACAGCTGTGCAGGGGTAAAGAAGGTACTGAGTCGGCTTAGCACACTCAATCTCTTGGAAGCAGATTTTACAAGTGATGTAATATGATCTTTCGAAGATAAGTCCCAAGTAAATGAAACCCGGAGCATGTTCAATGATGATGCAGGATTAAGCTGAATATTATTAAATATTAGCGGGTATACCTGCGGAAGATTTTGTCGGGTTGATAGGTGCAAAAACTGAGTCATTGATGCATTAAAAACAACCAGATTATTTTTACCTCAGTCAGAGATACGAGTCAAGTCAGAAATTAGGTGTGCCATAGCCTCATCCCTTGTTTGTTGAAGTAACTGCTGAGATGGATGTTGTGGGAATTGTTACGGAACAGAGAAAGATAACGTACACTTTAAGTGAGAATACTAAGAGTCACTACTATCCCGTAAAGTTCCAGGTTCAAAACAAAAGAGTTAGGTAAAATTACAAGTTAAAGTTTAATGCTCAAACTAACAACGAAACATTCAGGACTCATAAGGATAATGTAATGGCAAAAAACAGGTTAAATATATGGTTAACTGCAATAGCCTCTATTAACACGAAATTAGCATGAGTAAATTTATCTAAGTCAGCCCTGTTAAAATGAGATACCAGATAATACTCAGTGAATGCCAGATATATTATTACAGATACAAAATATTAATAATTATGGCTGACAATAAGAACCTTGCCTAAATCACAAAAACCTTACTAGGCCTAAGAACCAACCTTATGCTACACAGTACAAGAAAAAATGCAACAACAGTTATACTCAAATTACACACAGCTGCTAGATGTTTGGAGATTTCTTGAGCACTCACAATAATAATAACTGTAAAGGGGAGGACAGAGATGTGAACAAAATGAGGAGCAGATCTAAGTGGCCATGATGCAGAGACTGAGCTCATTATATAGGGGCCAGGAGAGCTTGATACAACTTGTAAGAAGGACGCGCAAATGAAGCCATGGGGACAAAGAGCTGAAAATCCCGCTCTGAATAACAGAGAGAACGACTTACTCTACTATAACGGTAGAAGGGGGGGACTGAGGCAGAACACGCTCGTGATCAAACATGCAGCAACTGTGTGTTAAAATTACACAAAGGATGATGAAATCATAGGCTATGTAACACCTCCCCACAAAGAAAAAGAAATTTACAAAGGAAATTTCTTATTACTCTAAAACAATCTGTCTAAATTCTAGATAAGCAATCTGCAATAACATTTTCTTTCCCCTTGACATGTATGTCTAATGAATACTCCTGAAGAAGTAGACTCCATCTTGTCAATCTCTGATTTTTATCTTTAAACTTACTAAGGAATTTCAGTGGGTTATGATCGGTATAAATGATTATGGGGTCAAAACCAGAACACAAATAAAACGAAAAATGCTGTAAACCCAAAATCAAGGCCAAAAGCTCTTTCTCAATAGTTGAGTAGTTCTTTTGAGGTGGAGTGAACTTCTTACTGTAATAAGATACAGGATGTTCAATACCCTGATCATCCTCTTGCAGCAAAACAGCCCCAGCTCCTGTATCACTTGCATCAACAGCCATCTTAAAAGGCTTAGCAAAATTTGGAGTAGCGAGCACTGGCTGACTTAATAGAATAGCTTTAAGTTTGTTGAAAGAGGATTCACAGTTATCGGTCCAGACATATTTAACTCCCTTTTTCAGTAGGTCTGTAAGTGGTGATACAAGAATAGAAAAGTTAAGAACAAATCTCATGTAATAACCTACCATTCCCAAAAATCTTTGTAGCTCCTTCCTACTTTTAGATCTGGGAAGATCACTTATAACCTGAACCTTAGCTCCTGGTGGTGCAACATGTCCATCACCAATTACATACCCAAGGTACTGAACTTTAGCTTGACCAAACTCACACTTTGATAAATTAGCTACAAGATTAGCATGAACCAAACGCTCAAGAAATTTACTGACATGGCATAGGTGATCTTTCCAGTTGTCACTGAAGATTAATACATCATCAATATAAACAACACACCCTGCCAAACCCTCTGTGACAACATTCATGAGCTTCTGAAATGTGGCTGGTGCATTCTTCATACCATATGGCATTACTGAACATGCAAAAGTCTTTCCTAGTGTTACAAAACATGAGATCTCCCTAGCACGTTCAGTCATAGGTACTTGCCAGTATCCCTTTAACAAATCAAACTTACTTATGTACCTAGCCTTTCCGATCTTGTCTATGCAATCTTCCACACGAGGGAGAGGGAAAGTGTCTGTTTTGGTTATCTGATTAACACGTCTGTAGTCAATGCAAAGCCTCTGTGACCCACCTGGCTTAGGGACTAGAGTGACAGGAGAACTCCACTCGCTCTGACAGGGCTCAATCATCTTGTGGTCCAACAGGTAGCCAAGCTCCTTCTGGATGAGAGGAACTTTCACTGGGTTCACACGGTAAGGAGGCAATTTAATTGGCTTTGCGTCTCCAACATCGACATCATGCATCAACACAGTGGTTCTTCCTGGAGTGGCACGGAACATTTGCGGGTACTCCTGCAGTAATGCCGAAAACTCCTGCCTTTCCTTGGGAGGTAGATGAGAAAGCTTAGTCTGGAGATCATTCATGATATCAGGATTCTTCCCCAAACTATCACTCAGGCTCATACTGCATGGGAGAGCTTCACTTGCAGACTCGGGTGGAACAGCTACAGTGCAGACTGGATTATTTTCGTCCCACCTGTGATATAACTTTAGCATGTTGATGTGACATAGTTGCTTGCTCTTTCTACGATCTGGTGTGGCGATGACATAGTTGACATCACTGAGTTTCTTCTCCACGAAATAAGGACCACTAAACTTGGCTTGAAGAGGTTGCCCATGAACTGGTAGCAGAATCAAAACCTGATCTCCTGGCTGAAAGTGGCGTAACCTGGACTTCTTATCATACCAAGTCTTCATCTTCTCCTGAGCAGCTCCTAACTTCTCTCTCGCCAGCTGTAAAGCAGTGGACAGCCGTTCTTTGAACTTCATCACATACTCCAGCAGGTTGACGTCATCTTCCTCCGACAGCCAGCATTCCTTGAGTAACTTAAGGGGTCCTCTTACTTCATGGCCAAACAGTAGTTCAAAAGGTGAGAAGCCCAGTGATTCATTTGGAGATTCTCTTGCGGCAAACACAACGAATGGAAGACCTTTATCCCAGTCTTTCTGATGTTCCAAACAGTATTTCTTGAGCATCGATTTGAGTGTTTGATGATATCTCTCCAACGCTCCTTGGGTCTGGGGATGGTAAGCTGAAGACGTGATCTGGGTGATGCCCAACTCTTTCAGAGACTGCTTGAAAACGTTCGACATGAAATTACTTCCCCGGTCTGACTGTACCTCCTTGGGCAGACCAAACTTTGTGAAGAACCCTAGCATTTCCTTAACCACGTTCTTTGCTGAGATATTTCTAAGTGGAATGGCTTCAGGATAACGAGTAGCCGTATCAATCAGGGTCAACACATAAGAAAATCCTGAAGAAGTCTTAGGAAGAGGGCCCACAATATCCACCAACACACGGGTGAAAGGCGCCTCAAAAGGAGGAATGGGAACTAGAGGTGCAACCTTTTCGGTCTGATTACACTTCCCCACAACTTGACAGGTGTGACAAGACTTACAATACCAGGAAACATCCCTGAAGATACCTGGCCAGTAGAAGTGTTTCAAAATGCGTGCCACAGTCTTCCTCACTCCAAGGTGTCCTGCCAAACTGGTATCATGAGCCACTCGAATGATATCCTGCCTACAAACACGAGGGATGACAACTTGATGTACAACCTCCCATTCACAGTCGGCTGATGCTGTTGGGGGTCTCCACTTCCTCATAAGTACTCCTGACTTTACATAATAACAAGTTGAAGCACCGGCTGACTCTTCTTCACTGTAAGCAGAGTTAGCTAGACCTTTCAACTCAGGGTCAGCAACCTGCAACTCAACCAACTCTTGACGAGACAAATTATCAACACTACGGGGTACTGCCTCATCTGGTGAGTGGTCCAAATTAGCAAGAAAAGTGTCAGCTAGGATAACATCATCATCATCATTATCCTCTAAATCACCAGTAACTTTAGACTTAGCCCTAGTGACAGCACATGCAGGGAACACATCAGGGACATCACAATCCTGGGTCGCAGCCACTGGCTCACTAGACAACTGAGGAGCTGGACACACTTGACTTCCACCAATATCATTTCCAAGTAAGAAAGTTACACCTGACATTGAGAGTGTCTCAACCAACCCAACCATAACGGAACCATTAACAAAACCAGACTCTAAATTCACTCTGCACAGAGGGACAGAGAAGTAATTATTCTCTACACCTTGTAAGATTACAGTTTCATCAGAGGAATTAACATTAGAGCCTAGAACACTGGTCAGCATAAGGGATTGGCAAGCACCTGTATCACGATATATTTTAACTGATTTCCTGTCATTACTGTCCAGAGGACTGACAAAACCATCAGACAGGAAATTAGCACATGAACTCTTGAGAGTGTCACCCACGTTACTGCTCAAAAGAGGAGCTCCATCATGAGAATTTAAGTTACCCCTCAAAGCAGGTTCAGTTAACTCAGTTAAAGAATTCTGGGAACTCTCAAGAGTGGACACTAGACCAATTGACTGAATATTTAAAGACTCCTTTTTGTTCACATCACGCTGTCTCCTGAAACATCTCTCCGTAGTATGACCAAGCTTACTACAATAAGTACATTTACTTTTCTGAAATCTAGAGGTGAAGCTGGTATTTACTTCCTGAGAAACATCATCTTTATTCTCTTTCCTGTTACCTGTACTCTGAGTAGAGGCAACGTACTTACTCTCAGCTTTCCCTTTTTCTTTAGAATATCTCTTGTGAGTGAGAACATATTCATCAGCTAAAACTGCAGCATCAGACAAATTATCTATCCTTTTCTCATCAAGATATAGGCTTACATCTTTATAAATACACCTTTTGAAGTCCTCCAGCAAAATCATCTGCTTAAATTTGTCAAAATCAGAATCCACATTCTTAGAATTTAACCACTGCTCTAACAGATCTTCTTTGATTTTTGCATACTCAACATGGGATTGCTTATCTTGCTTGTAAGTTGTCCTAAATTTTACTCTATAGGCTTCAGGAACAAGCTCATAGGCCTTAAGAATCAAGCTCTTAACTACATCATAATTATCAGATTGATCCTGAGGCAAAGATGCATAAGTTACTTGAGCTTTACCGGTGAGAACAGTTTGAAGGAGTACTGGCCAATACTCCTTAGGCCAATTAAAACCTGTAGCTACCCTCTCAAACAACTGAAAATACTTTTGTTAAATCAGATTCATTAAAAGGAGGGACAAGTTTAACATTTTTAGCCACATCAAAATCATCAGAGCTAGATGATCCAGTTCCACCTTTGTTTCATGCGATACTCATGGTCTGCCTGAATCCTAGCAATTTCAACTTGTGCCTCAGCCTCCTTAGAACGTGCTTGAAATTCAGCCTCCTTAACACGAGACTCCGCCTCCTTAGCCTTAGCCTCCTGCAGGGCTAGCTGTAACTTAGCTAATTCAATCTGCGTTTGCTCATTTGGAGGAGTTACATTAAACAAGCTTTCATTAATCATGTCAACAATTTGATCTTTAGAATGATGAGAGCGAACAGCAATTCCCAATTGTTGAGCAACAAGCTTAAGTTCATTCTTTGTTCTGTTTTCTACATCACACACTGTTTGCACATTTGACAAAAAATCTTTGGCTTCATCAAGTGTAGTAATAGTAGACATAATTAATAAGTAACAGTCACAAAATATCAAGCAATATCCTTATGATAATATCCTGAATATCCTGATATGAGGTCGCCAAATTTATGTTACGGAACAGAGAAAGATAACGTACACTTTAAGTGAGAATACTAAGAGTCACTACTGTTCCGTAAAGTTCCAGGTTCAAAACAAAAGAGTTAGGTAAAATTACAAGTTAAAGTTTAATGCTCAAACTAACAACGAAACATTCAGGACTCATAAGGATAATGTAATGGCAAAAAACAGGTTCAATATATGGTTAACTGCAATAGCCTCTATTAACACGAAATTAGCATGAGTA
The DNA here is from genome assembly GCF_032717465.1 of Coenobita brevimanus. Taxonomy (NCBI): domain Eukaryota; kingdom Metazoa; phylum Arthropoda; class Malacostraca; order Decapoda; family Coenobitidae; genus Coenobita; species Coenobita brevimanus. Next base: position 19,161,689 of record NC_136987.1, on the reverse strand, counting down.
AATTTATCTAAGTCAGCCCTGTTAAAATGAGATACCAGATAATACTCAGTGAATGCCAGATATATTATTACAGATACAAAATATTAATAATTATGGCTGACAATAAGAACCTTACCTAAATCACAAAAACCTTACTAGGCCTAAGAACCAACCTTATGCTACACAGTACAAGAAAAAATGCAACAACAGTTATACTCAAATTACACACAGCTGCTAGATGTTTGGAGATTTCTTGAGCACTCACAATAATAATAACTGTACAGGGGAGGACAGAGATGTGAACAAAATGAGGAGCAGATCTAAGTGGCCATGATGCAGAGACTGAGCTCATTATATAGGGGCCAGGAGAGCTTGATACAACTTGTAAGAAGGATGCGCAAATGAAGCCATGGGGACAAAGAGCTGAAAATCCCGCTCTGAATAACAGAGAGAACGACTTACTCTACTATAACGGTAGAAGGGGGGGACTGAGGCAGAACACGCTCGTGATCAAACATGCAGCAACTGTGCGTTAAAATTACACAAAGGATGATGAAATCATAGGCTATGTAACAGAATCGAATGGAAAGGTGAAAGGTGGAGTCATCAGTGTATGAGTGGATAGGGTTAGATGTACAGCTTAGAAGGTCTATCTATCTATCTATTGCCAGACGCCATAATCCAGTAAGGGGTGGCCACTTGACTTTGAGTTACCTGTTTTACGGGGAGGGACACTAACCCTCCACCAACCCACTTGTTGCCACGTAGGGAGCACATATGGGTTGGTTATAGAAGGTCATTGATGAATAAATGGAAGAGAGTTGGTGATAGGACAGAGCCCTGAGGAACACCACTGTTAATAGATCTAGGAGAAGAACGATTGCCGACTACAACAGCGGCTACAGAACGACCAGAAAGGAAGCTAGAGGTGAAGGCACAGATAGAAGGATAGAAACTGTAAGGGGGCAATTTGGAAATTAATGATTTATGCCAGACTCGATCGAAAGCCTTTGAGATGTCAACTGCAATGGCAAAACTTTCACCAAAGTCCCGAATGGAGGATGACCAGGAGTCTGAAAGGTAGGTGTGAAGATCGCCTGTGGAGAGTCCCTGACGAAACCCATACTGACGATCAGAAAGAAGGTTGTGATAAGAGAGATACTTTAAATTTTTCTTTTAAGAATAAACTCGAAAACTTTTGAGATACAGGATGTTAGAGCAATTGGACAATAGTTAGAGAGTTGGGAATGGTCACCTTTCTTTGAGACTGGCTGAATGAGAGCAAACTTCCAGCAAGAAGTAAAGGTACAAGTTGACAGACAAAGGCGAAAGAGTTTGCCTAGGCAGGGTGTAAGCACAGAAGCACAGTTCTTGAGAACAACATGAGGGACTCCATCAGGCCCATATGCCTAATTAGTATTGAGGTCTGTGATGGTAGAAACTACATCAGCTAAAGAAATTTTAATGTTAGCCATGAGGAAGTCAGAGGGGAGAAGTGATGGAGGAACAGCACGTAATCGTCTAAGGTGGAATTGGAGGAGAAAGTCTGAGCAAAGAGATCCGCTTTATCAGTAGAAGAAATAGCTACAGAGCCATCAAAGTAGAAAACAGGAGGGAAGGATGATGAGGTAAAGTTGTTAGAAAGGTTTTTGGCAAGGTGCCGGAAGGAGAAAGCGTACCTGGAGAATCCGAAATGGAGAAACAAAGAATAAAATCGACTTCATTATGGCAGATAAGAATAAAACGATCACAAATGTCACAGGTATCAACAAAGTAAATATAGCAAGTGACCATAGAATGGTGGGTTGCATAGCCAGATTCAGTTTCAGAAATGAAAGAAAGAAGATGATTAAAAATAATAAGATATGCTCAATAAAAGCAAAGGCAAACAAAGGAGCCTTTCAGTTGGAAATAAGGAACAGATTTCAGGCTCTAAGTAATGCTAAATGTGACATTGATGAGCTAAATGACAGACTAACAAAAGTGCTAAGAGAATCAGCGGAGGTTGTAGGAAAACCTAATTCAACCAAATCCGAGAAGTATTCAGAAAAGACACTCGGGCTTAAGAAAAAAGAAAAAGAAAGGAAATGGAAGTAAACACAAAAATGAAATAGAACGAAAGGAATTAAATTAGCTTAACAACAAGACAGAGAATAAAAAAGAAAGGGAAACATGGATCCGATCAAAGAAGCCATCAATAAAGGAAAAAGTCTGAAACAGGTGTGAAGTAAAATGGCACAAGCAAAACAATAAATTACGTCACTGAAAGACAAAAACGGTGAAGTCATTAAATGCAGAGATAAGATGGTGAAGAGAGTTGAAGAATTTTACAAAGAACTGTATGCATCAAAGACAGTAGTACCAATAGCTTACTTTTCAGTTGACACAAGTGAAATACCTGAGGTAATACCAGACGAAGTATATATTTGTTTTAAAAATATGAAAAGAGGGAAGGCTCCGGGAGAAGATGGAATAGTAGCAGATTTACTGTTGGATGCAGGAGCAGAAGTACAAAATAGGTTTGCTCACATCTTTACCCAATGTATTAAACAGAAGAAAATTCCCCAAACATGGTGTAATACAATAGTTATTGTAGTCTACAAAAAAGGTGACTCAAAAGATCTTAGTAACTATCGAGCCATTAGCTTATTATCAGTCATTTACAAACTCTTCACTAAAGTCCTTGCGAACAGAATAATAACAAATTTGGAGGAAAACCAGTATCGTAAACAGGCAGGATTCTGAAGCGGATATCTGACTACTGATCGTCTACACACAATGGATCAGCTAATTGAGAAAACTAAAGAATATAATAATCCACTGTGCTTAGGTTTTGTAGATTACGAAAAGACCTCCAACTCAGTGGAACATATAGCAATTATAAATTCACAGCGAGAACAAGGAGTGAACGAGAACATTGTAAAACAGCTCGAAAACTTATATAAAAAGGGAACTGCTACAGTTGAATTACATAAAGGCTCGAAAAAAGTTAAGACTGAGAAGAGCTTGCGCCAGAGAGATACAATTTCACCCATACTGACGATCAGAAAGAAGGTTGTGATAGGAAAGGTGCTTTAAAATTTTTCTGTTAAGAACTGACTCGATAACTTTTGAGACACAGGATGTTAAAGCAACTGGACGATAGTTAGAGGGTTGGAAATGGTCACTCTTCTTTGGGACTGGCTGAATGAGAACAAACTTCCAGCAAGAAGTAAAGGTACAAGTTGACAGACAAAGGCGAAAGAGTTTACCTAGGTAGGGTGTAAGCACAGAAGCACAGTTCTTAAGGACAACAGGAGGGACTCCATCAGGCCAATATGCCTTGTTAGTATTAAGGTCAGTGGTACCAGAAAATACACCAGCCGAAGAAATTTTAATGTCCGCCATGAGGAAATCGGGGGGGGGGAGTGATGAAGGAACAGCACAGTAATCGTCTAAGGTGGAATTGCAGGAGAAAGTCTAAGCAAAGAGATCTGCTTTATCAGTAGAAGAAATAGCTACAGAGCCACCAGAATAGAAAAGAGGAGGGAAGGATGATGAGGTAAAGTTGTTAGGAAGGTTTTTGGCAAGGTGCCAGAAGGAGCGGGAAGAATTCGAGTTGGAGAGTTGTGAGCATTTAGTACGGATGAAATTATTTTTAGCAGAGCGAAGAACAGACTCAGCACGATTCCGGGCAGAAACATAAGCAAGATGTGATTCAGGGGTAAGTTGGTTCTGCTACCTCTTATAGGCCCTGTCCTTGTTGCGGACAGCATTAGAACAAGCGTGGTTAAACCAAGGTGTTCTTGCATTAGTCATAGGATATGAGAAGGGAATGTATGCTTCCATGCCCGAGAGAAGAACCTCTGTAATGAGCAATGCACACTCAGATGGCTCCCGGCCATGGAAGCAATAATCATACCAGGGAAAATCAAAGAAGTACTGCCTGAGGGCCTCCCAATCCGCAGCTCCAAAGTGCCACAGACGACGTTTCTTTCGAGGGTCCACAGGCCGTACCAGAGCGATAGGACAGGTTAAGGTGATAAGGTTATGATCGGAGAGACCAACAGAGAGGAAAGATTAACAGTGTAAGTAGAAGGATGAGTTGTAAGGAGGTCAAGTATGTTGGAGCGCTCTCCAAGGCGGTCAGGGATACGGGTAGGGTGCTGTACAAGCTGCTTTAGGTCATTAAGGATAGAAAAGATGTAGGCTTGTCCACCAGGTGGATCTGTGAAAGGAGAGGAGAGCCAAAGGTGGTGGAGAACACTGTAATCTCCTAGAATGGAGATTTCAGAGAACGGAGAAATGAATAGAATGTGTTCCATCGCAAAAGTGAGATAGTCAAAGAATTTTTCATACTCAGTAGAATTAGGAGATAAGTAAACAGCGCAGATATATTTAGTCAGAGAATGACAAGAAAGCCGAAGCCAGAGTGCAGAGAATTCAGAAGAATCAAGTTCATGAACACGAGAGCAAGATAAATCATTGCGTACATATACACAACAGCCACCTTTGCCTTTGAAATGAGTATAGAGAAAGTAGGAGGAAACAGAAAAGGGTTTGCTGTCAGTTGTCTGAGCCCGCTGAGTATCAGACAGGAAGAGAAGGTGAGGTTTAGAGGAGGAGAGGTGATATTCGACAGAGAGAAAGTTAGAGGAAAGGCCGGGAATGTTGCAGAAATGAAGAAGTGAGTCAGACTATGGTTCCAGGCATCTCTCTGAGTCGTCACTGGTCCCGCCCCCTGGGGACTCTGAGGCATGATTTATTGACGGCATTTTACTTTTTTTAAATTTTGGAAAGAAAGTGTAGTGTGTACTGTGCATGTAGTCTGATGTTCACAGTTACAGAAACTTGTATTGGAGAGCATGCAGGCCTACTCTCTGTGTTACTGAGACATTGAAAGAGTTCAGTTTGATGGTCAGGAACTAGTCCCGAGGGTTGATGAAACGGGAGCTTCAGCTCTCCCTGTCATCAGCTTTCCATCCACCTTGGGAGTACTGCCCTGCTTGACTGATGCTACAGTCTTATATATAATATTGCCAAACTGTAAGTATTTTACGAGTTAATTTCCATACAAGGAAACTAATTTGTAAATAGCTGTATCTTGGAAACTACTTGCTGCATCATCTTCACTTCTTAAAGATAGTGTAAGAGTCCTAGTTTATGCCCCTAATTATGAAATTGCCATACTTGTTAGTGCATAGTTGTATATTTTATACACATGGTGGGGATGCATCTTTGCTAAAGGCTTGTTACTGTTGTTATTATAAAATCTATTTTTTTCAATTTCATTTACTATTATTATTATTATTATTATATTAGTTTTAGTATTATTATATGTTATTATCATCATTATGATGATGATGATGATGATGATGATGATAATGATGATGGTGATTATTATTATTATTATTATTTTACTGAAAATATACACTGCACTCAAACAGGAAAGAGAATATACTAAAAGTTATGTTACCATGACGTATGCACTTTTTTTTTCTACCTTATGATGGTTTATACACAATTATGAGTCTTTTCAAGCAAGAAAAGTTAGGTAGATCTATCATTAATCCTTCACCCCTTGGGGATTCTGCTAAGCTGAGTTGCATCGTCAAGCAGCATCAGGACTTAAACAGAAGATGCCATAATACTGTCGCAGTTAACTGTTGTAAACTCAGTCATCAGTGAGTTGAGTATGACGCACAGGACTTCATGAGTTTATTAGCTGCTACTTGCATATACCAGACAGGAACCCTTACACCACTTAATCTTTTTTTTTTTTTTTTTTTTAGTTTACGATTCACTCCAGGGACTAATTTTCAGCAGCCTATCTCGAGACTATTGTATTTAACTAACCATGAACCTCTACTAGTGAATGGGTCAGTGAAAGCTGTATGTAGGCTAACACCTCGAGTCCGAAAAGTAACTCAGCTCCAATAGCATAGTAAGGCTGTACTAGGAATATTTACAAGGAAACTGTCGCCGTAGTGAAGCGTATAAAAGAGTTCACGGGATGTCATGGCTTGAGTACATTAAACATTAAAGGAATTCCTTTGTTCTTGCTACCTTGTTAATATTTTTAGAGTTTTTAGTATGATTATTCATGGACGACATTGAATTCTATCCACTATTTTTTGCACCCTGTGCCTAACTTGCACTACTGTATGTCAGAAAAATGTATTACACTTCATTGTTCAGGTATGACGATGTCTTTTTTTATTATATATAATTCAGCCTAAGGCCAGAAAATTGTTTTCAGCTTAGAAATCTTCAGGCTCAGTTGGCCCACTCACAGCTGAGTATAACTGTTCAATATTATTTGAAATAAAATACTAGATTTGTCCCGACCATAGGAAGGTTATTGACAGAATTATTTTGTCAGCCCCTCATACGCACTCTGAGCTAAATAAAATCGTCTGATGTATAACTGGAGGAGGATATTACAGCCGTCCCCTCCATACGAGGGCTTATGAAGGGGGAGAAAAATTGCTATTGCATGCATGAATCCCACTGTTGCAAGGATGTCTCGGCGTCTTAGTTCTGAGCGAAAAAAGGTGCTCCACTTTAATCACGTATTTTCTTCCGATCATTCAACTGAGCAGCGGTGATCAACTTTGTTCTTTTCATCTTCTCGTTAAATGTACAGTTGCGGACAACAGTAGTGTTCCGTATTTTACTTAAACGGTAACATACCTCTGGTGTATTTTGGAAAAAAAAAAAATGGATTTTGCAGGAAGCATCACTGGTTTTTCTAAAATCATGGCTGACTGTCTCGTTATTTATCATTATAATAAGTCAGTATTTATGCTGGCAACTGTATATACTCATCTTATTTTCTCTTTGATTTCATGGGATTACGTCAGTTGAAGGAATCGAATAACATGAGGGCGTCAAAGGCCTATAAGATTATTAAGACGAGGCTTTTCCACTCATAGTCTCATGGCGTGATAGGGTTTATATTTTAGCTGCTACAAAATGGTATTATAGAATACAGATTAATGGAGACTACGGGTAACCACCCCACTCCGTAAAGTCTATTCAGCTGAGTAAAACTGTCCTGTAATAAAAAGAATAATAAAAAAAAAGGTCGTCCTTGGTCAGAAGGTGTTAATATCTGTTAATGAGTTTACTTCAGAGAAAGCCTACCTTCATCAAGACCAAAAGTCAAGGAACCATAAAAATGTTGCAAATAAATATTCCTTGATGAACGCTGCTCTGACATAAAATACATTACCGGAATATATATTAATTTAGCTTCATATAAAGCTTCCACTAAACCTCATCTCTCGACCTTCTTTGCTGAACTTTAAGTATTTTCTGAAATAAAAAGTAGAGCAGCAGGCCAGCACCAAGAGTGGGTGTGGGATGGTGCCAGTGTTGACTAGAACATCAAATGGCAGTGACTTTTGGAGGAGGCGGGAAGGGGAGACAGAGGTGGAGTTATTGCTGGAAACCAGACTAAAAAGCCAAATAAATACAGAAGCAAATACCTCACTCTCAGCCAAAAGGATGAAAACAAGTAGATATATCAAACAAACCACTCTTAACGAAGGACGTATTGGGTATTGCAGGTCTTGGAGTCTTGTGAATTCACCAAGAATATTTCCAAAGGGATCAGAAAGGCAACGGAATATTAATGTAAAAACCTTATTTCCGGCTATTTACTCGTATGTATTGCAGCGGCCGACTTGCACACGTCTGAATGGGTTGGAAGCTGTACTACACACGTTCAAGTGGTGACTATTGGGTCCTGACGGGCCAAGAAACTCCAGCTTCTGTCAGTTGAGAAATGCTTCACGCATATGTATAGGTGTGGAAGGCTATTGGAACGTACAGTATGAGAGTGCATGTGGAAACTTCGAGGATGTATCCGTAGGTATGAGTTTGTATATGACATCAACAGTACCGACACGGGGCGATGATGTGACAGCACATGAAATGCTCTACTGCTGTACGCACTTAAATGTCCTCTTCCAGATGGGGCTGAACTGAGGTCAGAAAGACTGGTACCCTGAACGCAATACCTTTCTGACAACAGGAGGTTCTACCTGTAGCTAAAGGACCATAACAGCCAGACAAAATATCCTGACGAGGAGATTAAGTCGAACTCTTTCATTCGCAAATTTACAAAAACGAAACTTGCAAAGAAAACGACCAAACGATGCAGGTAAATCAAAGAAACCACTTCTGGTGAAGGGAATACTTCATTTTATATACATTAAAGAAAAAGTCATGTACGAGTATAGAGACAAAAACCATGCCGTCAGAAAAAAAAAATAAAAATAAAAGGATCAAAACAGCTAGAAGAAGCTTCTCATGACAAAGGGCTTAATGCAGCTCTTATTTATTAGCAAAAAAAAAAAAAAAAAATCGAAGAAACAAATTTTCAGGGAAATATAGTATCGAAACCCTACTCTTACTACAGAGTCCTCAAGAAAGACCACCACTCTTTAACAGTGGCTGACTGCTTCTGTTATACATTCAACAACAGACACCGCCGAAAAGGTCCAGAGATGCAAACACGTATGGAGGGAGGAATATTGCACGTTGCAAAAATCATTAAAACAGTCACATCAGTGGAACTTCTCTTCACCAAGGACTGAAAACAGCTTTTACATTCCTTAAAATGGAGCGGGAAACAAAGAAATATAAGAAAATTTTATTCTCTGTAAAAAAATCAAAGCCTCAATTTTTGACAAACATACTATTGCAGCATTTAGACATTTACCAATAAATATTGCAGAACGTACCAGAATGGAAAAATAATGTTTAAAGACGCCGTCTGTCGCTGTTCTTAAAATGATGAAAACAAGCAAGGACCAGAAAGCCACCAGGCTTATAAATTTACCCCCAAAACAACTCAAAAAACTTACACAAATCACAGTGCTGCTCTCATAAAGTCAGCAACAACAGCTGTCATGTCTAGGCAAAGGAAACAGCAACAGGAACAACAGCAGCAGCAGCTTAAGGAGCTGCAGCATCCCGAGACTCAGTAGGACAAGGGGAAAAAATGACGTTTGGTGAAGCGGAGCTGTGCCATGTCAACAGGGGCAGAGAAGGGAGCAACGAGATGCCTAAAAGGTCGCTCAGTAGCCTTTGTGTGCTGCCTGGATGCATCGTTGGTGTGTGTGTGTGTGTGCGTGTGTGTGTGTGTGTGTGTGTGTGTGTGTGTGTGTGTGTGTGTGTGTGTGTGTGTGTGTGTGTGTGTGTGTGTGTGTGTGTGTGTGTGTGTGTGTGTGTGTGTGTGTGTGTGTGTGTGTGTGTGTGTGAGAGAGAGAGAGAGAGAGAGAGAGAGAGGAGTTTTGTAGGTTGAACTTGATGGTAAAAAACGAAACTAAACATACATAAAATATTGCTGGCTTGGCCAGACTTTAGGTTGGGGAGGGAGGGCCAGAGAGTGAAAGAATGTCTTCTACACTATATAGCATATACGCATACCTTTTGAGAGACAGAGAGAGAGAGGGAGAGAGAGAGAGAGAGAGAGAGAGAGAGATTAATTCTCATATGAACTGACAACCTCCAAATATAAAAATAACTCTTTGGTTCGAGGTCATTTCCAGTCAAGTAATGCTGTCAACAGATACAGTTACTGCACAACTTACGAAGAATCTATCGTGGTGAAAAAGTAAATCAATTTTATACCTCGCCAATGTAGTCTTAATTCTCCATTAAGTTGAGAAAAATTGTCTGAAAGTACTTCGAATAACCTATTTAAGATATCTTCGGAGTGAATTGTTGACGCTAGCGACGAGAACGAACAACTGATAAGTCAGTAATATCTAACTCCATAACATCCCCTTCGAGCCCCAGAGTTGCCAGACCAGGCTACTGTTGTGCAGGAAATGTAAGAATATAACCAACCTACGATCTTCGTGACACTTCTTGATGGGCCGGTAAAGACCTTGGACGAGGTCATACAGTATGACCACAGAGACAAGGGCCTTAATAGAGAGGCTGCTAGAGATCAAGCAGCGTGTAGAGCTACCATTAGGTGACGGAAGCCGACGCACGCATGCACGCTGGAGCCTTTACTAACAAAGTATCGAAGCGACGACCCTCTAGTCGACTCTGGGAAATTCAAACCTATTCTAATATACTATACGGCTGTTAGTACATCACTAGACCACTATGCTTGAAATTTATTATTATTATTATTATTATTATTACTATTATTATTATTATTATTACCCCCTGGGGGTAGGGTTTTTTTTCAAGAATACTCCCCCAGTATCTCTGCTTGTCGTAAAAGGCGACTAAAAGGGTTGGCGGAGGGTTAGTGCCCCTCCCCGGAAAACAAATAACTAAAAAAACAAACAAGAAGCCTTGGACAAGGACTGACCTAACGATGACGACCCAGGACCGGACAAAGGACTTGGTAATGGCTACATGGAATGTAAGAGGAACGAATGATGAGGTGAGAGAGAGATTGTCCAGGTGCTTCAGGGTGCGAAAGTGGATGTATGTGGAATAACTGAAACAAAATGGAGAGAAGAAAGTGTGAGAGAATGGGAGTATGGATGGGGTATATGTGCAGGAGTAGGTGTGAATAAGAAGGCACAGGAAGGAGTGTGTATAGTAAAAGATGGAAGAAGAGCATAAGACAGTATGGATCAGTTGGGTCAAGGATTGTGTGGGTAAAGTTGAAAGTTGGAATACAAATGTGGGCGATTGTGTGTGTGTATGCGCCAACGCAAGATCGTGCTAGCAGAGTGAGAGAAGAGTTCTGGACAAATGTGGAAGTGTGCATGGAAAAGTTTCGAGGGAATGAGAGAGTGTTTTGATCGGTGATATGAATGGTAAAGTAGGGAATGTGAAGGTGGATGGAATAGTTGGTGAGTGGGGTGTGCCTGCTGAGATAGATGAGAATGGCAGTGCGTTAGTGGACATTTGTGCTGGGAGGGGGTTGGTGATAGCCAATACCCTCTTCAGGCATAAAATGATCCACAGGTATACATGGCGAGTGATGAGAAGGGTGGGTGGTGAACTGAATGAAAGGAAGGCAATGATTGAGTATGTGTGTGTGGATGAAAGGATGCGAAGATGTGTAATGGATGCAAGAGCTTATAGAGGTTGAGGGAGTGGACTTTCTGACCACTACTTGGTGGTGGCCAGAATTAAGATCCAAGTAAGATGGAGGAATAGAAGAAGAGAAAGACGAGAGGAAGGAGTAGTTGCAAGGAGAGTGAAAAGGTTACAAGAGGATGAGAAAAAGGCAGAGTATAAGAGAGAAGTGGAGGAACGATTGGGCAAATATGAATTGGAGCAGATGGGAGACGTGGAAGGTGTGTGCAGGATATTTACAGAAGAAATATGTGCAGCATGTGATGTGGTGTGTGGGAGGAAGAGAAGACGGAGGGGGGTGCATGGAACAGTGTGGTGGACTGAAGAGGTGAGACAGGCTGTGGCACAAAAGAAGAATGCATACAATGAATGGATGAGAAATAGGGGCGTGGAAGAAGTTGAGAGGCGGAAGAGTTATATGCAGAATGAAAGAGAGAGGTAAAAAGATTAGTAAGAGAGAATAAGAAGAGAGTGAATGAGAAATTTGGGAGGAATTTGAGTGTAAGGTGGAGGGACTGTAAGAAAATGTTCTGGAAAGAGGTGAAGAGAGTAAGACAGGGTGGAAGTGAGGTTAGCAGGGGAGTGAGAGATAAAAATGGTAGGTTACTAGTGGAGAAGGGAGAAAAAGTAGGCAGATGGAAAGAACACTTTAAGGTATTGTTGAACATACAGGATGAAAGTAATGCGAGTATAAGTGGCTGGGTAATGGCTGGGAGAAGGAGGGAGGTGAGAAGAAAGGAAGAAAGCAGTAGGATAGAAGTTGTGGAAGCGAAAGTTAAATTGGGGAAAGCCCCAGGAATTGATGGAGTGTGTGATGAAATGCTGAAGCATGGGGGAGAGATAGTAGTAGAATGGATGTGGAAGATGTGCAGATTGGCCTGGGAGGAAGGTAGAGTCCCAGAGGATTGGAAGTTAGTTATAATTATTCCACTGTACAAAGGAAAAGGGGAAAAAGAAGTGTGTGGTAGTCATAGGGCCATTTGTCTTCTTAGTATAATAGGAAAAGTGTATGGTAGGATACTTACTGACAGAGTAAGAGAAAGAACAGAGGAATTAGTTGGAGAAGAACAGGGATGCTTTAGGAAGGGAAGAGGTTGTGTAGATCAGATATTCATTCTTAGATCTGTAGTGGAAAAGTTTCTAGAGAAGGGAAAGAAGTTGTATGCTGCTTTCATGGATCTGGAGAAAGCATATGACAGGGTGGATAGACAAGGATTGTGGAAAGTATTAAGAATATATGGAGTAGATGGGAAGTTGTTGAATGCTGTGAAGAGTATGTATGATGGTGCTAAGGTTGCAGTGCGTGTAGATGGTGAACTAAGTGAAATTTTCTCTTTGAAGGTTGGGTTGAAACAGGGATGTGTCATGTCTCCATGGTTGTTCAATTTGTACATGGATGGGGTAATAAAACAGGTATAAGGTAGGGTAGTGGATGTTGGAGTGGCCCTGGTGAGAGAAGATAGTGTTTGGAAACTCCCTGTACTGTTGTTTGCAGATCATACTGTGTTGTTGAGTGAAGACGAAGGGGAGCTCCAAGGCTTGGTGGATGAATTTGGGAGAGTGTGTAAGAAACGGTATCTAAAGGTGAATTTAGGGAAGAGTAAAGTGATGGTCTTTGAGAGAGGTGAAGTCAGTGAATGTACAGCGAGGGTGGATGGTGAGGAATTGGAAAATGTGAGTACGTTTAAGTACTTGGGTAGTGTGATGAGTAAGGATGGAGGTTTGGAGGGTGAAGTGCTTGAAAGGGTACAGCAGGGAAGAAAGGTTGCTGGTTCTTTGAAAGCAGTGATAAGAAACAGGGAAGTGAGCATGGAAGTGAAAAAGGTACTATATGACAGTATTTTGATACCAACTCTAACGTATGGAAGTGAAGCTTGGACGTTGTTGGAAGGACACAAGTCAAGAGTGAGAGCAGTGGAAATGAGTTATTTAAGAGGAGCCTGTGGAGTCACATGGAGAGACAGGCTGACGAATGAGGATATAAAGGAGCGTTGTGGTATGGATGTGGATGCGATAGGAAACGATATGAGGAACACACTGAGGTGGTTTGGCCATGTGGAGAGGATGGAGGGTGAGAGACTGACGAAGAGAGTGTATGTGAGTGAGGTGGAGGGGGGAAGAGGGAGGGGGAGGCCGAGGAGATGGAGGGATGGGGTGGAAAGGTATATGAAAGAAGGGGGTGTGAGTTGGGAGCAGGGCAGTGAAATGGCGGGGGACAGGGAGACGTGGAGGAGATTTGTTTGTGGCCACCCCAAACGGGATTGAGGCGTCTGGCAATAGATAGATAGATAGATTATATTTATATGTGTATGGTGTTGCATCACCTAGACTTAATGCACTCACTACATTTAATGCATTGACTACACGATCATGAATCTGCTGGTCAATATATTGCATTTAACGATAAAAAAAATCGTAGGTTGTGCCCATACCAAAGGTCTAATGTGTATGTGCAATGACATAAAACAAAAAATGGTTCGGTTACTGAGATATGCCATCCACACGACGTGATGCACTGAGAGGTGGTACTGGGTACGGGATCTAAGACAATGAACATCGGTATGTTTACATAGTTTTACCATAGATCTAATGTGCAGGGAAAGTTGTTCACGGTTAGTTACTGAGGCCCTGTGTCCACAGGCTGTGATAGCCTACAAGGTGACGGAGCTGGAGGCATGCTGTTAAAGCCATAATACATCGTGGATTGTGATTATCACAGAAACAATCGTCCCTGCAGAATAAAGTTTAGATCATCACCATCATCATCAACATCTTAAGGCTGTTTCTGACGAACACCGAGTGAGATTTTAAACAATTGTCCTTACAAAAAACAGTAAATCCCAGCGCCAAAGGGGAAGAAAAGTGCAAAGGCGGGCGTGCCTGTATGCTGACACTAAACGAGGGAGGCGTGGGGGGACGTGAGAGGCCCTGTGAGAAAGAGATTACTACAATCAAGAGGTGGGTGGCGGGGAGGGAAGGGCTGCTAAGAGAAACACCAGGATATCTGGGAAGGCTGAGAGGGGGAGATTGAGGAGGAGAAAAGGAGAATGATGCATAAACACGAAAGAAATTAACATATGAATAAAATATAATCCTAAATATCAAGTGAGTTGTGAAAGAGTATACTGAGGGAAGGAAGATAATTAAATACAAGATCCTAAGCCAAGAAAGGTACAGTACAAGGTTTAGACATGAGAACTATAGTATCAGGATTTAAACGGCGTGTGACAAGAAAACACAGTCAGATTAGATGTGAAACGGAAATAAAGGGAAAAGGGAAAAGAAAATATGTCAATGTGAAGGTGAAGAACAAAAAGTTTATTATGAAGATATGAAAAGAACATTAGAATAAAGAAAATTGCATTGGCTGAGGAGAATATACAGAAAGCGAGAGAAAAATTAAACACTTCAAAGTGAAGGAGATACGAGAACTTGATTAAAAAAAAAAATATATATATATATATATATATATATATATATATATATATATATATATATATATATATATATATAAAGATATAAAAGAAATACAATAAAACAGCATACACTGTGAGAGGGAGGCAGGGAGGAGAATAATAAAATAACATGAATGATACAAAAGTAACTTTCTATCACAAGAAGCATCACATGAGCTGTTGGAGCAGACAGAGTGGGAGAGATAAAATAAATGCTCTAACTTGAAGGAGACAATGAAAATGTATAAAAGTTGTTATATGAGGGTGTACTTGGAATATACAAAGAAAACTGAATGAACTGCAACCGTTAACGGAAGCGAAGGGAAAGGGAATCTAAAACCGCAGTTTGCATGCAAAGGAACTAAAGCAAAGTAATGTGACTTCTGTGAAAGAGAAAATAAAATGAAAGAGAAATATAATATTTTCGCACTGTGTAGCAATAACTTACCCGATTCTAGCGATGAAGTGCTACTCCTTTCACTCAGGCTGCGCCACATGATTTTATTCAACTTAGGAAGGACGTCTATTAATGAAGAGGTTTATGAAGGATACATCTAGCCCACACCACTGCCAAAAAAATTCTCCAACGTTTAATATAATGGTATGAGGAAAGCAAATAATAAAGTATAAAAGACGTCCTCGCAATGAAAGAGTTAAATGAACTTATTCTTTGACATTACCATTACGACGACGTTGACTTTGCACTTATCTTTGCAATGTTTTGATGATTTTGTGCAGCATAGAAGATATATTTCGAAATGAAGGAGTTAGATATAGCTGCTACCAATCCCTTCATTATGATAGGTCTTTCCCAAGCTGAACAAACTACCGCAGTGGTAACTAGTATAACTAAGACATGTCATCGTACGGAAGAAGTTAACTGTATTCTTATTTATCCAGGGAAAGGTTAGTGAACGTATACGAGACCGCTTTGCCTTAAATAACATGTACAGAAAGTAAAGGACCTCGCCCAACAGACCACCATCGACTGCAACTACCCAATACCTTTCTATATTGCACACTTACACTCATCAGCTGGTGACTGTCAGTCGAGGAACGGGGTTTAATGTAGGGGACATCTATATTAGAAATAGATCAGTGGGAAGGAGGAACTATTTCAAATATGTCAACTATCAACCCTACTTAATAGTACAATATATACGTAATTACAGTCAATAAAAAACAAAACCATATTGTAGAAAAGTCACATCACTCTGATCAGTCCGGTCTCTCTCAAGAAAGCCATCAATTTATCGGTCATAACAATGTCCCCATCACCCAGGATGGTGGAAAGGGTGAATGGACGTCTGCTGTGCCGCAGTAATTTACAAGTGAAGCACGTTCAAGAATAAAGTGCCGACAGTGCAGGATGATATGACTAATAGATAACACCGCATCACAGATGTCACAGTGCGGTGGGAATCGCTTTTCCATATAAGGTTTCATGTGCGTGAGCATGGTGGCATTAAGCCGTAGTCGAGCCAACTCTTTTTCTTCCAGGCGACTGGGAAAGTTGGCAGTGGCCCAGTCGCCCAGGTACAGTTTACACGTTCGAATATTTAGTCTGGTCAACTGACTTTGCCATAGAAGATTTAATGATTTCTTTCCGAGAGAGAGACTCGACCGTAGATCACGAGGAACGTCCCAAGTCTCCTCAAGCTCTACAGCTGACTTTGCAAGTAAGTCAGCCTGCTCATTGCCATATATGCGACAATGGCCAGGCACCCATATCAGCGTGAATGACTTGTATGAATGCAACTCATTAACAATGCGGCCCTGGATCTCGTTCGAGTCCATAGTACAAGATGCGATTGCCTGAAGGGCTGCCTTTGAGTCTGAAAATATGACAAATGAGTCATGCTGAGAATTTAGAGCATAGTCTATAGCTCTGTCAATAGCAAAAAGTTCGGAGGTAAACACAGATGTATGAGTTGGCAACCGATACCTGAGAGCACATTCAGTCGACCATATTGTAGCACCCACACATTCACTCAACTTGGAACCGTCGGTGTACAATTGGTGGGACCCCAAGTGACGAATGATGATGTTACAAAACAAGTGGTGGACCTCCACGTCCAGCGCCTGGGCCTTTGGTGCTGGGAGCCATGATACATCAACAGTAAAGCCAGGTGGCTCCCAAGGCACTATATTTTTAAACACCAACTTGTCACAGACATGAGGTCCACACCAAGCTCGTGAGTTAGTAAGTGGAGGCGAACGGCAAGTGGCCAACACACCCCCCGCAGAAGGTGGAGGTATTGACACAGGGGGGTACAGGCCACATTGCCGATATTACTTTTCCTCGATGTTCTGAGGCCATAGGACCAAGCCAGGTGGTCACAGCGAATATGGAGGGGAGGCACAATCGCCTCCACTTCCATACGAGCTACACGGGTACACCGGATGGCTCCAAGACACATTCGCAGACATTTATTCTGCAACACATCGAATCCTTTCACCATGGTATCGGATGCCGAGCCATACACCTGTGCACTACAGTCTAGCTTTGATTGAATAAGGGACTTATACACCAATAACCCTTACACTGCGGGCTTGTTTTTCAATGTTTTGTGTGTCCCTCTGGCATATTCGGGCTCCGACAGACTCTCAAAAAATATTTGCCAAAAATCAGTTATTAGTCCTAGAATATTAGAATTACATATGCATATGGCACATACCTTCAGCTTTCTCCTGGGATGTTTGTTGAGCCTTCGTTGATTACCGCAGGACTTGTGGAGACCTCTGAAGTTGGGTAGCGAAGTCTCCACTTTACACTTGCCGACAACCCGTAATATGATTACCACAGCCAGATATTATCACTAGAAACACTATTCTATGATTATCAAGTAGTTTGGGATCCATACTCCAAAAAAAAAACACTGTGAAAGCAATGAAAATTACGAGCGCATATGACCTTCCCACTTGTGCTAGTTCGCTGTTAGTCTTCTGTCATTTATTATTCATAAAACCCCTCACACTTTATATTTCTATTACTATATAACACTTATATATATATCTGCAGTCTTTATCCATAAGTTTCCTTCAGTAGTATTAGTTTATTGTCACTGAAGTCATTCAATTTTTCATTCAGTAAAATACGTAGAGAGCCACGGATTCACTTTCACTGTTATAACCTCAAGTATTTGTACTCATATTCTTATATTACTAATTACTTACATTTCTATTTACATTTCCTATTGTATTTTCAATATTTACACTTCTATTTTACTTACACTGTGTTATTCACTGTCACTTGCAGTAACATAAAACTATATTACACTGTTCAATCATATGTACTGTACATCCATTGCTTTCACTTGCTATTTACACATTATTTACACATTATTTTCCTTTCCCACTTGCACTTTTAGAACTGCTTCTGACTATGGTAATCAAATAAGCAGGTACCACAGAGGGGAACCTGGCACTCAGTGCACTGCCAAGAGGTGCGTTTGTGCTCAGGTGTGCGTCTGGTGGTATGTACACACACCTGGCACCTGCAGATCGCAGCCTTCCTCTTGGTTGTGGCAGGCATTTGCACCAGTCTGTGCCGATCCATGTACGCCCTCTGCTCAAGTTTGTCGGGAAGTGTTACTGGATGGCGCCTTGGAGTTGCTGCTGTCACCCTACCATATCTTTCAAGCAGCTGCTGAACACAAATCCTGGCGAACAACCTCAGGGAGAAGGACTTGGGTGGCTTGACCTTCATCTTGTACAGGATGAAGGTGTTCAGCATCGTCATGTCTATGAGATGCAGAAAAACTTTCCTGTACCACCTAGTATTCTTCCTGAGGCAGTCGATCTTTCCAATCATCATGTCGGCATGTTGATATTGTAGTCTAAGATATCATCAGGTTTCCTCACAGGTTCGCCTGTCCTACGGTCGACCTTCCCACTGTCTGTCATTTCCCCTTTGTGTACGGTGGTGAGCATGTGCACGACCCTCTTGTCATGCCACTGTATTGCCAGCATCTTCTCAGACTTGTGTAGGTGCACGTCTCCTCGCTGCGAGGTTTCTGCCTCTGGGGATTTAGGGAAGTGGGCACAATTACTCTTGACAGTGCCGCAGGAGCCGATGCCGTGCTCTGAAAGGTATTTGGCAAGTTTCGGTGCTGTATAATAGTTGTCTGTATACAGCACATGATTCCCACCAAAATACCTTTCAAGGAGCATTTTCACTACACAGCCTGAGAAGCCAAGGGGGGGTGTTTTATCAAGATCGACAGTGCTGGCTGAATAAATGACGAAGTCAAGGATGTACCCCGTCTTACAGTCGCACAGTACAAAGAACTTGATTCCAAAGCGATGGCGTTTGCTTGGAATGTACTGCACAAACCTAAGACGTCCTCTGAACAAAACCAAGGATTCGTCAATGACAACCTTCTGAAAGGGGTGGAAGAATGTCATAAACTTATCCTTCATTCTGCTCAGAATCTCCCGGATCTTCCAGAGTGGGTCGGTTTGGGAAGGTACATCGTTGTCGGCAAAGTGCAGGTTTCCCATGATGTTCCGGAAGCGATCTCTGGCCATGTACTTATTGAAGGTGAGTGAGGGTAGTAAGGGGTCCATGGACCAGTATTCTTCCAACTCATGCTTCTTTGAGTGTGGCATGAGAAGCATGAGGGCGAAGAACACATACAGCTCCTGCACTCCCAGCATGGACCACTGTTGCATCTTGCTGCACCTGTACCACTTGCAGCACATTGTGATTCATACCTGTTGGTCTCATCACATACGTGCTGCATGACTTCGTCATCGAGGAAGGCCAAAAGGAAGTCCACACACTCAGCATCCTCGTCAAGAGTGAAGGCAGGCCGTATTCCTGAGGAACTCTCGTCAAAATGGAGATGTTCAGGGACAAAATCGGACCCTTCCGTCCACGCGAAGGCGTCCAGGATTCCCTGTCGTGGCGGTATAGGGTGGGTGAGAGTGGAGGGTGGCTGTGAGGCAGATTTATCTGGTTCAAGGTCACTTGCACTGACCCTGGGTTGCCGTACAGCACTAGCAGCCCGTACTCTACTGGCAACTCTACTTTTACGGGTCAGGGATTTACCTCTTCCTCTACAGCCTGCCTTCACTGTTGATGCTGGTGGTGACTCCGACGACGAAGACTCCGGAGAAAATTCAGGAGAAGAAGAGGAAGAAATGAGTGAAGTGGGGCTTGGAGAATGGAGACGTGAATCACCTCGGGAATTATGGCAAGCTGGGTCATGCGGGGCCATTGTTCTGGGGCTAACCCACCTCCTTTTCATTCCCTTCCCAAATTCCTTCCCTTGCTGCACTAACGACTCCTTTCCCTTGGAGCTAGGGATAACTTGGGACACTGAGGCACTCGTACTAGTAGTTTCTGGCACAATTTCCTCACCCAGCTCATCACACGAATCCCCCGAAGGGTCATAGTCACTATCCATCATTATCATTGATAATTCGGCTAGTTCACGTTCCACTGCAGGGTCACTTAGTCCTTTCCTGCTTGCCCCACGAGTTTTTCTGGGTGTAGAGGTTACGGGGCCCTTTGCAATGGGCGCAGAAGTGGCAGAAATGGCGGGGCGCGAGTGCGACATGCTTTGACCACAGAGGAGGACAAGGAACTAAATGGCGCAGCTTATCTGAGAAGGCAAGGGTTGACAGTGACAATGGGGCTGACAGCTGCTAACTTACATGCTAATAAATTATTGGTCGAAAATCTCGGCAATACATGAAGAAATAGGTAGTTCCAGGTGAATGTAAATGTCACTTAGGCTTCTCCCTTCCTTTTTGATATATATTTTTATTACAGAAATAGATTACAAGGCATAATTAAAAACGGGAAATTACAGTAGAAATTTAGCGAATGAATGCATGTGAGGTGTTGTCAGGTGATAATTAGCCAATTCCTGGTGTATACCACTATCACTTACCTTATTGTTTTTTGGTATATATTATTTTGTATAAGTATAGGGCATAGGGCTTATTTCAATGGATGAAATCTGTGGAAAAGTCTGGGGGAGATTTGCTTAGCGCAGCGCGGCAGGGCAGGCAATAGGAAAGGGTAAAGGAGGTGAGGTAGGGAGGGGTGAGAGGGTACTGGAGGGGAGGTAGGGAGGGGAGTCAAGAACGGGGGAAAATGGCTAGATTGTCAACAATGGATGGGAGTACAGATGAGATTAGGAGTGCGGACTATTGGTGGACAGTAGCAGTACATGCTAAAGAATGATTAGTACGAAATCTCGAAAATACAGAAAAAAGTAGGTAGTTCCAGGTGAATGTAAATGTCACTTTGGCTTCTCCCTTCCTTTCTTATATAATTTTTTTTTAAGAGAATAGATTATACGGCATATTTCAAAGGGGAAATTTCCGTGGGAAATTAGCGAACGAGTGCACATGAGGTGTTGTCAGGTGATAATTAGCCAAATCAAGGTGTATAGCACTATCACTTATCTTATTTCTTTTTGGTAAATATTATTTTGTATAAGAATAGGGCATAGGGCTTACTTCAATGGATGAAATAAGTGGATAATTCTGGGGGAAATTTGCTTTAGCGCAGCGCGGCCGGGGAGGTGAGAGGACAGGGTAATGGAGGGGAGGTAGGGAGGGGAGTCAGGAACGGGGAAAAATGGCTAAATTGTCAACAATGGATGGGAGTACAGATGAGATTTGGAGTGCTGACTAGTGTTGGACATTGGCAGTAATGATAGATGATACAAGCCACCACTTGTAAGACCGGGATAATTCAAAATAACACAGAATCACAAAAGTGACGCCCCGCGGGATGATCCATTACGCCCAAGCGTCATGAAAGTGACGCCCCGTGGTTAAGGGGTTAATAAAGATTTTCTGTCTGCACGGTATGTAGTACCCACTAGGGACTTGAGGACATTTACTGATTTATCGCAATGAGCAAGCAAATTATTAGCATGAATTTTGAAGTTCAAACGACGATCAAAATGTATTCCCAAAAACTTTACAGAATTTTGAAAAGGTACCTCCTGATTATCCAAAGTTAAGCATAAATTAGGTACGTTACGATTAGTGAAGACTACAGCGGCACACTTAGGGACAGAAAACTTAAATCCCCACTGCAAGGCCCATAGGTGGATGGAATCAAGGGCTGCTTGAATCCTCCAAGCCGAAAATTGTGCATAATTGGAAGAGTGCCTTATTGCACAATCGTCAGCGTAGAGCGAGTATTTAAGATTCCTCGGGATGGGAGCTGATGACAGAATATCATTGATCATAATACTAAAGAAGGTAGGACTAAGAACACTTCCCTGCGGCACCCTGTTTTCCTGGATAAATATATCCGATGTTATGTTACGGGGCTATTTGACAGAGAAAGTTTTGTCTCTTAAGAAATTTGAAATAAAAATAGGCAAATTACCTCTTAAGCCATAAGCATAGAGCTCCATTAGTATACCGTGTCACCATGTCATGCCATAGGCTTTATGGATGTCCAAGAACACCCCTATCATGAATTCTTTATTGGCAAATGCTTCTGCAATACAATGTTCACTATTCATTAAATGACCTATTGAACTTCTGTATTTACGGAAGCCACACTGTTGATCATTTAACAAATTCTTTGACTCTAAAACAAAATGAAGCCTATTATTAACCATGCATTCCATGACCTTCCATAGACAAGAAGTCAACACAATAGGACGAAATGAAGTGGAATTCATAAGACGACCAGCCTCTTTGGGTATCGGTATGACGTGCACAAAGTGCTATGAGTTTAGGAACGTTTGAGATGCCCAAATCTCATTGTGCAGTGCTAACATCTTAATCAGGTTGTCCTGATTAAGATGCTGGATCATACCGTACGTAATGGTGTCTCATCCAGGGTTGGTGTCTTTACAGGATTTAAGGGCAAGGAGCAGTTCATCTAGCATAAACTCTTGGTTGTACGTGGAGTCTACGTCTTCTGTGGCAAAGTCTATTGATTGTAGATCAGCCGTGTGTTTATGATGTTGGAAACACTGGTCATAATTGGCTGAGCTACTTACATGGGAAAAACTCCTGGCGAGGATGTTAGCAACGTCCATGGGCTCGTCATAAGATGGTGTTATTCACCTGCAGGGTGGTGATAGGGAAGTATGGGCCTTTATTATTTAATATTCTCATGGTGGACCATACTTTACCTAATGGTGTTGTACGAGTAACCGTGGACACAAAGGACTGCCAGGAGTCATGTTTAGCCCTTCTTATTATTCTCCTTGCCTCAGCCCGTGCCTGTTAATATGCAATAAAAATATCCTCAGTGGGCTGACTATCAAAAATCCTGTATCTCCTAATGCGTTTTCTTAATGCTTGTCGGCAATCTGGCGTCCACCAATGTGCTCTATGTTTCGCATGAACTGTAGAAGTCTTGGGAATAGCAGCCTCAGCTACTTGTAATATGGAAGTAGTTACATTTTCGACCTTAACATCTATGGTCTCCCCAGATATATCTAAATAGGCAATCCTTGAGAAGGAGCCCCAATCTGCTTTATTATAGTTAAATTTTGGAGGTGGAGGGTCCGAAACAATGTTACGTGTATAAGAAAGACAGATGGGTAATTGATCACTTTCCAAGGAGTCGTCATGAGGGTCCCATGAGAAATCTTGCTGTATACCAGGGGAGGCCAAATATAAGTCAATGGCCGAAAAGTTACCAGTACGATCATCTACATGAGTCGCTCTACCATCGTTCAGAAGACAGAGGTTGGACTGAAGTATTAGGTTGGCTACTTGCTCCCCACGACCATCCCTAGCCTTGGAACTCAAAACAGTACAGTCAACTGACACTGAAAACACTTAAATTATAATGAAATGGTTATGGAAAATTCAGTGCTTGAATCCGAAACAAAGACTTGTTATTCCTTATACATAACAAGCAACATATTCCATTACATTTTTTTTTTTTTCGAAAAATTGCAAAAGTTTTGATAGTCATATCAGAAATACGCATACTACTTACAGCTTAGAAGGCCATTGATGAATAAAAGGAAGAGGGTTGGTGATAGGACAGAGCCCTGAGAAAAACCACTATTAATAGATCTAGGAGAAGAACGATGGCCGTCTACAACAGCGGCTATAGAACGACCAGAAAGGAAGCTAGAGATGAAGGCACAGATAGAAAGATAGAAACCGTAAGTGGGCAGTTTGGAATTAAAGATTTATGCCAGACTCTATCGAAAGCCTTTCAGATGTCAAGTGCAATGGCAAAGCTTTCGCTAAAGTCCCGAAAGGAGGATAACCAGGAGTCTGAACCCACATTGATGATCAGAAAGAAGGTTGTGATAGGAAAGATGCTTTAACCCGCCCCATCCCGACCACTTTTTCACCACTGACTCCCCCCAATCCTGACCATTTTTGGATTTTTTTTGGGGGGGGCTCAAATCTCCGCTTTTGGTGAGAAACATCGAAAATTCATAGAGAAATCACTCACCTGAGGTTTAAAATACACGATACAAGTAGGAGTACCTCCTTACCTTACTGGGTTTTCTAACAGGCTGGCACCAAAGAAAACGAATTCTATGGGAGGATAACTATTTCACACCACTCATAAACGGTATTTATTTATTTACTTGTTACGAATTTATATGTAGTACAAGAGTATATTGGTTTTCAAGCAGTAATATAGGCATTATAAGCATTGTTTCACTCACTAACTCATCACCATACCTGACCTTTTTTTGCCACACTACCTGATCATCATTTCTGACTGTTTCTTCCTCAAATGCTATGTAAAGTTTGTCCTCCACATTGACATTGATTCGAGAATCACTCTGGCCCTGAATTTCATACCGTGGCATGACATGGCTTTACTGGCCAGGTCACTGATAACAGGTGAATTTGCTGAGACAATGGCATGCAGAGGGGGGGAGGAGGTCATGCTGGGTAAGGCATTGTCCCTGCCTGGCATCTTGTAGAGGAAGGTGTCACGTGTATACGTACCAAAAATCACTTACGAAAATTAAAAATTGTGCAAATTAGAGACCTTCCAATTGATTCGCGTTTATGTACGTCGACGGGATTGGCAGTGACAAAACGCGTGGATGTTAAAGAACGTCGATGGGACGCCACGGGTTAAAAATTTTCTATTAAGAATACACTCAAAAACTTTTGAGATACAGCAATTGGATGATAGTTAGAAGGCTGGGAATGGTCACCCTTCTTTGGGACTGGCTGAATGAGAGCAAGAAGGAAAGGTACAAGTTGACAGACAAAGGCGAAAGAGTTTGCCTAGGCAGGGTGTAAACACAGAAGCACAGTTCTTGAGAACAACAGGAGGGACTCCATCAGGCCCCTATGCTTTGTTAGTATTGAGGCCTGTGATGGCACAAAATACATCAGCTGAAGAAATTTTAATGTCAGCCATGAGGAAGTCAGAGGGGGGACGTGATGGAGGAACAGCACCGCAATCGTCCAAGGTGGAACCGGAGGAGAAAGTCTGAGCGAAGAGACCCGCTCCATCAGCAGAAGAAACAGCTACAGAGCCATCAGAGTAGAAAAGAGGAGGGAAGGATGATGAGGCAAAGCTGTCAGAAAGGTCCTTGGCAAGGTGCCAGAAGGAGCGAGAAGAATTCGAGTTAGAAAGTTGAGAGCACCCAGCATGGATGAAATCATTTTTAGCAGAGCGAAAAACAGACTCAGCATGACTCCGGGCAGAAATGCATAAAAGATGCGATTCAGGGGTGGGTTGGCTCCGGCACCCCTTATAGGCCCTCTCCCTGTCGCGGACAGCACCAGAATAAGCGCAATCAAACCAAGGCTTTCGTGCATTAGTCAAAGGATATGAGAAAGGAATGTATGCTTCCATGCCCGAGAGAATAACCTCCGTAATGCGCAAGGCACACCCAGACGGCTCCCGGCCATGGAAGCAATAATCATTCCAGGGAAAATCAAAGAAGTACTGCCTGAGGGCCTTCCAATCCACAGCTCCAAAGTGCCACAGACAACGTTTCTTTGGAGGGTCTGCAGGCCATACCAGAGCGTTAGGATAGTGTAAGCAGAAGGATTAGTTGTAAGGAAG
Organism: Coenobita brevimanus; assembly: GCF_032717465.1. Lineage (NCBI taxonomy): Eukaryota > Metazoa > Arthropoda > Malacostraca > Decapoda > Coenobitidae > Coenobita > Coenobita brevimanus. The sequence continues at coordinate 19,136,219 of NC_136987.1, read as the reverse complement.
AGGTGAAGTATGTTGCCTCAGACAGCTGAGACGCAGTTAGAAAAAGAAGGTAAGGTTCAGAGTAGGAGAGGTGGCGCCCCTACCTGCTATAAACGTTGGAAAAACGTTGAAAAAATAGAGAAACCAATGATGACTCCAGAAGCAGTTGTAAAGATTCTTTTTTCCTTCACATCCTGCTTCCTGTGTACCCTCAAGCAGTGGACAATGACAAGAGTAGTGAGGAAAGAAGGAAAAGAGTAAAATGAGGCTGTGAGCACTGCGTTGCATCAGGCGACTCTGCTCCCAGCCTCTCTTTATACATGTACGTATTGTTACTTCGGCCAGCCCCAGCCCATAAATATTCTAGTCACTGCTGCAGAACTTGAGACAAGGGTTTGGCTTTTAAGCAGAAGGAAGATCACTGTTTCATTTTTTTTTTTCGGCGTTTTACTTAGAACAGGAACGTAAATCATGATAATCATCATTCTCTTTTCTGTTTAAATGAGGTGAGAGGGATCCAGAAACAGGAGCAGTTAAGAACAGTGGTGGGAGATTAACATAGTCCAGTTAAAGAGGGTTGCACATGTATTGATTCTTCATTCAAGCGATTATTAAAAAGACTGCTGCAGTAAGAAGGATATTAATATCTGGAAACAGAAAAAAAAGAAGTACTATGAGTATATTCTTGTCATCAAATCAGTTATGTAAACATATAACGCAGAATAAAAATAAAAAAAAAGAACCACCAGCCACGAAATGGCGAGAACAGGAACTCAGAATGCATGGAACCTTTCCCAGAACTCTCTCTCTCTCTCTCTATCTCTCTCTCTCTATCAAATTGTTGTATGTGATGATGATGCAGTACTACTTGCAAATACCGGACAAGAACTTGGTAGGCTAGTGCAGAGTTTTTCTGATGCCTGTGAGCGTTGTGCCTTGAGAGTAAATGTAGAAAAGAGTAAAGTGATGGTTATTGAAAGAGAAAGTGACTTCCAGTGCGATGTTACAGTGAATGGAGAGAGACTGGAATTGGTGAGAGAGTTCAAATACCTGGGTACAGTGATAGAAAAGAGAGGAAAATGTGCAAATGAATTTGAAAGTAGAGTAACACAAAGGAAGAAAAGTAGCCGATGCAATCAAGGCCTTGATAAGAAACAGAGGCTTGAGTGTTGCAGCTGCACGAGACTTACATAAAGGAGTATTAGAGCCAGCTTTAACATATGGATATGAGACTATGGTGTGGCATGAAAATGGAAAGCCAAAAGTAAGAGCAGTAAAGATGGAACTGCTGAGGAATGTAAGTGGAGTACAGAGGGTGGATAGGATACGAAATGATGTGATTCCTGAAAGATGTGCAGTAAGGAAGTCGGTGGACACAAGAATCGAAGAGAGTGTCCTGAGATGGTATTGTCATGTAGACAAAATGGATAACAATAGAGTGGTGAAATAGGTATGCCTGAGCGAATTTGAAGCAGGGAGGAGACGAGGTAGGCCAAGGAGAAGGTGGAGAGATATGGTGGATGAGTGTGTGAGGAAGAGAGGTTTGGAAGTCGGTGAAGCTAGGAAACTGACAAGAGATCGAGCTGGTTGGATGAATGTTGTGAGGAGAAATGCATGATCAGCGATTTGGCACCCATTTTTAACGTGGCAGCGTCCGGATTGGCTCTATTGGATACGTTTATGTGAAGCTACAAAACGTGGTGAATGTTTTTTGGCTTATCCGATAGAGCCAGGATTCTGGGGGCTTGAATGATGAGTAAATGGAAGCGTGGCCCATTGGATTGGACAAATTTTAGTTGTCTGGACATTGTAACTCCTCATCCTGCCCTAGGCTGGGAAAGGAGATCCGGATGATTATGATATATATATATATATATATATATATATATATATATACATATATATATATATATATATATATATATATATATATATATATATTGTTACGGAACAGAGAAAGATAACGTACACTTTAAGTGAGAATACTAAGAGTCACTACTGTCTCGTAAAGTTCCAGGTTCAAAACAAAAGAGTTAGATAAAATTACAAGTTAAAGTTTAATGCACAAACTAACAACAAAACATTCAGGACTCATAAGGATAATGTAATGACAAATAAACAGGTTAAATATATGGTTAACTGCAATAGCCTCTATTAACACGAAATTAGCAAAAGTAAATTTATCTAAGTCAGCCCTGATAAAATGAGATACCAGATAATACTCAGTGAATGCCAGATAAATTATTACAGATACAAACTATTATCAAAAATGACTGACATAAAACCCAACATTAATCAAAAACCTCACTAGGCCTAAGAACCAACCTCATGCTACACAGCACAAGAAAAAATGCAATAACACTTATACTCAAATTACACACAGCTGCTAGATGTTTGGAGAATTCTTGAGCACTCACAATAATAATATCTGTACAGGGGAGGACAGAGATGTGAACAAAATGAGGAGCAGATCTAAGTGGCAATGATGCAGAGACTGAGCTCATTATATAGGGGCCAGGAGAGCTTGATACAACTTGTAAGAAGGACGCGCAAATGAAGCCATGGGGACAAAAAGCTGAAAACCCCACTCTGAATAACAGAGAGAACGACTTACTCTACTATAACGGTAGAAGGGGGGGACTGAGGCAGAACACGCTCGTGATCAAACATGCAGCATACTGTGCGTTAGAATTACACAAAGGATGATGAAATCATAGGCTATGTAACACCTCCCCACAAAGAAAAAAGAAATTTACAAAGGAAATTTCTTATTACTCTAAAACAATCTGTATATGGCATTACAGACCATGCAAAGGTCTTTCCTAATGTTACAAAACATGAGATCTCCCTAGCACGTTCAATCATAGGTACTTGCCAGTATCCCTTTAACAAATCAAACCTACTTATGTACCTAGCCTTTCCGATCTTGTCTTTGCAATCTTCCACACGAGGGAGAGGGTAAGTGTCTGTTTTGGTTATCTGATTAACACGTCTGTAGTCAATGCAAAGCCGCTGTGACCCACCTGGCTTAGGGACCAGAGTGACAGGAGAACTCCACTCGCTCTGACAGGGCTCAATCATCTTGTGGTCCAACAGGTAGCCAAGCTCCTTCTGGATGAGAGGAACGTTCACTGGGTTCACACGGTAAGGAGGCAGTTTAATTGGCTTTGCGTCTCCAAAATCGACATCATGCATCAACACAGTGGTTCTTCCTGGAGTGGCACGGAACACTTGCGGGTACTCCTGCAGTAATGCCGAAAACTCCTGCCTTCCCTTGGGAGGTAGATGAGAAAGCTTAGTCTGGAGATCATTCATGATATCAGGATTCTTCCCCAAACTATCACTCAGGCTCATACTGCATGGGAGAGCTTCACTTGCAGACTCGGGTGGAACAGCTACAGTGCAGACTGGATTATTTTCGTCCCGCCTGTGATATAACTTTAGCATGTTGATGTGACATAGTTGCTTGCTCTTTCTACGATCTGGTGTGGCGATGACATAGTTGACATCACTGAGTTTCTTCTCCACGAGATAAGGACCACTAAACTTGGCTTGAAGAGGTTGCCCATGAACCGGTAGCAGAATCAAAACCTGATCTCCTGGCTGAAAGTGGCGTACCCTGGACTTCTTATCATACCAAGTCTTCATCTTCTCCTGAGCAGCTCCTAAATTCTCTCTCGCCAGTTGTAAAGCAGTGGACAGCCGTTCTTTGAACTTCATCACATACTCCAGCAGGTTGACGTCATCTTCCTCCGACAGCCAGCATTCCTTGAGTAACTTAAGGGGTCCTCTTACTTCATGGCCAAACAGTAGTTCAAAAGGTGAGAAGCCCAGTGATTCATTTGGAGATTCTCTTGCAGCAAATACAACGAATGGAAGACCTTTATCCCAGTCTTTCTGATGTTCCAAACAGTATTTCTTGAGCATCGATTTGAGTGTTTGATGATATCTCTCCAACGCTCCTTGAGTCTGGGGATGGTAAGCTGAAGACGTGATCTGGGTGATGCCCAACTCTTTCAGAGACTGCTTGAAAACGTTTGACATGAAATTACTTCCCCGGTCTGACTGTACCTTCTTGGGCAGAGCAAACTTTGTGAAGAACCCTAGCATTTCCTTAACCACGTTCTTTGCTGAGATATTTCTAAGTGGAATGGCTTCAGGATAACGAGTAGCCATATCAATCAGGGTCAACACATAAGAAAATCCTGAAGAAGTCTTAGGAAGAGGGCCCACAATATCCACCAACACATGGGTGAAAGGCGCATCAAAAGGAGGAATGGGAACTAGAGGTGCAACCTTTTCGGTCTGATTACACTTCCCACAACTTGACAGGTGTGACAAGACTTACAATACCAGGAAACATCCCTGAAGATACCTGGCCAGTAGAAGTGTTTCAAAATGCGTGCCACAGTCTTCCTCACTCCAAGGTGTCCTGCCAAACTGGAATCATGAGCCACTCTAATGATATCCTGCCTACAAACACGAGGGATGACAACTTGATGTACAACCTCCCATTCACAGTCGGCTGATGCTGTTGGGGGTCTCCACTTCCTCATAAGTACTCCTGATTTTACATAATAACAAGTAGAAGCACCGGCTGACTCTTCTTCACTGTAAGCAGAGTTAGCTAGACCTTTCAACTCAGGGTCAGCAACCTGCAACTCAACCAACTCTTGACGAGACAAATTATCAACACTACGGGGTACTGCCTCATCTGGTGAGTGGTCCAAATTAGCAAGAAAAGTGTCAGCTAGGATAACATCATCATCATCATTATCCTTTAAATCACCAGTAACTTTAGACTTAGCCCTAGTGACAACACATGCAGGGAACACATCAGAGACATCACAATCCTGGGACACAGCCACTGGCTCACTAGACAACTGAGGAGCTGGACACACTTGACTTCCACCAATATCATTTCCAAGTAAGAAAGTTACACCTGACATTGGGAGTGTCTCAACCAACCCAACCATAACGGAACCATTAACAAAACCAGACTCTAAATTCACTCTGCACAGAGGGACAGAGAAGTAATTATTCCCTACACCTTGTAAGATTACAGTTTCATCAGAGGAATTAACATTAGAGCCTAGAACACTGGTCAGCATAAGGGATTGGCAAGCACCTGTATCACGATATATTTTAACTGATTTCCTGTCATTACTGTCCAGAGGACTGAAAAAACCATCAGACAGGAAATTAGCACATGAACTCTTGAGAGTGTCACCCACGTTACTGCTCAAAAGAGGAGCTCCATCATGAGAATTTAAGTTACCCCTCAAAGCAGGTTCAGTTAACTCAGTTAAAGAATTCTGGGAACTCTCAAGAGTGGACACTAGACCAATTGACTGAATATTTAAAGACTCCTTTTTGTTCACATCACGCTATCTCCTGAAACATCTCTCCGTAGTATGACCAAGCTTACTACAATAAGTACATTTACTTTTCTGAAATTTAGAGGTGAAGCTGGTATTTACTTCCTGAGAAACATTATCCTTATTCTCTTTCCTGTTACCTGTACTCTGAGTAGAGGCAATGTACTTACTCTCAGCTTTCCCTTTTTCTCTAGAATATCTCTTGTGAGTGAGAACATACTCATCAGCTAAAACTGCAGCATCAGACAAATTATCTATTCTTTTCTCATCAAGATATAGGCTTACATCTTTATAAATACACCTCTTGAAGTCCTCCAGCAAAATCATCTGCTTAAATTTGTCAAAATCAGAATCCACATTCTTAGAATTTAACCACTGCTCTAACAGACCTTCTTTGATTTTTGCATACTCAACATGGGATTGCTTATCTTGCTTGTAAGTTGTCCTAAATTTTACTCTATAGGCTTCAGGAACAAGCTCATAGGCCTTAAGAATCAAGCTCTTAACTACATCATAATTATCAGATTGATCCTGAGGCAAAGATGCATAAGTTACTTGAGCTTTACCGGTGAGAACAGTTTGAAGGAGTACTGACCAATACTTTTTTGGCCAATTAAAACCTGTAGCTACCCTCTCAAACAACTGAAAATACTTTGTTAAATCAGATTCATTAAAAGGAGGGACAAGTTTAACATTTTTAGCCACATCAAAATCATCAGAGCTAGATGATCCAGTTCCACATTGTTTCATGCGATACTCATGGTCGGCCTGAATCCTAGCAATTTCAACTTGTGCCTCAACCTCCCTAGCACGGGCCTCCTGCAGGGCTAGCTGTAACTTAGCTAATTCAATCTGCGTTTGCTCATTTGGAGGAGTTACATTAAACAAGCTTTCATTAATCATGTCAACAATCTGATCTTTAGAATGATGAGAGCGAACAATTCCCAATTGTTGAGCGACAAGCTTAAGTTCATTCTTTGTTCTGTTTTCTATATCACACACTGTTTGCACATTTGACAAAAAATCTTTGGCTTCATCAAGTGTAGTAATAGTAGACATAATTAATAAGTAACAGTCACAAAATATCAAACAATATCCTTATGATAATATCCTGAATATCCTGATGAGAGGTCGCCAAATTTATGTTACGGAACAGAGAAAGATAACGTACACTTTAAGTGAGAATACTAAGAGTCACTACTGTCCCGTAAAGTTCCAGGTTCAAAACAAAAGAGTTAGATAAAATTACAAGTCAAAGTTTAATGCACAAACTAACAACAAAACATTCAGGACTCATAAGGATAATGTAATGTCAAATAAACAGGTTAAATATATGGTTAACTGCAATAGCCTCTATTAACACGAAATTAGCAAGAGTAAATTTATCTAAGTCAGCCCTGATAAAATGAGATACCAGATAATACTCAGTGAATGCCAGATAAATTATTACAGATACAAACTATTATCAAAAATGACTGACATAAAACCCAACATTAATCAAAAACCTCACTAGGCCTAAGAACCAACCTCATGCTACACAGCACAAGAAAAAATGCAATAACACTTATACTCAAATTACACACAGCTGCTAGATGTTTGGAGAATTCTTGAGCACTCACAATAATAATATCTGTACAGGGGAGGACAGAGATGTGAACAAAATGAGGAGCAGATCTAAGTGGCAATGATGCAGAGACTGAGCTCATTATATAGGGGCCAGGAGAGCTTGATACAACTTGTAAGAAGGACGCGCAAATGAAGCCATGGGGACAAAAAGCTGAAAATCCCACTCTGAATGACAGAGAGAACGACTTACTCTACTATAACGGTAGAAGAGGGGGACTGAGGCAGAACACGCTCGTGATCAAACATGCAGCATACTGTGCGTTAGAATTACACAAAGGATGATGAAATCATAGGCTATGTAACAATATATATATGTGTGTGTGTGTGTGTGTGTGTGACAAATACAAGAAAATGCCACAAGCAGAACCGTGACTTGTATACTGCATTCATCGATCTTGCAAAAGCATTTGACACAGTCAACAGAGAAATTTTATGGAATGCTCTTTCAAAATTTGGAGTTCCAAACAAATGTCTTACCATCCTGAAGAGTCCGCATGGCAACATGAATGCTCGTGTGTTTGTAGGTGGGAGCAAGTCGAAACCTTTCAATGTGGATGTGGGCGTAACGCAAGGATGTCGTTCTGGCTCCTGTCATTTTCAGCATCTATCTAGCTGCATTCGCCCGTTTATGTCAGCAGCATACGAACCCTGTTGAGGGAATAATTATCCAATTCCGTCTAGACAGCGACTTATTTAATCTCAGACGTCTTGAGGCACAGTCAAAAACTGGAATAGTTCATTTCCTAGAGCTGCAATATGCTGATGACCGTGCTGTCCTTGCACATACCCCAGCAGCACAACAGTCTCTCACCATCATTTCCAGCATATATCATGCAGTGGGTCTCCGAATAAATGTCAATAAAACAGAAATAATATCTCAGAGAAACAAAGCAGCAGAGCCTCCTGATTTTCAGATACAAGGCGAAAATGCAAAACAGGTGAATTTTAACTGCCTTAGAAGTGAAGGAACCATGCATCTCGAAAAAGCTCAGATCCTGGACAGAGAAGAGCGCAGACAATGGAGGCACAACCGAAAATGAGTTCTTCCAGCAAACCCGGATTTGAAATGGCAACTGTGTGGCAAAGTTTGCAGAAGTCCTACTGTCTACAACGTGGCCGGGTAAACGCCAACCCATGTGTAAAGTTTCTTGTTCCAAGGTTACAAACTCTGGCCGTGCATTATGGCTTTCCAGGAACCCCGAGGGCCGGCCCCACCCTGTTACAGGCGACCGTCGGTGGCGTCTGCTTTCTCTAAGCCTGGCCATAATGCACGGCCAGAGTTTGTAACCTTGGAACAAGAAACTTTACACATGGGTTGGCGTTTACCCGGCCACGTTGTAGACAGTGGGACTTCTGCAAACTTTGCCACACAGTTGCCATTTCAAATCCGGGTTTGCTGGAAGAACTTAGTTTTGGTTTTGCCTCCATTGTCTGTGCTCTTCTCTGTCCAGGATCTGAGCTTTTTCGAGATGCATGGTTCCTTCACTTCTAAGGCAGTTAAAATTCACCTGTTTTGCATTTTCGCCTTGTAACTGAAAATCAGGAGGCTCTGCTGCTTTGTTTCTCTGAGATATTATTTCTGTTTTATTGACATTTATTCGGAGACCCACTGCATGATATATGCTGGAAATGATGGTGAGAGACTGTTGTGCTGCTACTTTGGTGTACTTAGGAGAGCACCTTGGTGGTAAAGGGATTATTGAAGGTTTAATGTAACTACTCAGGTGTGAAAAGTCCCTCCTGAGTTGAATAAGGTTGTGAGGAGACACAAAGATATATCTTAAGACAAAGGATACCTTTATTAGCGGCGCCAACCCATGGAACACTGTTAGGGGAAAGAAATAATTATGGAGGAGTCATAGGAGCAAACCTCATGGGTCCCATCTTGTATAATCTCTGGTCCAGATGAAGATCTACTGTTGTGCAAAATTTCGCAAGTCTATGTATAGTCTATGGCGTTGTCCCCTCAGGAGGCAGGTCCCCCCCTCCGTGGGGAAGCGGGGTAAGTGATGGTGCCACCCTGCCTAACACGTAAGCCTCTACCAGTAGGTATAATTTCAGGTTCCTAAGTTAAAAACCATGACTCTATAAAGACTTTGGTCAGGACCCTTGGGACCGTCCCCCTGTGCAGTTAACCAATGAGGAATTAGCCCTCCTTAAAACGTGGTCCCAGCAAAGACCTACCATTGAGTGAAATTTAATTTTTTTAGGATAAAAACAACAGCCCATCGGGGGAGGGGGATATCAGAAGTCCCACTGTCTACAACGTGGCCGGGTAAACGCCAACCCATGTGTAAAGTTTCTTGTTCCAAGGTTACAAACTCTGGCCCTCCATTATGGCTTTCCAGGAACCCCGAGGGCCGGCCCCACCGTTACAGGCGACCGTCGGTGGCGTCAACTTTCTCTAAGCCTGGCCAGAGTGAACATCTATCAATATGCAAACATACATGTTCTTCAGTGTAAAACTTTGGCCGTGCTTGTTGATTTTGGATAAGACCACAGATGGTCCCCCTGTGGGGGCCAGCCTTCGGGGGGCCCTCCACGCTTTTAAGCTGGTGCGAGTGAACCTCTACCATTGCACAAAATTCTTGCATTTTGGTAAAAGCTGCTCTTGCCTGACGATTTTGGGTGTTCTCATCCTACCTTAAACCTGACCTGGGTGGAGGTGCAATATTTCGTTTTCCATATACTCCACCCACAAGGCTGAACATAATTCATCAAGAAAGTACAGGGAGCGAGTGAGTGACGTGGTTAGGGAAAAACACTATATTTGGCCCTCCTTGTGGGTGCATATCATCGTACTGATGAGGTAAGTCTTGTGACTGTTTGGGGGTCTCTTGAACAAACAAATCTGATGTCAGTCAAGGGAGAAACGTCTGGTGTAAAGCTGGAGGTAACTGCAATATATAATAAATGCAGTGGCAGCATGATTCGAGTCTTTTGCTGTTGGCTGGGGTGGAATTCTCCAACATGCTTAAGATGGATTCCCTGCCTTAATTGATTTATTTTTTACAGGAAGAGCTAGATCGCGGCATGATTTTGAATTTACTTCCTTTTATGAAATTATTTTAGATAAATTTGCTCTCGTAACTAATATTTCTTTTATTTATTTATTTTTTCAGAATGAACAATTGACTTGGGAACGTTCTACACTCTGCCCGTCCTGTGAAAACAAATAGCAGTCACGACACACACCTGATCATAAGTTTGTTTGTGAACCCGGACCCTGAATACAAATACTCCAGCACACCAACTGCTGCAAAAAGGTTAAGGCAATGGTTAGAACAATAATCAAAGGTAAACCAAATATCTATCGCGCCCGTGGCCGGGTGTTTCCAAAAATGTGTTAGACTGTAGAGATTTTAAGAGGAGAGAATGTTCGAGTTGTTCTTGTCGTAGATGGCAGGAGAAATATAAAGATGAGTCTGGGGTTTGATTGCAGGTTTATTCTCCAGAGGAATGTGCATTGCTGTTTCCTCCAGATCTCTCGAGCTTAGACAAGACTTTCTTCAAACCTCTATATTACATATTAACAGTTTATGTCACTAGCTATTATGTAGTGTGTTATGATATTTAAGTGTCCTGACATATCGGCACACATAAGCAAGTCCTTCAAACACATTCTGAAAGAAAAAGAACTGAAAAAAACATATCATTCCTGAGGGGAAAAAAAGTCATAAATCATAAGAGAAGGCAAAGTCAGAAATTAAAAGATGCAGCATGGAAGACAATTTCCGGCTCAAATTTTGTGAAATCTCTCGTCAAAACGAGTGACAAAAAAGAATGTGTACGAACAATTCAACAGGCAAGTGGATTTTTTCTTATGTGTCCGAGTCTGGGCATAGAGTTGACAGTTCACCCCCTTAAGACCAGCAGTTCTCCTACTTGTCAAATGCCTTCACGCTTCACGACTTAAGCACTAATACCCACCGCCCATATTAATGATATATTGTTGGGCCTTAAAGAAAGATCAATAATACATGTTTTGAAAAAAACCAAATAATCATACTGTTCTCTGCTCCAGCGTGGATCGAATTTGCATCATTTCAGACAACGGACCCTTTCCCTTACCATCTGGGAAAGAGAGAGAGAGAGAGAGAGAGAGAGAGAGAGAGAATATTCTTCCCTGTTCTGTCCTTTACCTCTCATTAATCTCCATACCTCCCCTTCATCTCCCATTTACCATTTCATATCCCCGTCTCCCTCTTCTATGCCATATTCTTTCTCCAGTTTCCTTTGTCTAGGTCTCTGTCTGAATATATATCACTGATATGGTTGTATGAAAAATAATGTTCTCTCTTATCCTTCATCATCATCATCATCATCCGGACCTCCTTTCCCATCCAAGGGCAGGGTGAGGAGTAGCAATGTCCAGACAGCACAAACTTGCCCAATCCAAATAGGCCACACTTCCATTCACTCATCATTCAAGCCCCCGGAATCCTGGCTCTATCGGATACGCCAAAAAACATTCACCACATTCTGCAGCTTCACAAAACGTATTCGGTTGAGTCAATCCGGACGCTGCCACGCTCACAAGGGGGAACAAAATCCCTGATCATGCATTTCTCCTCACAACATTCATCCAGCCAGCTCGATCTCTTGTCAGGTCCCTAGCCTCACCGACTTCCAAACCTCTCTTCCTCACACACTCATCCATCATATCTCTCCACCTTCTCTTTGGCCTACCTCGTCTCCTCCCTCCTTCAAATTCGCTCAGATATACCCTTTTCACCACTCTATTGTTATCCATTCTTTCCACATGACCATACCATCTCAGGACACTCTCTTCAATTCTGGTGCCCACCGACTTCCTCACTCCACACTTTTCAAGAATCACACTATTTCGTATCCTATCCATCCTCTGTACTCCACATACATTCCTCAACAGTCCCATCTCCACTGTTCTTACTCTTGACTTTTCATTTTCATGCTACACCATAGTCTCACACCCATAAGTTAGAGTTGGCACTAACACTTCGTCACGTAAGCCTCGTGCAGCTGCAACACTCAAGCCTCTGTTTCTTATGAAGGCTTTTATTGCACCAGCTACTTTTCTTTCTTGTGTCACCCTACTTTCAACTTCTTTAGCACATTTTCCTCTCTTTTCTATCACTGTACCCAAGTATTTGAACTTTCTCACCAATTCCAGTCTCTCTCCATTCACTGTGACATTACACTGGGAGTCACCTGCTCTTTCAATAACCATCACTTTACTCGTCTCTACATTTACTCTCAAGGGATGACGCTCAAAGACATCAAGAAAACTCTGCACTAGCCTACCAAGTTCCTGTCCGGTACTTGCAAGCAGTACTGCATCATCAGCATACAAGAAATTTTAGCTATTCCACCCATCACAGTATTACCAACGCCATCTCTCCCTCCATTACTCGTGTTTCCACTTTTCTCAGCACCCCATCCATGTATACAGTATATTGAACAACCATAGGGACATCACACAATCTTGTTACACTCCCACCCCGATTGTGAACTATTCACTTAGATGCCCATTAACCCTTACACATGCTTCGCTACCATCATAAAAACTCTTGACAGCACCTAGCAACTTACCATCTGCACCATACATGCGTAAAACTTTCCACAATCCCTCTCTGTCTACTTTGTCGTATGCTTCTTCCAGATCCATGAATGCCATAAACACCTTATGGTCCTTCTCACGAGCCTTCTCTGCTATCTGTCTCATTGCAAATACTTGATCCACACATCCTCTGCCACTCCTAAAGCCACGATGTTCATCACTTACAAGGACTTCTGATATCTCTCTAACTTTCTCTATAATAATTTTTCCATATACCTTCCCTACCACACTCAATAAACTTATGCCACAATTATTCTTGCACTCATTTCGCTCACCTTTATTTTTGTACAGGGGTACAATCACAGCCTTTTTCCACTCTGCAGGCACAGTTTCACTCATCCATGCCTTCTTACGTATCTCCAACAAGCACTTCATTCCACTCTCTCCACTACACTTAAGTATATCTGTATACACCTCATCAACCCCGACTGCTTTCCCATTTTTCAGCCGTTTCACAGCGCTCTCCACCTGTGCGAGTGTCACGTCTCCTGGCACTGCATTCATTCTCTGCACACCCCCAAAACTAATCATGTTTACAGCCGCTCTGCTCTCTCTATTGCCATTCATCAGGCTTTCAAAATATTCTTTCCAATTGGTCCTTACTTCATCTCCATGGGTTTGTATCCTACCACCTGCACCCTTCTTACTATCACATTTCTTTCCTCTTTCACTTCTACATTTCCGCACCTCTTTCCAGAATAACTTTCTATTTTCAGAGTAGTTCGCATTCATTTTTCTTCCCAGATCATCATTTACCTCCATCTTTTTCCTCTTCACTAGTCTCTTTACGTGCTTCTTGCTCTCGATATACTCAGTTCTTATTCCAACTGAACCCCTATCCTGTAACCAGTTCAGCTACTTTTTCCTCTTTTCCTCCACCGCTCTCTTAACCTCCTCATCTCACCACGCCATAGCCTTCTTTTTTGTTGATACTCTTGCCACATCACACACTTCTTTAGCATTCCTAACTAAGTAATCCTTATATGTATTCCACAATTTGATCCTCAGCTTTTCAACTTTCAGTCTTTCACCCTGACTGCTCTTCTCTCTCTTGATCCACCTCACTCCTCTCAGCTTGATCTTGCATATCACAATCATATGCTCTGAAAGACCTCCTCATCGTCCTCTCACAGCTCTCGTATCAACAACCATTCCCATCATCGACCTCTCTACGAGCACGTAATCAATCAGGCTTCTTTCAACACGATTCCCGTTTCCTCTATACCATGTATATTTATGTGCATCTTTGTGTTTGAAATACGAATTACAAATGAACAACCTCCTCTCCTGACACATATCCTTTAGTTGATTCCCATTATCATTTTCTCCTGGTACTCCATAACAACCCATTATGTCATCCTCTGGACCAGTGCCTACTCTTCCATTCATATCCCCCATCACGATCACTTTATAGCTCCTGGGCATTTCTCCCACTACTTCACCCAGCTCATCCCAAAACCTGTCTTTCTCTCTCTCACTCCTGTCCTCACATGGTGTATACTCTACAATCACTGCCACTTTCACCTTCTCAAACTTGAACATGACATACATACACCTAGAGCTGACACATTTGTAGTCTCTCATTCCACTCTGCCACACCTCATACATCAACAAGGCAACTCCTTCCTTACATCTTCCTCTCCCATTCATTCCCGATCTTACACATTTCACACACCCCCACTCCTCAACTTCGCACCCTTTCATCTTCGTTTCACACAGAGCCATCACGGCATATCTCGCACTCTTGAACACATTCACCACTTCCACCCTCTTGTTCTCCTCATTCACACCTCTCACATTGCACTTGGCCACACGAGTCTGCCCATTTGGTTGGGGTCCTGGGTAGATATTGGGCCCTACGAGACTCTCTGAAACGACTGCCATGATTAAGTGATTTGGGATAGGGGAATCTGGGGGACACTTAACCCTGCCAGAATCACCGGTTATATGGTTACACCCAGCGTAGTAAATGGTTTCCTGGGTACAGGAAACCATTTGGCTTGTCACTCAGTGTAAAGCTCATATGGCATCACTCTACATGGAGTGAGTGGATGATGGGCACCATAATTTTGTACGATTACCCATCATAAGTCCTTGATGTAATGACTGTGTGTAACATGATCCTATTTGCATTATTACTTCAGAAATGTACTGTTCAAACGGTATTAGGTAAAGCTGCCCTTGCCATTATAGCACTGACTATGGCACTTATCACAAATCATACCAGTACCCATTTATGGTTCACTATGAATACACATTTATCATCATCATCATCATCATCATCTTTTCCAACATTGCAAACCGTAGTTTTGTATTGTCTAATAGATAATCAACTATGCTGCCGATTATACCGGTACGAGTCATTCTCTGTCTTTGTCAAGCAAAGTGTAACCCACTTCGTCTTCTTCCAGTCTGAATTATTATTTTTTTTCTGTTTTACTTACCAGCTAAACCTCACCCCCTGAGCGTGACTGAAATGTCTTAATTATTTGGCGGTGGATATGGAAAGCTCGTGAGGTTATATCTAAGTATCTCTCAATTTATCTATCTATTTGTCTATCTATCTGTCTATCCATCAGTCAATCTGTCTATCTATCTATCTATCTCTCTCTCTTCCACAATCTGTCTATCTGTAACTATCTATTTATCTATATCTATATCTATCTATCTATCTATATCTATATCTATCTACCTACCTATTATCTATCTATCTATCTATATATATATGTTGTGTTTATGTGTGTGTGTGTGTGTGTGTGTGCGTGCGTGTTTGTGTGCGTGCGTGTGTATGTGGGTGGGGTAGGTGTGGGCGCTCACCATCCACTCACTCTATGTAATGCTGCTCTCGGGTGTCAGCCCTTTCCTCTCCTCTAACCATCTTTCCTTCCAGCCTCTTCTGTCTTTTGTTCCTTCATTCTTTCCTCTTCCTTTTGCCTGTGGGTGACTTTACACTGAGTGACAAGCCAAATGGTTTCCTGTAAACCAGGAAACCATTTACTACGCTGGGTGATAACCATATAAAGCCCCAGTCACATTGGAGGTATGACTTGTCGCAAACCTGAAGAATCGGAAAACCAGTCCCCGACCACGGAGGTCTCCGAGCAGTCGTGCCACCGATTGGTTACCGGTGGTGGTCCAGTGTTCGTCCAGCGTCCGTCCAGTGGGCGGCCGAACGGCGATTATGGCCAGGTACACACAGGTCAAGACACCGATGGGTGGCCAGCCGGTCGTCGGCAGGCTGCCGACAAATGGTGGCCGGTCAATGTCCTGTCACAGTTTAGACTGCGACCACTAGACCGACACCAGCCACGGATTGGCCGGTGGCGGTCTTGGTCCAGCCTACCACCTGTCGTTCGAGCAATCGCCGGCTGGACAGTGGCCGAACTTCAATCACCACCCCTGACAGGAGGCTTGTGGACAGCAGCCACCGCAGTCCAGTCGTCACCTTGACGGAGTGCAGATGGCCACCGTATAGAGCGGGCGGTGACCAGCCTCCATCTGGATGGCAACCATCGCTTAACCCGCCCCGTCCCGACCACTTTTTGACCACTGGTACCCCCCAATCCCGACCATTTTTCGACCCTTTTTTTTTTTGCTAAAACTTTCGCTTTTGGTGAGAAACATCGAAAATTCATAGAGAAATCGCTCACCTGAAGTTTAAAATACTCATTACAGGTAGGAGAGCCTCCTTACCTTACTGGGTTTTCTTTCAGGCTGGCACCAAAGAAAACGAGTTCTATGGGAGGATAACTATTTCACACCACTCATAAACGGTATTTATTTATTTACTGTTACGAATTTATATGTAGTACAAGAGTATATTGGTTTTCAAGCAGTAATATAGGCATTATAAGCATTGTTTCACTCACTAATACCTGACCTTTTTTTGCCACATTACCTGATCATCATTTCTAACTGTTTCTTCCTCTAATGCTATGTAAAGTTTGTCCTCCACATTGTCATTGATTGGGGAATCACTCTGGCCCTGAATTTCGTACCGTGGCATGACATGGCTATACTGGCCAGGTCACTGATAACAGGTGAATTGCTGAGAAAAGGGCATGCAGTGGGGGGGAGGAGGTCATGCTGGGTAAGGCATTGTCTCTGCCTGGCATCTTGTTGAGGAAGGTGTCCCGTGTATACGTACCAAAAATGACTAGCGAAAATTGAAAATTGTGGAAATTATGAACCTTGCAATTGCAGGACGTTGAAGTACGTCCTCGGGATTAGCTGTGACAAAACGTGAGGACGTGGAAGTACGTCCTCGGGACGGCGCGGGTTAAGAATCAGGTGTCGCCGACCAGTCACTGTCCGTAAGCCAGCCAGACACAGTCCAGCCAACCACCGGGCGGCTTCCGTGCCACGACATCGGTGGTCACGGTGAGGTTTTTCATGCTGCACGAAAAACCTCGCGATGATTTTTTGGTCGCCATGGTGGCCTGCAACTAGACCGAGACATATGAAGACCGGTCATAAACCTCACCAAAACCACCCACGACTTGCAGGTCGCGGGTGGTTTGCGATAAGTCGTACCTGCAGTGTGACTGGGGTCTAACCAAATTTTGGCTTCTGGTGGTTTGATGGGTAATTATTACGCTCCAATCGGATTGAGCCAGTGGAGATTTATATCCAAGGGATGGTTGGGGTTTATTGCTCACGTAATGCCACTCAGGGATGAGTGAGGCTGGTCACTCTCATCTTAAATGTCAGGACCAACTGCCTAGCCCCGGGCTCCTACGCTCCTCATGGGACAAAGTAGGATTGGACGATGGATGGGCCAAACATCCAGTGACTCACCGTTTGTCGGTTTATTAAAATGACTGCTGCAGGATAATGGTTGATTAAGTGATTACTTAAATAGTTGCTGCAGAGATAAGGTTGTTCGCATCTGGAAGGCAAACACAGTATGTCGTTACACTTTTAAACAGATCAGTTGCACAATACACTGCTTATGTAAGCGGTATGAACACTTAGGTATGAAGCACCGAAAACAAGAACTTAAAAAAGCACCGAATCTTTTCCTAAAAATTATGTGTCAGAAACCCTAACCTGAAAAGGAAAATAATGTATAGAGTAAATTATTGCTTCCCTCATTTATGTTGTACTATATGTTCGCGCCCCTAAGTCTAGTAATACCAAGTCGGTTCACTTTCCCTCAGTCCGCAGGGAGGCGTGGCTTGTGTGTGACGTAAGTTGGATTAAGTAACAGAAAATATATAAAAAGGCAGACTCAAATTAAACATTTATAATTAGGGAAAACGAAGAAGAGGAAGAAGTGTGGACTCGTTTAGCCGTATAACATTGCAGTAGGTTCCCTCACACCCCTACGCCTTCCTTCACACATTTCAGTCCCTTCCCTCACTTCGGACTGAAAATGTGTCATGATCTGGAGAGTGCAGCATACACCCACTCACCACCACGGTCAGGCGTCAACTGAATTTGGGTTTCGTTCAAGCTGACGTCACTGCGATGCTCCTACGTAGTGGACTGAGATGTTTATTATCATTCTATATGTTCGTGATGTTTTGCACTTTTGTCCACTGCATCTCATTCTGGCATCTCTAGATCCAAATATGAAGGAAAGAAAAGCATTCGGGAGCCGAATGCTAATCGCCCGCCAGATTGTGCTGTTGGCCAAGTCCAAGATTTTGACAATATCTTTATACCTTGAATTTTTCATGTTGATAGCTCAAGCCGTTCATGAGATGTAATGGTGTTAAAGGCGGGTAATAAAAACTAGTTGACTTTTGGCAATCATTTAGGTGACCTTGACCTTGACCGCGAGTACCCATTTTTGAACTCATCCAAGATTTTGGCCATATCTTGACACCCTGAGGGTTTCATGTTGATACTTCAAGTCACTCATGAGATATAATGGAAATACACACACACACACACACACACACACACACACACACACACACACACACACACACACACACACAGGCAAGCAAAAACATTCTCACTCTGCCTCCTAAAGGTGGACGATTAAAGAGGACGGGACTCGTTTTATATGGAAGTGATCCGACTTGGTATTAGTAGACTTAGTTCGCGCCCTATCCACCTCGTAGAACTATAATTAAAATTGTTTACTTGTCATATAGAGAATACGTGGAAACGTGAAAAACATAGGTAAAAAATATGCATTCAGATATGAAATTTCACACAATTACTCTGGAAAATTTCACATCCATATTCTCTGGAGAGGAAAAAAAATATATAATACATTCATGAACTGCTGATGAATGCGCTCTGGAGTAGTGGTGATTTTTTTTTTTTTTCAGAGGGACAGACATCATGCTGAAATTACTTTTACCTCCCATTAAAAAAAATGATTCTTTGCTTCCTGTCAGGACCAACTTTGGCAATGAAAAAATTCCTTAGTAAAATAAAACACACGCTGTACTTTCAGTGATGTGAAAAAAAAAGTAAATTCTTCTCATCAGCTGCATACCTGCAACAATAACAGAGCTGCACAATTTCATTCTCTTTCCAGCGTTGGCAGATGAGGACGGAATTTTACAGTTTGAATAAAATATTTACCAAAAAAAGGTCCATTACACATTTCTCCTCAGCAATATTCAGATATGTGCAGTATCTGAGGCTGTGTGTGGAGTGAAGAGAAGACAAAAGAGGGTGCAGAGAACATGAAAGAAGAGGTGAGACAGGCTGTGACACAAAAGAAAAAGGCATAGAGTAAGTGGACGAGAAACAACGGTGTGGAAGAAGTCGAGAGACGGAAGAGAGAGTAATATGTAGAGAGGAAAAGCGAGATGAAAAGATTAATAAGAGATAGAAGAGAGTGGATTAGGAATTTGCAAGTAATTTGAGTGGAAAGTGGAGGGAATGTAAAAAATGTTTCGGAAAAATGTAAAGAGCGTTGGGCAGGGTGCTAAAAAAGTTAGTCGGGGTGTGAAAGTGAGAGAAAATGAGCAGATGGAGAGAACATTTTAATGGACTGTTAAACATAGAGAATGAAAGTAATGCGAGTATAAGTGCCTGGGGAATGGCTGGGAGAAGGAGGGATGTGAGAAGAGAGGAAGAAATCAATAAGAGAGAAGTTGTGGAAGCAATGAAGAAAGTCAAAATGGGGAAAGCCCTAGGAATTGATAGAGTGGCTAGTAAAATGTTGAAGCATGGGGGAGAAATAGTAGTAGAATGGATATGGAAGATGTGCAGATTGGCCTGGGAGGAAGGTACAGTCCGAGACGATTGGAAGTCAGGTATAATTATTCCCCTGTACAAAACAAAAGGGGAAAAAGAAGTGTGTGGTAATCATAGTGACATTTGTCTTCTTAGTGTAACAGGGAAAGTATATGGTATGATACTTATTGACAGAGTTAGGAAAATAACAGAGGAATTAGTTGGAGAAGAACAGGGAGGCTTTAGGAAGGGAAGAGGTTGTGTAGATCAGATATTCATTCTTAGGTCTTTACTATAAACGTTTCTAGAGAGGGGCCTTTATGGATTTGGAGAGAGCATGTTGCAAGGTGGTTAGACAAAGATTGTGGAAAGTATTAAAAATGGAGCAAATGAGAAGTTGTTGAATGCTGTGGAGAGTATATATGAGGGTGTTAAGGCTGCAGTGCATGTGGATAGTGAACTGAATGAGTTTTTCTCTCTGAATGCTGGATTGAAACAGGGATATGTCATGCCTCCATGGTTGTTCAATCTGTATATGGATGGGGTTATAAAAGACATACAAGGTAGGGCAGTCGATGCCGCAGCGGCCCTAATGAGAGAGGTGAGAATGTGGAAACTCCTATACTGTTGATTGCAGATGATACTGTGTAGTTAAATGGAGATGAAGGGAAGCTGCAAGGCTTTATGAATGAGTTTGGGGGAGTGTGTAAGAAACTGAATCTAAAGGTGAATGTAGGGAAGACTAAAGTTATGGTCTTTGAGGGAAATGAAGTAACTGAATGTACAGTGAGGCTGGATGAAGAGGAATTGGAAAATGTGAGTCTGTTTAAACACTTGGGTAGTGTGATGAGTAAGGAAGTTTCGAGGATGAAGTGCTTGAAAGGGTACAATATGGAAGAAGGCTGCTGGTTCCTTGAAAGCAGTGATAAGAAACAGGGAAGTGAGCATGAAAGTGAAAAAGATAATGCATGACAATATTGTGATACCAACTCTAACGTATGGAAGTGAAGCTTGGACCTTGTTGAAAGGACACAAGTCAAGAGTGAAAGCAGTGGAAATGAGTTATTTGAGAGGATCATGTGGAGGCACATGGGGAGACAGACTGACAAATAAGGAAGTGAAGGAGTGTTGTGGTGTGGATGTCGATGTGATAGGAAGCGTTACGAGAAACACACTGAGGTGGTTTGGCCATGTGGATAGTATGGAGAACAAGCGACTGACGAGGAGAGTGTATGTGAGTGAGGTGGAGAGGGGGAGAGGGAAGTTGGAGGTCAAGGATGAGATGGAGGGATGTAGTGGAGAGGTCTATGAGAGACGAGTGTGTGAGCTCGGAGCAATGTATTGAAATGGCGGGGGACAGGGCGACATTTGTCTGTGGCCACCCCTTACGTGATTACAGTATCTCTCAGTAGATAGATAGACAGAATAGGCAAATGTCAAGATGTACTGTATTATTGCTTATTTTTAAAAATCCATCCAAGGCCACAGTAAAAGGTCAACTCAGTCAGTTAAGATTCTATTTGGGCCAAGATTAGTGAAATGGTTAAGGATCAGACAAGATTGAAGTAATTCTGTTTTTAGAGAAACTGGTTGAAGTTAAAATCATAGGGGCTGTTACATGTTCGGCCCTTAGACCAATTGGTAGGTACGGGTGTTGCACTTTCTGATCCCTCTGTTTGTACTTTTTATCATTCGAGTGAATGAAAACACAGTAAGACTTGTAGGAGGGTGCTAACTCTTATGCCACACACAGAATAAACTGTGTTTTATTTCAGGTACGTGTAAGAGTTAGTTACGTGACTTCTCAGAGTTTGCCAATCATAATCTGAAAAAAGTGTAAACTTAGGATAGAGAAACGTAATATGTGTTACTGACATGGACCTGCAAAAATTAGCCACCATATTGCTCAAAGAAGGCTCCAACTTCATCACCAGAAAGCATTAAAGCTATTGCAAAAGTAATTTACGAATGTCCTACGACTGAAGGGGTAAGAAACAACCAGCATGAGAAACAATCAATATGCAGTAAAAGTCCTTTAATCCAGAATGCAGTAGCTCAATAATCTTCCAGATTATCAGATTTTCCGGACTATCAGACAGGTACTTGAAAACTTCAAAACGTTTCCCCAGAACACACCCAAAAAATAACATCCGGGACCTCCTGAATGTCGGCGTGGGTGCAGAATTGAATAGTTCAACACAACGCTTTCTGCTATTTTTCTAAATTTTTCGATTTTGTCAGGATTTTCCTCGATTTTTTACCCCACAAAAGTTAAAATTGATCATGGACTGAAAATTCCGAACCATCGGGTTTTCCGAACCATTGGATGCTGGATTATCAGAAATTCCCTGTGCTACTAAAATACCCATTGTTCTGTTCCTTTGTACCCTCCAATTAGCCAAAGTGGTGCATTACAGAGCAACAACTGAATCAACGTACCTAAATTGAGCTAACTTAAATAATATGTACAGAAAACCGGGTGCAATCGGACTCCGGTTACCAAAAATGTTAACGAACACATGTCAACATTTATTACGTGGTAAACACTGCGGGGCATTTTCGTGGAGTTTCACGTCTGCACAGAGAGAGAGAGAGAGAGAGAGAGAGTGAGTTTGTCTGCCTGTCTGTGTCCTGTATGGAAATCAAAAGGGATGCATATAGAACTTTTTTAACAGCACTGACAGGTATAACTTCGTACGACGAGTTTAAATGTTTTAAACGTGCACATTACATAAGCTAAAGTGCCTCCTCTGGTGGCCAAGATTATAATTATTCAGAAATACTCAACGTGGTAGAAAGATGGCAGCCAATTACCGTAGAAAGGGAAGGGGGACTGAGTTATCCCCCAACCCTGAAGATTGGGTCTATGAATGAGCATGCATGTAATACAACTGAACTAAAAGGGAGGAGACTGGGAGAAAATTTGTGAGAAGAAAGCTCTGAATGAAACAAAGGTGAAAGGGAAAGGTGAATCTAAGTTTGGAAGTGTGACTGGAAGGATGTCAGGTGTTGACTGAGGAAGAGCGCGAGAAGGAGTGGCCTTGTCTGTAAGTCTGGAAGTGCAGCAGTGAGTAACTGAATGGAAGGAGGTGTCATCAAGACTGACATGGGTGAAGGCGACATTTGAATGTGAGTTCACGGTCTTTGTGAGTGCATATGGACCCGGTAGTGAAAGGATGAAGAAGAGAGGAAGTCTTTCTGAAATGAAGTTGATGAGTGTCTGCAGAGTTTTGGAACAAATATGAAAGTGGTATTGATGGGAGATGTGAATGCTAGAGTGGCAATTATACTAGTTGAAAATGTCGTTGGTATGCATGGTGTGCCTGGAATAAATGATAATGGGAAAGAATGATAGGGGTGCTTGTTGAGTGAGAGATGGTGATTGGAAATACGTTGTTTGAGAAGAAAGACTGTAAGAATACATCAGTGAGAGAAGAGGGTGGAAGGGTTGTTAACAGAGCAGCTATGGACTATGTGGTTGTGTCCAGGAATATAAAAGGAAGATTGTTGGATGTGAGAGTTAAGAGTGGGGAGGGTGGAGGTATGTCTGACCACTACCTGGTGGATGTAATGTTGAGAGTAGGTATGAGGTGATGAGAGCTATGAGAGTTGGGTGTGGCAGGGAGGTTATAAGAGTAAGTGAGTTTGACAAAAGAGTGAAAATGCTAGGGTATCAGGAGAAGCTGAAATATGATTGGAATGCAGTGAAAGATCAGGAAAACGGCAATGTGGAGGAGGAATGGCAATTGTTTAATAGTGTTGTGGTGGGATATGCAGAAGAGGTGTGTTGTGTGAGACGAGTGGGTGATGGTGTAAGAAAGGGAAGGGAACAGTGGTGCGAGGAAGTAAGTATGGCTGTAGCTGAGAAGAGACGTGCATATTAAGCGTGGCTGCAGAGGAGCGATAAGGTGTCCTATGAGAGGTAAAAGGAAAAGAGGAATAGGGCGAGAAGTGTTGTGTGTGATGGTAAAGTGGCAGCAGATGAGAGATGGAGAAGTCAGTTGATTGAGAAATTTCAGGAGAATAAGAAAATGTTTTGGAAGGAGGTGAAGAGGGTACAAAAAAGTGTGTGAAGGAAGTGGGAGTAAAAGCAAAGGATGGAAGTATGTTTACTGAAATGGATGCATTAAGGAAGATATGGGCAGAGTATTTTGAATGGTTGTGAAATGCAGAAGAAGAAAGGGAGGCTGAAACTGTGGCAGATGGAAGGGAGCTAGAAAAAAATGTGTTGGGAGCATTGAATGATTCTTTAATTGCAAAGGAGGAAGTGCAGGAGACAGTAAAGGAAGTGAAATCATGGAATGCTGCAGGTATGGATGGATGTGCCATGGAATGCCTGAAAGGTGGTGGAGCGACTATTGTTGATTGGTTAGTAAGATTGTTGAATGTGATTTTTGTGAGAGATATGGTGCCAATTGACTGGGCAAGTGCTTGTGTAGTCCCGTTGTATTAAGGTAAGGGTGATAAACATGAATGTACTAGCTTTAGGGGTATAAGTCTGTTGACTGTTGTAGGTAAGGTGTATGGTATAGGGTTAATTAAGAGAGTTAGAGAGGGTACAGAGAGACTGACTGGTAATGAGCAGTGTGGCTTTAGGAAAGGGAGTGGATGCGTGGTCAGGTGTTTGCTGTGTGACAGGTGTGTAAAAAGTATTTTGCAAAAGGTAAGGATGTCTTTTGGGCATTCATGGATTTAGAGGAAGTGTATGGCAGAGTTGATAGGGAGGCTTTGTGGTCTATTTTAAGATTGTATGGACTTGATGGTAGGTTGTTAAAAGGGGTGAAACGTTTTTATGAAAATAGTAGAGGAGTGGCTGGTTAGGGTGGTTATGGCCATGAATGTGTATGCTCACACCCAGGTAAGAGTGAATGGAGATTTGAGTGATAAGTTTTCCGTGAATGTTGGTGTGCATCAGTGGTCAGTTTTGAGTCCCTTGTTGTTTATTGTGGTTCTTGAAGCCCTCTCACATGACTTCCGAAATGGACTTCCGTGGGAGATGTTGTATGCTGATGATTTGGTGTTGACTGCAGAGAATGGAAGGGATGCAGAGGAAAGATTTAGGAAGTGGAGAGATGGTACGGGGCACAAGGGCTTAAAGGTCTCTATCTATCTATTGCCAAACGCCATAATCCCGTAGGGGGTGGCCATTTGACTCTGAGTTATTTGTTTTACAGGGAGGGGCACTAACCCTCCACCAACCCACTTGACACGTAGGCAGCACGTATGGTTTGGTTATATGGTTACCACCCAGCGTTGTAAATGGTTTCTTGGCTTACAGGAAACCATTTGGCTTCTCACTCAATGTAAAGCCACCTGTAATGGAAAGAAAAGCAATAAGTAGTGACAGAAAAGATGGGAGAAATAGGAAGAGAGGAGGGCAGGCACAGAAAAAGAATGATAAAGGCTAAGGAAGAAGTAGGAAGCACTACATCAAGTGATTGGATGATGGTCGCCACCACCTGTAAATGCAGATAAAACAAAAGTGATGATATCTAGGGTTGGTGGCGGTACAGTCAAAGGAGAGGGAGAGTGGCCATGTACAATTTGCCACATGGGCGTGGGAAGTAATTCCATCCTGTGCAGTGTTTGTGATAAATGGGTGAACAAGAGATGTAGTGGTATTTGAGTTAGACTGTGAAAAAATGCTGATTTTATGTGTGCGGTGTGTCGGGGAGAGTAGGTGGAGATTGTTGGGCGTGAAAGGATTGAACTTGTTGGTGAGTCTCTTGAATGTGTTGGAGAGTTTTGTTATTTGGGAGACATGTTATGTGCTAGAGGTGGGGCTGGAGCTAGCTCTGTGGCTAGGGTGAGAAGTGGCTGGAAGAAGTTCAGGGAGCTGTTGCCTCTCCTGACATTGAGAGGACTCTCCCTACGTGGTAAGGGATCTTTGTATGCAGCCTGTGTTAGGAGTATGATGCTGTATGGTAGTGAGACTTGGGCAGTAAAGGAAGAGGATATTCGCAGGTTCAAACGTACAGAAATGACAGTGATTAGGTGGATGTGCAGTGCATCCCTGCGTGCAAGGCCTAGGGGGGCTGGTTTTACGATGGAAAAGTTGAGAGGTAGGATGGGACTGGAGTGTATTGGTGTTGTGATGAGGAGAGGTACATTGAGATGGTTTTGGCATGTGGAGAGGATGGGGGATGATAATTGGGTGCAGAAGGTGAGAAGTGTTAATATTGGGGGTGGCGTTGCGAGGGGTAGACCAAGAAAGATGTGGGGCGAGGTCATTAAGTGCGACCTAAGGGTTAAGGGACTGAACAGGGAGGCTGCCATGGATCGAGAAGCATGGAGAGCCGCCATTAGGTGACCAAGGCAGATGCATGCAGACATGTTGGAGCCTACAAAAACGAAACGAAATGAAACGAGTAGAGGATGTGTAAGAGTGGGAAATATTGTTAATGTAAGCAACGTTGGGTCTGGTTAGTACTTGGATGGGTGACCGCCTGGGAACACCAGATGCTGTTGGCATCCCTACGTGTCAAGTGGGGTTGGTGGGGGATTGGTGCCCCTCCCTGTAAAACAATTAACTCTAAGCCCTTCGCCACCCCGTCTGGGATACATGGCGTCTGGCAATGAATGAATGAATGAAAATTAGTTTCCCATGAGAGTGGGGCTGTGGCAGGGATGTGTTATGTCGCATTTGGTTGTTTAATATTTATATGGCATTCACTAGATTCAGACCTCCACCTAACACTCTCGCATTCACCTCCCTTACAACATCATCCATATGAATATTAAACAACCAAAGCGACATCACACATCCATGCAGCAGCCCCACTCTCACGGGAAACCAATCACTCACAGTATTTCCCACTCTTACACACGCTCTACTTTTTATATAAAAACTTCTCACTCCTTTAGTAACCTACCATCAAGTCCATACAATCTTAAAACAGTCCACAAAGCCTCCCTATCCATACTATCATACGCTTTCTCTTAATCCTTAAACGCCCAAAACACATCCTTACCTTTCACTAAAAATTTTCACACACCTGTCTCACAGCAAATGCCTGATCCACGCATCTCCTCCCTCTCCTAAAGCCACACTGCTCGTCACCAACCACTCCCTCGGTACCCTCTCTAACTCTCTTAATTAACACTCTACCATACACCTTACCTACAACACTTTACAAAAAAGGTGACTGAAATGATATTAGTAACGATCGACCCATTAGCTTATTATCAATCATTTACAAACTCTTCACTAAAGTCCTTACGATCAGATTAACTACAAATATGGAGGAAAACCAACCTCTTGAACAGACAGTATTCCGAAGCCGGTACTCTACTACTGATCATCCACACACAATGAATCAGCTAACTGAGAAAACTACAGAATATAATAAACCACAGTGCTTAGGTTTTGTTGGTTAGGAAAACGCTTTCGATTCAGTGGAGCACATAGCATTTATAAATTCATTGCGGGAACAAAGAGTGAATGAGAACATCGTAAAACTGCTCGAAAACATATATAAAGAGGAAACTGCTACTGTTAAATTACATAAAGACTCAGAAAAAAATTAAGACTGAGAAGGGCGTGCGTCCGTGAGATACAATTTCGCCAAAATTATTTACAACATGCTTAGAATGTATTTTCAGAAACCTAGACTGGGAAAACAATGGAGTAAAAACAGGTGAAAAAAAAAAAAAAAGCTAAATAATAGGATTTGCGGATGACGTTGTCCTAATCTCAGAAAGAGCAGAGACATTGCAAGAAATGCTAAATGACCTGAACAGAGAAAGTCTGAAAGTAGGGCTAAAGATGAGCCGGAGTAAAACTAATATTTAATCCACAAATACTAAAGAGCGTCATCAAAATAAGTGGAGAAATTCTTGAAGGAGTCGAGGAGTACAATTACTTGGGACAAATAGTAAAATTAACGAAAGGTAATGAGAGCTAAACAAAAAGACGCATTACAGTTGGATGGAAAGCTTTCGGTAAACATAGAGACATTATGAAAAGTAGCTTGCCAGTTTGTATGAAACGAAAAGTATATAACGAATGTATAATTCCAGCTATGACGTATGGTTGTGAGACCTGGAAACTGACAAAATCGATGGAAAACAATTTAATCTGTTCTCAGAGAACGATGCAAAGGTCAGTGTTAGGAATATCTTTAAGAGACAGGAAAAAATCAATTTGGGTGAGAGACCAGACTTAAGTCAAAGATATTATAGAAGTTATAAAAGAACAGAAATCGAGGTGGACAGGCCATGTAGCAACAATAAGGGATAACCGATGGAGCAAGAGGTTGTATATATATATATACAGTGGGGCACCAATTTTTGCGCCTAATTGGGTCCAAAAATAATGCGCGAAAGTGGAATTAGCGAAAGTTGGGGCATTCTCTTTATGGCAAAAAGGCTAATTGGTTCCCGGTTATCCTAAAGTAACATCAGATTTTCATTTTCACTTGCAATACAAAAAAAAAAAAAAAAAAAAAAAAAAAAAAAAAAATTAAGGCATCTTTCCTATCACAACCTTCTTTCCGATCGTCAGTATGGGTTCCGTCAGGGACGCTCCACTGGCGATCTTCTCACCTACCTTTCAGACTCCTGGTCATCCTCCTTTCGGGACTTTGGCGAAAGCTTTGCCATTGCACTTGACATCTCAAAGGCTTTCGATCGAGTCTGGCATAAATCTTTAATTTCCAAACTGCCCTCCTACGGTTTCTATCCTTCTATCTGTACCTTCATCGCTAGCTTCCTTTCTGGTCGTTCTATAGCTGCTGTCGTAGACGGCCATCGTTCTTCTCCTAGATCTATCAACAGTGGTGTTCCTCAGGGCTCTGTCCTATCACCAACTCTCTTCCTTTTATTCATCAATGATCTTCTAAGCTGTACATCTAACTCTATCCACTCATACGCTGATGACTCCACCCTTCACCTTTCCATTCGGTTCCCGCAACGCCCATCTCAACAGTTACTTCAAGAAACAAGGGATGAGGCTATGGCACACCTAATGTCTGACTTGGCTCATATCTCTGACTGGGGTAAAAATAATATGGTTGTCTTTAATGCTTCTAAGACTCAGTTCTTACACCTATCAACCCGACAAAATCTTCCACAGGTATACCCACTAATGTTTAATAATATTCAGATTAATCCTGCATCATCCTTGAACATGCTTGGGGTTTCATTTACTCGGGACTTATCTTGGAAAGATCATATTGCATCTCTTGTAAAATCTGCTTCCAAGAGATTGGGTGTGCTAAGCCGACTCCGCTCTTTCTTTACTCCCTGCACAATTGTTGACTCTATACAGGGGTTTTATCCGCCCCTGTGTGGAGTACAACTCTCATGTGTGGGGAGGCTCCCCACATACAGCTCTTCTCAATAGGGTGGAGTCAAAGGCTTTTCGTCTCATTAACTCTCCTCCTCTTACTGACTCCCTTCAACCTCTGTCTCTTCGCCGCACTGTTGCATCTTTATCTCTTTTCTATCGCTACTTTAATGGTCACTGCTCCTCTGAACTGTCTGCTTGCATTCCTCCACCTCTACGACGGGCGCGTAGCACCCGTCTGGCAGCAAACTCTCATCCCTTTTCTGTCCAACTCTCTAATGCAAGAGTTAACCGTTACTCCCAGTCTTTCATTCATGCAACAGGTCAGCTCTGGAACTGTCTCCCTCTGTCTGTATTTCCTCCTGCCTATGATCTCCAGTCTTTCAAACGCAGTGTGTCCAGGCATCTCAAAATGATCGGATCTTGAATTTGGCTCTCTATTGTATTTTGTTTTTCTCTTGGAGGGAACTGTTACTGCGGGCTCATGGCCTTTGGTTCCTTCTTCCTCGCATAAAAAAAAAAAAAAAAAAAATCAAATCACTATTGTACATTGCATTGTGAGATACAAACAATAAAAACTGTACAGTACACATTATATGAGGAGAAACATACCACAGAGACCAGGTTGAGGTGTTTAATGGATGTTGGGGGTAAGTATCCGAGGCGCGTGGCGGGCTTATTTAGCCACGCCAGACGTATTGGCGCCACCTCTTGCTGCCTCGCTACCACTCTCTCTCTCTGCCTCCTCAGATGCAACTTGATGCAACACTTCCACTCTGTGCTGAATTTCCCTTTGTGCTAGGTTCTCTTGAACAAATCCATCGAAATCTTCATCCAGGTTAAGCTCCTCTATGGCCTTGGCCTTGGCCTTTCCTCCCGACTTTGAATGTCCCGGCCACATTTTATCACCACCACTACCTCCTGGCCCTCCCCCCACACCACCAGGCTCACCCCCCACACCACCAGGCCCTTTCCCCACACTACCAGGTATAGTAGAGGCCATTGAACCGTGAGAATCCAACACAATGGAGCTAGCACGCTCGTACACAATGGCGGGAATGGGTGGACAGAGTGTTGACATGATGTCATTCAAGATGGCGGTGGGTTGCTGGCGGGCGGTGCAGGAAATTCAAAGTTCAAAATATTGTCCCAAACCCAAAATTTGTGCGCGAAAATCGATTTTTTTCAAGCGAAAGTGGAAGTTATGGAATATTTGGTGCATGCCGCGAAAGTGGATTCCGCGAATCCTGCTGTAGCGAAAGTTGGTGCACTACTACCCATATAAAGTATATCATCATCATCAGCCATAACTAGTCCACTGCTGAACAAAGGCCTCCCCCA
>NC_136987.1:19056461-19098961 GCF_032717465.1 Coenobita brevimanus | reverse complement strand
TTACAAACCTATAAGTCTGAAACCTATAAGTCCCTAAAAACCTATAAGTCTGAAGCCTATAAGTCTGAAACCTAAAAAGTCTGAAGCCCATAAGTCTGGAAGCCCTATATGTTTGATGCCTATAAGTCTGAAGCCTATAAGGTGTGAAATCTACTCAAGTCTTGAGAAGCCTATGTGTTTGAAGCCTGTACGTTTGAAGCCTATACGTTTGAAGCCTATACGTTTGGAAGCCTATACGTTTGAAACCCCATAAGTTTGAAGCCACATAAGTTTGAAGCCTAGTATGTTTTGAAGCCTATACGTTTGAAGCCTGTACGTTTGAAGCCTGTAAGTTTGAAGCCTGTAAGTTTGAAGCCCATAAGTTTGAAGCCCATAAGTTTGGAAGCTCCATAGAGTTTGAAGCCCATAAGTTTGAAGCCCAAAGTTTACGAAGTCCATAAGTTTGAAGCCCTATAAGAGTGTAGCCCTATAAATTTGAAGCCAATAAGTTTGAAGCCCATAAGTTTGAAGCCTGTAAGTTTGAAGCCTATAAATTTTAAGCCTCACAAGTTTGGAAGCCTGTAATTTTGGAAGCCTACAAGTTTGAAACCTATACTATTCGAAGCCGTAATACGTTTGAAACCTATAAGTTTGAAGCACTATCACATTTTTGAATCCTACAAGTTTGAAGCCTATAAGTTTGGAGACTAAGTAAAGTTGAAACACATATAAGTTTGAAACCTATAAATTTGGAAGCCTATACGATTGAAGGCTATACGTAGTTGAAGCCTATAAGTTTGAAACCTATAATTTTGAAGCCTATATGTTTGAAGCCTGTATGTTTGAAGCCAATACTGTTTGAAGCCCTATACGTTTGAAGCCTATAAGTATGAAGAAGCCTAGTAAGTTTCAAGTCTATAAGTTTGAAGTCTATAAATTTGAAACTCTGTATTTTTGAAGCCTAAAAGTTTGAAGCCTAGGAAATATAATGCATAAAGCAAACAGACATTCTGTGTGTGTGTGTGTGTGTGTGTGTGTGTGTGTGTGTGTGTGTGTGTGTGTGTGTGTGGTACTACAGTTATCAAGGGCAGGTAAGAGTTTTTTTCACATATCACCCAGTAGTACCATCCATCCATCCATCATTGTGGTAGTGGTGGGGAGCCCACCATCCACTCACTCTGATGTAGTACATACCCAACTTCAAGGAGAAATATCAGGCTATAAAGCAAAGTACTGCATTATTTTTTTTTTTTTTTTGTACCCATGGGCGATTTATATTACAGTTAAATACATTAGTCTGTTAGTGTGTGAGTGAATAAGATCGTTCACCCAAACACCTCTACATACTTACTCGATTTATTTTTGGGTATGGGGGGGGGGGGTTAGGGGGTAAACATCCTTCTAAACGTTGTTTATCCAGAGTATGGTGATACTGGAAGGATTTGTGTAACACTTCTACCTTAGCTGATTTACTCTTGGACACTGGAGGTTAATACCCGTCTGGACGTTATTGTTTATGCAGAGTATGGTGATACTACGGAAGGATTTTGTGTAACATCTCTACGCTTTAGCGATTTATTTTTGGACGTAGGTTAATATCCCTCTGAACATTGATTTATGGAGAGTACGGATTTGCTGATGCTGGAAGGGCTTCGTGTAACACTGAAGACTACAGGGTTAGGTGTAACAATAAGCAAACCAAATCGCTTAGAAAAAGTGTTAGGGAGCTACCTTAACCAGAATAAGTAGAGAATGATTCTACAGGAACCACACGTGCGGCATCCATTTCCATCCGGAGCCCAATTTAATAAAGCATTAAGGCTATTGCATCAGAGTGGACTGGATGATGATGATGATGATGATGATGGTGGTGATGGTGATGGTGATGGTGGTGATGATGATGGTGATGATGGTGATGGTGATGATGGTGATGATGATGATGATGATGATGGTGATGATGATGATGGTGATGATGATGGTGATGATATGGTGATGATGATGATGATGATGGTGATGATGATGATGGTGATGATGATGTTGATGATGGTGATGATGGTGATGATGATGATGATGATGATGGTGATGATGATGGTGATGGTGATGATGATGATGATGATGATGATGATGATGATGGTAATGATGATGATGGTGATGATGATGATGATGATGATGATGATGATGATGATGATGATGATGATGGTGGTGATGATGATGATAATGGTGATGATGATGAAGGTGATGATGATGATGATGATGATGATGATGATGATGGTGATGATGATGATGGTGATGATGATGATGATGATGATGGTGATGATGGTGATCGTGATGATGATGATGATGATGGTGATGGTGGTGATGATGATGATGATGATGGTGATGATGATGAAGACGATTATGATGAAGATGATGAGTCAAGGCTGTAGTAGGCTAGTATTAAGAGAGAGAGAGAGAGAGAGAGAGAGAGAGTCAATTTCACAATAGCCATTTTACGACTCTTAAACTTAATTATATATTCTAGTTACTTTCCTTAAAGGATATGGAATACTGATGATGATGATGATGATGATGATGATGAAGAAGAAGAAGACGATGAAGAGGAAGACGATGATGATGAATGATGGATAATGATTGATGGATGTTGATGATGGTGATGATGAAGAAGACGACAATGAAGAAGACGATGATTAATAATTGATGGATGATTATTGATGGATGATGATGATGATGATGATGATGATGATGAAGACAATGACGATAATGATGACTGATGGATGTTGAGGATGGTGATGATGAAGAAGAAGACGACAATGAAGAAGACGATGATTAATAATTGATGGATGATGATGATGATGATGATGAAGAAGA
This sequence comes from Coenobita brevimanus, assembly GCF_032717465.1. Taxonomy (NCBI): domain Eukaryota; kingdom Metazoa; phylum Arthropoda; class Malacostraca; order Decapoda; family Coenobitidae; genus Coenobita; species Coenobita brevimanus. Next base: position 19,096,114 of record NC_136987.1, on the reverse strand, counting down.
AGACGATGACGATAATGATGACTGATGGATGTTGAGGATGGTGATGATGAAGGAGAAGACGACAATGAAGAAGACGATGAGTAATAATTGATGGATGATGATTGATGAATGATGATGATGATGATGAGGAGGAGGAGGAGGACAAGGAGGAGGGGGAGGAGAAGGAGAAGGAGGAGGAAGAGGAGGAGGAGGAGGAGGAGGAGGCGAAGAAGGAAGAAAATGATAATGATGATGATTATGATAAAGAAGATGGTGAAGAAGATGATGAAGATGAGGACAATGACGAAGAATGACGATGATGATGATTGATGACGATGATTGATGGATGTTGATGATGATGATAATGATGATGATGATGATGAGGAGGAGGAGGAGGGGGAGGAGGAGGAGAAGGAGGCGGAGGAGGAGAAGAAGAAGAAGAAAGATGATGATGATGATGGCAATGATGATGATGTTTAAGAAGACGAGGACACAGCTCTCCATCAGCGCTGCACTAACACGGTACATGCAGCCTTGCCTCCATGTTTTTTTTTTTTTATGCGAGGAAGAAGGAACCAAAGGCCATGAGCCCGCAATAACAGTTCCCTCCAAGAGAAAAAACAAAATACAAGAGAGAGCCAAATTCAAGATCCTTTCATTTCGAAATGCCTGGACACATTGCGTTTGAAAGACTGGAGATCATAGGCAGCAGGAAATACAGACAGAGGGAGACAGTTCCAGAGTTGACCTGTTGCATAAATGAAGGACTGGGAGTAACGGTTAACTCTTGCATTAGAGAGTTGGACAGAAAAGGGATGAGAATTTGCTGCTAGACGGGTGCTACGCGCCCGTCGTAGAGGTGGAGGAATGCATGCAGACAGTTCAGAGGAGCAGTGACCATTAAAGTAGCGATAGAAAAGAGATAAAGATGCAACACTGCGGCGAAGAGACAGAGCTAGAAGGGAGTCAGTAAGAGGAGGAGAGTTAATGAGACGAAAAGCCTTTGACTCCACCCTATTGAGAAGAGCTGTATATGGGGAGCCTCCCCACACATGAGAGTTGTACTCCACACAGGGGCGGATAAAACCCCTGTATAGAGTCAACAACTGTGCAGGGGTAAAGAAAGAACGGAGTCGGCTTAGCACATCCAATCTCTTGGAAGCAGATTTTACAAGAGATGTAATATGATCTTTCCAAGATAAGTCCCGAGTAAATGAAACCCCAAGCATGTTCAAGGATGATGCAGGATTCAGCTGAATATTATTAAACATTAGTGGGTATACCTGTGGAAGATTTAGACGGGTTGATAAGTGTAAGAACTGAGTCTTAGATCCATTAAAACAACAAGATTATTTGTACCCCAGTCAGAGATACCAGCCAAGTCAGACATTAGGTGTGCCATAGCCTCATCCCTTGTTTGTTGAAGTAACTGCTGAGATGGGCGTTGCGGGAACCGAATGGAAAGGTGAAGGGTGGAGTCATCAGAGTATGAGTGGATAGGGTTAGATGTACAGCTTAGAAGGTTGTTGATGAATAAAAGGAAGAGAGTTGGTGATAGGACAGAGCCCTGAAGAACACCACTATTGATAGATCTAGGAGAAGAACGATGGCCGTCTATAACAGCGGCTATAGAACGACCAGAAAGGAAGCTAGCGATGAAGGCACAGATAGAAGGATAGAAACCATAAGAGGACAGTTTGGAAATTAAAAATTTATGCCAGACTCGATCGAAAGCCTTTGGGATGTCAAGTGCAATGGCAAAGCTTTCGCCAAAGTCCCGAAAGGAGGATGACCAGGAGTCTGAAAGGTAGGTGAGAAGATCGCCAGTGAAGCGTCCCTGACGAAACCCGTACTGACGATCAGAAAGAAGGTTGTGATAGGAAAGATGCCTTAAAATTTTGCTAATGAGAATTGACTCGAAAACTTTTGAAATACAGGATGTTAAAGCAATTGGACGATAGTTGGAGGGTTGGGAGTGGTCACCCTTCTTTGGGACTGGCTGAATGAGAGCAAACTTCCAGCAAGAAGGAAAGGTACAAGTTGACAGACAAAGACGAAAGAGTTTGCCTAGGCAGGGTGTAAGCACAGAAGCATAGTTCTTGAGAACAACAGGAGGGATTCCATCAGGCCCATATGCCTTGTTAGTATTGAGGCCAGTGATGGCAGAAAATACATCAGCTGAAGAAATTTTAATGTCAGCCATGAGGAAGTCAGAGGCGGGAAATGATGGAGGAACAGCAGCAGAATCGTCTAAGGTGGAATTGGAGGAGAAAGTCTGTGCGAAGAGATCTGCTTTATCAGTAGAAGAAAGAGCTACAGAACCATCAGAGTAGAAAAGAGGAGGGAAAGATGATGAGGTAAAGTTGTTAGAAAGGTTTTTGGCAAGGTGCCAGAAGGAGCGGGAAGAATTCGAGTTGGAGAGTTGAGAGCATTTAGTATTGATGAAATTGTTTTTAGCAGAGCAAAGAACAGACTTAGCACGATTCCGGGCAGAAACGTAAAGATGATGTGATTCAGGGGTGGGTTGGGTCCGGTACCTTTTGTAGGCCCTCTCCTTGTTGTGGACAGCATGAGAACAAGCGTGATTATACCAAGGCTTTCTTGCGTTAGTCAAAGGATATGAGAAAGGAATGTATGCTTCCATGCCCGAGAGAATAACCTCCGTAATGCGCCAGGCACACTCAGATGGCTCCTGGCCATGGAAGCAATAATCATTCCAGGGAAAATCAAAGAAGTACTGCCTGAGGGCCTCCCAATCCACGGCTCCAAAATCCCACAGACGAGTTTTCCCTGTAGGGTCCACAGGCCATACTGGAGTGATAGGACAGGTTAAGGTGATAAGGTTGTGATCGGAGAAGCCCAACGGAGAGAAGAGATTAACAGTGTAAGCAGAAGGATTAGTTGTAAGGAAGAGGTCAAGTATGTTGGAGCTCTCTCCAAGGCGGTCTGGGATACGTGTAGGGTGCTGTACAAGCTGCTCTAGGTTATTAAGGATAGAAAAGGTGTAGGCTTGTTCACCAGGTGGTTCAGTGAAAGGAGAGGAGAGCCAAAGGTGGTGGTGAACATTGAAATCTCCTAGAATGGAGATTTCAGAGAAAGGAGAAATGGATAGAATGTGTTCCATCGTAGATGTAAGATAGTCAAAGAATTTTTGATAGTAGAATTAGGGGATAAGTAAACAGCACAGATATATTTAGTCAGAGAATGACAGGAAAGCCGAAGCCAGAGTGTAGAGAATTCAGAAGAATCGAGTTCAGGAATACGAGAGCAAGATAAGTCGTTGCGTATATATATACAACAGCCACCTTTGGCTTTGAAATGAGTATAGAAAAGTAGGAGGATACAGAAAAGGGTTTGCTGTCAGTTGCCTCAGACAGCTGAGTCTCAGTTAGAAAAAGAAGGTGAGGTTTACAGGAGGAGAGGTGGTGCTCAATATCCTCTCAGTACTGCAGGCTTACCGTGTGATGCCATTTGTCCAGATTTCACCTTAAGTATATATTCCTGTCACTTACCTTATCTCAGATCATCTCCTCGCTCAAGTAATCCCTCTTCCATCCAGTAATCCCCCGCCTGAGTCAAAGTAATGCGGGGTTGCCAGTGCTCTGAATATCACCAGGTATAAATGCATGGGTTAACTATGGGATTGTACATATATAGGGAAGGGGAAGGGAGACCAAGGATGAGATGGAGGGATGGTGTAGTGAGGTATATGAGATAGCAGGGTGTAAGGTTAGGGAAGGAAAGCGAAATGGGCAGGGGAGAGGGCGACATGGAGGTGATTTGTTTTATGGCCACCCCTCACGGGATTAAGGCGTCTGGCTATAGGGAGATAGATAGACAGATAGATGTAAGTAAATGTCCATGTTCTTTCTCTTTTTGGGTGCTATCACAGTCAATTGCTGGGGGATATTTCCATGCCGGCTACAGCGATGGAATGTTGACGTGACAGCAATATACACCACACAACAAAAAGACCAGCATCTGTATTCTCGTCGGTAAAGGACGCTCCCTAGCACCTTTTGCTAAGCTATTTATTTCGCTCAGTACACCTTATTGTGGTAGGTAGTTGCGCAGGGGCGTAGCCAAAAAGTTCACAAGAGGGGGCGGGAGGAAAAAGTCTATAGATTTTTGGAATTGGTACGAGGTGAGTGAAGCGAGCCTCTGCAGCTGAAGGGTCGGGGGGGGGGGGGGCGCTGTCAGACCCTCCAGGAAAATTTGTGAAAATTAAGTACTTTTAGGGACTTTCTGAGACCTATGAAGGTATGTATTGAAATATTTAGATTACAACTGATTATAATGAAAACAACAAAAAATAGAGGGGAAAAAATTATTTTGGCTCCAAAAAGAAGCATTTTTAATAATCCTTATGGAATAAAAGAACAGTAATGGATCTCGGAGTCTTATGTGCACTTTGTTCGCCTCGGAGAGCATAATAATTTTACCTAAGTTAGCTGGAGTCTGGAAATGTCAAAATTGATCTGACAAAAGGTGATAAGTTAACAAATATATATTATTGTGTTCTAAAGGAAAACAATATAATTTTTCCGATTTCACAAATCTCTTGGTACCTCATGACCCAAGGATCGTATAACATGTTAAGAACACTCCCATAGTCCATACATCATCTATAATTATAAATGCGCCATGCACTGGAATTCTACCTACTTGGTTAAACTAAAAGGGTAAGCCTTTAGAATATGCTAAATTACTTAAACTTGTCTGCTCAAGATATTCAGTTGACATACGAACTGTACTGTAACACACATAACAAACTCCAATCTTTTTTTCTTTTTCCAAATATGAAAACGAAATTATTTGATACTTAATTTATCTCACACAGTTCACAATTATAATCATTCCTTTTCTGCGAGACGCATGTTGTACATTGCTTAAAAACTGCAAAAGAAACCTTGCACATATGATATAGCCCTGGAAGAATAAGCAACATTTCACTATTATTCCTTAAAAGACACTGCATTGAAGTACCTCTCAACTTGAAAAAAAATACAACTGTAAGCAGAGGCGTGGACGCTTTCTGTGCGTGATATACTGTAGAGTGTCTCGCTGACTCACCACGATGCTCTCTCTCTCTCTCTCTCTCTCTCTCTCTCTCTCTCTCTAAAACCAGGACTGACCATAACCATTGGAATTCATACCTTGTGAATCAAAAAGTACGTAGTAAAGCTTGTGTCATAAATTGTCGCTGTATTTCCGTTTATGATGTACTGGTCATGTCATGTAGAAATGGGTAAAATATGTTTCCAACACACACACACACACACACACATATTACTTTATTGACCTATATCGATGTCACCTGTGTCAGGTAACCCAAACTCAGCATCCCCCATGACCTCTTCATCTTCATCCGGAGATTCATCACACAACTTATTATCTTATTCATTTGGCACAATTCCTGTATTTTCTCTATAAAGCTGCCTGTTTCTAGCGCTTGAGTAAAAGACGGATGCATCATTCCAACAAATACCGGGTATGCTACAAATAATAGTAAAAAAAATATTTACTTTACTTCCGTCTGCCATTAAACGGTTTTAAAGAAAACGTAAGGCAAATTTTATGATACACCAATATTCTTCACACACGCCTGAAGATGAAGAAACCTGATACCCTAGGTTATTAGTACAGTTATTTACACATGTGGATATCCGAATGTCAATAACCATAATTATGACTGATATGACGAGAAAGTCACCTATATATAATTGCTCACAAAATCTAGATTTCAACCAAAACTATGGAATCAGTTTATTTTCCTTGATCTAGAAGCATTCCTGATTCAGAAAAATAAGTGTGAGACCAGTGAGATACCTAATTATTCATCCATGATCGAGAAAAGTAGGAAAAAAAATCTAAACTGCATACATGTGTTGTGCCCAACAGCTGACTGAGCCTGGCCGCCCCTTCTTTGGACCAATCAGCCTTCTGATGCTCTTGTCTGAGCGAGGGGGACTAGACGAATTCGTCAGGTCTGACAGAACGGCCTACATTTACTCTGTCCCATTGAAAGCCAGTGGAAACTTATATGACGAAACAGTCCTGTTGGGCAATATAGGGATAACTTTTTGGAAGGGAGAGGGGTTTAGATATAGACCTCACTGTCCGTCCTAGTCACTACTAAAGCACCCTCGAAAACTGAATGAAGTCGTTGGGCAGTAGCAAAAATATATGAAAAACGCCCTCGAGGCGAAGTGGTTAAAAAAAAAGCTGTATCAGGAACAGCTGTCAAAGAAATGCATTTAAAAACTATTGTAGCCACACTCCAGAACCAAATTGGGCAACAAAACGCTGGCTCGTTCACAGTGGGTCTGTCATCGTGGAGGCGGGTTGTTAATACACCAACCCCGATACTGCGCCAGACTACTAGTGGTTATGTAGGCCTCCAGTGAATACTACCCGAGACTACGGCACACAAACGTTGATTTACAACTCCAGGTAGCTAGTCAGTTTTTGGTGAGGTGGGACAAGTAAGTCCTGCTCAAAGGTCTCACGGTAGGTCGGGAACTGAGCCCGAGATCTTTCGACTGCAATTTCAGTGGACTTATAATTACGGCACCGATTCCCTGAAAAGGTATGGTGGACAACTGAACATTGTTTGCAGAAATCATAGACAGAGAATTATTAAGCTAAGATATACTGCAATGTACAATCTAAGACACAACTCTTTTCCCAGTTCTATCTAAAGAAAATTTACAACTGGCGAAATATAATGAAAACCCCATCTCTACTATCGCGTGTTCAAATGGTTCAAATTTTTCGCTATATATTCGTTAAACTTTGGGAAGATACTTGTGTCTTAGACTGGACATGGAGGGATTCCAAACTGTTATCTATTACTAATTTAGCGAATTGGGAGTTTCTTCATATTCTACGTTTTATTCCTAAGATTAACGCTTTGTAAAAGTACACTTCAGTTTTTTTATTCTCTAAACTTCTATCAGAGTTCTCTCTAAAATCAGGGACCGGGAGGCAAGAGCTACTGTTGCAGGTGGTGTTTGAGGCGAAAATTAGCACTTGGCCAAAATTATAAATTTACTTTTATAATTCTCGAATCGATTTAAAAAAAAAAAAATCGTTGCTTTCCTGTTGCTGTACTCGCTCTTGACCCTCCAGAGCGAAGGTTGCTGCACTTGGGATTTTGTATGGAAAGAAGTCAACTTACTGTCCTTTGCCTGTTGCATCGTAGTCACAAAGATTGTAGGTACAAACTTTAGCTTCCTTCCTTAGTTGGATTTGAAAATTTTCCATACCGTTGCCACTGGATGACACGCCCCGGAAGGTTAACGTGGTTCCGCATCCTGTAGCTGTGTACCTTGATGATGGATAAAAAATTCCCTTGCTTACAACCGTATTCAATATTATATCTGGCAACGTTAACTTCCAAAGCCATTCTAAATACCGTATCATTTATGCCACTGCTTACGCAGTTGTCACTCACTGAGCAATTCGGTAAAAAAGAGTAAGCTTATCTATTAAACATGATGTTTAGCTTTGGAAGGTAAAATGCCTAAAAAAGTACACAACTAAATGGTTGGAACCATCATTTAGGGAAGAACTGGGACTTATAAAAACTAGTCTGTAACAGCAAACCCCTGCAGTTGATAGGCATAATTCAGATTTTATCTTATTTTCTCTTTCTTCTTCTTCTTCGTCCACCACCTTCTCCCCCTCTTCTTCTTCTTCCACATACGAAGATTTAACAGACCATGAGTGTTGTCCTCAGTAACAAGAGTGGTTATGTCAGAGAGCGGTTTATAGGCGGAGTCAGGACACATGATAAGTGTGGGTTGCATTTAGCCTGATACAATCCCACGGCAGCAGCGGTAATTGAAATGTCATGGACAGAGAGCTAAGGTGTGCGGGAGTGGGTGGGGGAAGTTTAGCGGAAAGAGAGAAGGGCAGAAAGAAACCTACAACGAGACAGGAGGGGAGAGAGAGAGAGAGAGAGAGAGAGAGAGGATAGAGGGGAGATGTGATGAGAGACAAAGGAGAACTAGACAAAGGTGATAATGAAGCAAACAAGGAGACAGACAAGAGAGCTAGGATGTGTGTGAGAGAGGGGTTGGAATGAGCACCAAGACAAGTTTATCTTGGAAAATATTGTAGCTTAAACGATTACATGGTCATCATTTTAAAGTTAATATAAAAGTATTTGCAAGCTTGCTGACTCTAACACTTTTCACATGCTCATGTATGGACACTTTATCGTTAGCGATGTGAAGTAAAGTGGTCTGTGGGCAACAGACTTGAAGAGACTGAACTGAGATGGTGTGGTCATACAGAAAGCAAGGATATAAATAGGGCGGAGAAAAGGGTATGTATGAATGAATGAAGATGAAGTGTGAGGGGACACATTGACCAAGAAGGGGGAGGGCCCTCTTGAGTTATGTCTTGTGGCTACAAGATTATCAATATTGACGGATGTTCAAAAAACTGCTACTCCACACATCTTCTCTGTCTGCAGCTTGCTTTTCATCGTCGTGGACAACTCTGTCTAATTTGGCTTTCCATATTCTGTTAAAATTTAGTTGTTACCATGGCTAACATGGGCCCAAACAACAACCAACAACATTCCTAACGGCCTAAGTAAATCTTCTAACCAAAATCTTTTTCAGTCACTGACCTTTAAATGACAAAACTGTTACCAAATCCAGGGGGATAAACCAAGATAACTACTAATGAGTAGGCATGCATCCTACTCATTTCCCAGTACTTCTTAATTAAAGTATCCCCTGTGACCAGTCTGATATTACGTTATTAGTATGTATCACAGCCATTTGAGTGATCTGAGCCAATGTGTATTGAGGTAGCGATAACTTAGTCTCTTTTGCCAGGCATATCCTTTATCCTACACCAAAGGAAAACCTCTTCTTTCTACGTCCATCTGTACAGAACCTCTTTCCCTGAAGCCTAATCACAAAGCTCCCAAAAGTCATTTAATCTCTCACTCTAAATCCTGGCAACTATTTCCAGAAAGCACTTACCTATGGATGCTGTAGATGGACATCATAAAGTAGCGCAGATATAAGCAGGTGGAGAAGATATCCACTTATACAAGTTAATGTCCCCTGAAATCCTTCCCTATTTACCGAAGGGAGGATGGAGGACTGCAGGGGAAGGGCAACTTCTGGTTTCATTTCTAGATGAACCTGAGGCCACAACAGTAAGGACAGTCCTGTTACTATTATCTTAGTCATGCACCATTGTCAAACACACTGGAACCAATCCTTATCATCTTAGTCTCATTCCTAACTCATATACTTTCCTAATGATCAATTGGTACCATACTGAGAGAGAAAGAGAGAGAGAGAGAGAGAGAGAGAGAGAGAGATGAACAACAATAGAACAAAAGCTTCCACTCACCCACTCACCTGTGATCATACAGCAGTGCCCATATCAGAGCCAACCCCCGTATCCACACATTGTCCACTGTTGTATAACTTCCCCATAGCCAACACAACTACACAACCAGCAGCGACATCAGATCCTGAGTGTTTGATAGAAATGGCCGATTAAAACTGCACGATTTAATTATAAGTTTTGCGCAACCCACCACAAAGGCAGAGAGGAGAGAGGATTTTCTACGCTGAGATCAAGTACGGATCGCATACAACCAGGCATTGTACACCATCGCCAGTTTGTCAACGCTTGTATCCACCAGATGAAAAAAATTACGACAGTCATATGTTTAGTACTTTCTTGTTTATGATCCCTTATATAAATCATATCTGACTTCCGTTCTTTATCCTTAAATACTATTTTTCTTCCTTTTCACTCTTATCTAGGAATTAGCTCTGTGATTTAGATTCAGGTTGTTTACCAAAAAGGAGTGCATTTCTTCTACTGTCTTTTTTTGTTTCCATATTCCGCTGCATATTCTTCTTTCACACAGACCTTCAGAACCCTGTTCACTCCTCTATTTCCTCTCCTGATTATCCTATATATGGGCACCTTTTCCGCTGTTCCATTCCCGTCTCCAGATCCTACTTTCCACCATCCCTTATTCTTCCCATTGATATATATATATATATATATATATATATATATATATATATATATATATATATATATATATATATATATATATATATATATATATATATATTTATATATATATATATATATATATATATATATATATATATATATATATATATATATATATATATATATATATTAGACTATTAGAATTCTTGCCTACCCTTAATTGCTCACAGGAACTTTCCTCTATATTTATTATCTCTGCACTCCCTTTCCCTACCCGAAACTTTCCTAATTTCCTTCTTTCCCTCCTCGTATCATACATGTGCTTTTTCTGCTGTCAGTGTCGAAATCACCCCCGTCCCTAAATACTCCATGGTAGTGTTTTTACCTCTGTACTTCCCCTTTCCATCCTTAAATCCCATTACTCAACTCTCCGCTGTCCCCTCGTCGCACCGCTTCACCAATAATTTCACTGACCTGGTTCGATGTATAAATTGAAATTAAATTTCTGGATATTGCTCTGGATAAAAAATATTGCATAGTTATTGGCTTATATGTCGTCGCCGCCCTATCACAATATCGTATCTGACAGTTCATTTATATGCAACGATTTTTTATTATTTAATGGATATTTACTTCCTTCCTCATTAAACGGATTTCAGAATAGTTTTAGCTGCGCAGTCGTTGGCAATTCTCTTTACAAAGCATTGCTTGGAAATTAGCAGATGCGTGTCAAGCGGCTGGGTGTATGAATAATGCGAATTCATACTGAAAGCGCCAGACCCAGCCAAGCTGACCAAAAGTTTTGCCTTGCCTCACATTTTTTTTTTTTTTAATTCTCTAACTAAGATTATTGTTTCCTCCATTGAAAATTTTTAGCATTACGTATTATCATCATCTTTGTGGTTTGAACAGATACTAGTAAAATATTAAGGATGGAGCTACTGACAAAGGAAACAGTAGCTAGTGGATAACAAGACGAATATATACAATGAGAGAAAGTGACAACAACCCATATTAGTTTTGGGTGTCAATGGTGCTGCGGAAAGTATGTGGAGGTTCTGTAAGGGTTCCGTTAGGATGGGTTAAAAAAATATTCTTGCTAAATCCATAGTCAGGAAAAGCCGAGTACCGTTTTGTTGTTGTGGTTGCTGGATCACCTGAACGCAAACACGGTGGACTGAAAAGGTGGTAGTGTCCTGCCGTCCACAATCCCCTTTCTGGGTACAGGAAGGAATTGAGGAACTTCTGCGTAACTAGTGCTGCCTGGTTATTCCAGTGCCACCGCGTGAAGGCGTTCATCTCCTACACCCTTCCCATACTGAAGTGGTTATGAAGATCTTTGATACAAATGCATTTCCATAAAATCTCTCCCAAAGCCTTAATTCAATTGTTGTGTCACCCAACTGGTGTGTAGGACTTACTATGACTGCTGGGCCTCAGGGTGGCTGGTGAGTCTGTGTTCACTGTCTGGCACATGTAAGATATTTATGAATACTCTTTCATCCTGCCTTCTTATAATTATAGTAAGAAGTCAGCTATTCTATATACATTATTAACCTTTTGACTGCTTCACTGAGGATCTTGTGGCAGAACATTACGATTACTTTTTATTTCATCAAACAAGTCTATTTAGTTTTGGATGGACCTGATTTACGGCACCTGGCCACGTTAACCCCTTCAGTCTTTTGATGTGCTTTTTCTCTCCGACAAGGAGAGTATGTTTTCACCCCTGTTTGTTTGTTTGTCTGTTAGCAGGAATACTAAAAAAAAAAAAAAAAAGGGAGATTTGGACCATATTTGGTGTGTAGATAGCCATGTCTCAGGGGACAATCAGTTAACTTTTGGGACTGATCCGGATCGTATTACGGATTCTGGATCCGGAAAACCCTTTTTTTTTTTTTTTTTTTTTTTTTTTATAATCCTAATCAATGATGAGAAAACCTAACCCATCATGAACAGTGGTTTGGAAATTACGTTACCCTTTTCAGAGAGATGCGCTCCACTGAGTGCCCCTCTGGGTAATTCATGCAACAGATTATTTTGTTTAGTTTAGGAAGACATTGCGTAGTACGGGGTTAATAATGGCTGTGATCTAACACCCTCAGTTTTTAAAGTCTCTTACAAGCTAAATAGTCATCTGATGCTAGAGGGGAAAAAGTTACAGAACTGATGAGGTAAAGGTTATCACTGGCAGACAATTTCCCATCAATTTATTGTGGATTTACCTTTTCTCTGTTATCATTTGCTTAAGCTTAGGCAGACATCTCTTGTGCCGAAAGGTTTAGATGACTTTTTTTTTTTTTCGCTCTCAAAACAAGAGAAAGGTGGTGGTCAAATGGTTCCAGAAGAAAGCTGCTGTATGAATCAATGCGAATTAGAGCTCAGGCAAGTGCAGGAATGTGTAGCATATATGGGGGCTGCTGGGCCTTAGGAAACGGGCTATCAAGTCCGTGTCCAAAGCCGAATAGAATTAAATCAGGCCTTCCTTAGATGAAAACCGTTTTGGTGCAAGAATAAAAAACAAATAACGTCGTCTTGGTGAACTGATTAACAGGAAAAATAAATCAACAAATAAGACAACTCAAAATGAGGAATAAATGTATATGTACTCCATCTTCTTGTATATATTTCATAAACCTTTAATTCTTTACTTAAGCAATAACCTTTCAAATGAAAAGACCTATAATGAAGTCAGAGGAATCTTATCGACGTATAAAACTCCTCTCTAAAAATGTTTTCAGTTAACAGAATGGAAAAGCTCGAATTAATTATCAGAGCCAAAAAAATGCCTGAGAGAATATCTATTTGCTTTACGACGTCAGAATCAATTTTTGCAATCACGAAATTGAAGGCTTGGTTTCCATCTGGCGAACGAGTAATTCAGTGACATGATGATGGGACACGGCGTTCGAAAGATCAACATTCATAGCTCTTGTCATCTTGTTGTACAGGATGATATATGGTTATCTTAACTTTTTTTCTTGGAAATATGTGTTTTTGCAACCGCTGCTCGTCTTTCTCTATTATCTGAGTAGAATTGTTCCACAGTATATGCTTGCAACACATTTCCTTCATATTTTTATCATAGCTGATATGTGTCAACGGAAACACACTTGCATTCCTAGACATCCTTTTTTTATTAGGCCTATGCATTTTTGTGCTTTGCTCGTACCAAATTATTGTATTGATTGAGATGGTGCTGGGGCGTTGTGTTTGTGGGATCAGCCGTCAAAGACCAAGTCGCCTTCTGCTACACGATGATGCCTGTCTGAACTGTCCCTCAGTGGATAACTCACTTTTACTCCCACCAGGCACACTGTCTCGACAATTAAAATACTGTTTCTTCATAATATATCACTGGAATCTACATAAAAACTGATACATTTTCATAATGATAATTATTAAGGCAGTGAATAATGAATTTCGAAATCTAGCACTGTGATGTATGGAACCGTATAAAATTTCTCTTTAGAATACTCTGTACCAAATATATAACTCTTCGACCACGGGTTTAGGAAAAATACTGACTGCTACTGTAGATGTCATATGAAAGGTATAAGGAAAAGAGTAATAGGGCGAGAAGGGCTGTGCGTGATGCTAAAGTGGCAGCAGATGAGAGGTGGGGTAGGTGGCTTACAGAGAATTTTCAACAGAATAAGAAAATGTTTTGGAAGGAGGTGAAAAGGGTGCGAAAGGGAGTCTGGGAAGGAAGAACGAGTAAAAGCAGAGGATGGAAGGATGTTAATTGAGATGGATGCAGTAAGGAAGAGATGGGCAGAGTATTTTGAAAGATTGTTAAATGTAGAGGAGGAAAGGGTGGCTGAGATTGTGGCAGATGGAAGAGTGCAAGGAATAAATGTGTTGGGAGAGTTGAATGATTCTTTGATCACGAAGGAGGAAGTGGAGAAGGCAGTAAAGGAGATGAAAACAGGGAAAGCTGCAGGTATGGATGGGTGTGCTGTGGAATGCCTGAAAGGTGGTGGAGTGACCATTGTTGACTGGTTAGTAAGATTGTTGAATGTGTGCTTTATGAAAGGTATGGTGCCAATTGACTGGGCAAGTGCTTGTGTGGTCCCGTTGTATAAAGGCAAGGGTGATAAGTATGAATGTACTAGCTTTAGGGGTATAAGTCTGTTGAGTGTTGTAGGTAAGGTTTATGGTAGAGTGTTAATTATGAGAGTTAGAGAAGGTACAGAGGGAGTGATTGGTGAAGAGCAGTGTGGCTTTAGGAGAGGGAGGGGATGCGTGGATCAGGTGTTTGCTGTGAGACAAGTGTGTGAAAAGTGTTTAGCGAAATGCAAGGATGTGTTTTGGGCATTCATGGATTTAGAGAAAGCGTATGATAGAATTGATAGGGAGGCTTTGTGGACTGTTTTAGGATTGTATGGACTTGATGGTAGGTTACTAAAAGGGGTGAAAAGTTTTTATGTAAATAGTAGAGCGTGTGTAAGAGTGGGCAATGCTGAGAGTGACTGGTTTCCCGTGAGAGTGGGGCTGCGACAGGGATGTGTGATGTCGCCTTGGTTGTTTAATATTTACATGGATGGTGTTGTAAGGGAGGTGAATGCAAGAGTTTTAGGTGGAGGTCTGGGTCTGGTGAATGTTGATGGTGGAGAGTGGAATCTGAAGCAGCTGCTGTTTGCAGATGATACTGCACTGGTGGCTGATTCAGAGGAGAGATTGAGACAGTTGGTAGAGGAGTTTGGAAGGGTGTGTGAAAGGAGGAAATTGAAAGTAAATGAGAATAAGAGTAAAGTGATGAAATGTACGAGGTTGGTAGATGGTAGGGTGATGAATATGGCTTTGAATGGCGAGTTGCTTGAGGAGGTAGAGTGTTTTAAATATCTAGGGTCACATGTTGCTGTGGATGGAAGAATAGATGCAGAAGTGAAGTTTAGAATAAATGAAGTAGGAAAGGTGCTGGGAGGAATGAAAAAAGTGTTTAGATGTCGTTCGCTTAGAATGAATGTAAAGAGAAAGTCGTATGAGGGTGTTGTGGTACCGACTGCGTTATATGGGGCTGAAACATGGAATATGGGTGTAGCAGAGAGGAAAAGTTTGAATGTAATGGAGATGAGGTGTCTGAGGAGTATGTGTGGAGTGACGCGCATGGATCGAGTGCAAAATGATGAAGTGCGAAGGAGAACTGGAGTTGTTCGGGAGATGGCTGGTAGAGTTGAGCAGAGGGTGTTGCGATGGTTTGGGCACATGGAGAGAATGGATAATGAGCGACTGGTGAAAAAGATAACTAGATCTGATGTGAGAGGTGTAAGGCTGAGAGGAAGACCACGAATAGGATGGATGGACAGTGTGAAGAGAGTACTGGATGTGAGAGGGATGTCTGTTGAGCAAGGAAGAGTGGCTGTGCGTGACAGAAATAAATGGAGAGAAATTGTGAATGAATAAGTGATGACGCAGCCCTGAGGGGATATTCTCCCGCATTTGGTCTGATCAGCTAGTCAGGTCAGGTGGGGGTAAGAGGATGGGTCTGTTATGATGTGGCAGGGGTAAACCAGCTCTGCTGTCGGGCCCTTCTGCAGATGTCACTGCATTGCGCAGTTGACCCTTGTGCGGTGTGGTGCGGTGAGGATCTGTCCGTTCTCCCCTTGGGACTAAGATGTGAATTAATGTGTTTGAATGGATGAGTAAATGGGGAGTGTGTCGTCCTGTCTCGGCTACCTCCCTTTCCTTGGGGAAAGCAGCCTAGGTATATAGAATAGAATAGCTACTGTATATATGAAACTCCATTATTTATAACCAACAATACCAACTTCTTTTGGAGTTTATTCTTGTCACTACCACGAGAAGTTTGGCTCTGTTTGTAATATTTCAAAGATCATGTAGCCTTGTAAAATCGTCATGATATATCGTTATTAAATTTCGCTGTGTCTTTTGGCGGAAATTCTGGTGCCAGTCAGACTGTTGGATGCAGTTTGTTTCCCGGCTAGTCCCTGTTTACACAACAGATCATGTTCAAGGGGAAGATTAAATCTTAGCCTAGACTGATTGTCTGTCTCAATGATCATGTGCAGTCATTCCTAAGAATAATTCACTTTACTTCCCCTATAAAACTGTCTTTTAATATTTCTCCATAATATTTATCTTTGGCATCTACTCAATGGTGATATGTTGTAAATTGAATATCTTCATAAATATAAACTTCATTAAGCACAGTTAATCTGAATTTCTTATTAACATTAACTTGTAGTTATTTACCATAATTTCAGCTTGTAATTGTGTTTCGACAGTCAGTGCTCGAAAAAGAGGTAGATGGCAGTTCCACAATAAAACAATGGAAATGTACAGTAGGTCAGAAAAATTTTGGAAATCCTAACACAGCGGTACAATAAAGCTTCCTTTCTTGCTGTACAATATCTTAGTCCAACTGCTTCCTCTGCGATAGGTGCACTTCCTCTTCCCCGCCCGTGCCGGGGGAGGAAATGGTATATGAGGAAAACCTTCATCTTTACTGTACGTTTTTTTTTTTTAATAGTAAGGCAATGTGTATCTGGCAACGTTATTCTTGGTACTTACTAAGGGTGGATTGTAAGACCTTTTGAGGTGCTACTTGTCATAACTCTCTCTCTCTCTCTCTCTCTCTCTCTCTCTCTCTCTCTCTCTTTTCCAGTATACTTTTTACCAAACATATTTCCATGAAGAAGTTTTTTAAAAAAGTGGCATTAGATAAGTAGCCAGAAATTATCATTCATTCAACCATTCGAACTGGTTTAAATATCACATATCCAGGGAAAGGACGTTGTGGAAGAAAATATGTAATTCAGAAATCAGATATAAAGGACACATTCGTCACTGAACCGAGAGAAATATATATATAAAAGGAAAAAACAGACCATTTAGACATTCGAACTCCCTTAACTGTCCCATATCGAGGCACAAGACGCCATGGAAGAGAAATCCGCCTACAGGTCACAGAGGCAACTGTAAACTTAGGCTATCCCAGACCTAGTTCAAATCAACGTAGGCGTCCTATGTGTTATCACCAGTCTTTTGCCGTTGCTGTCTCACATCTTCAGCTCGATGGCGTCCTTTCTTTCATTTTTGCTGTCTTTAGATGATTTTATCCAGCTGAAGATAGACTTTTTGAACGAAAAGAGTTGAATACAACCTCCTTTCGTTATTTAATACGAAAAGTCTCCTTAAAAGTGAATAAAAACGTCTGGGATTGCAACACTAAAATAAAAAAAAATGTAATAAAAATGGTTAGCCCTATTGCTGCGGTGAATTTCCTTGACCTCTATAAACTCATGCATCTAAACTGGGGAATTTGGTGTTCTTCATTCTCACCTGAGATGAGTTTCTATATGGCAAGTAATATTGTAAGTCGTAAGATTAAATAATACACAGCATTGTTTACTTTCCGCCATAAAGTTACTAATGACAGTTTTAAACATTTTTTTATTGAAAAGCAAAGTAGGTAATTTGCAATCACTTGGACACGAGATGCAGGAGACAGTGATGGGTAAATATCACACCAATTCACGACGATGACGTGTTTAATAATTTTGCTGTAGCTAACGTCAAACTATAATAGTAACCTTAGTAATGACCTCTTACACTGAATGGATTAGTGAAGACTATACATAACCTCGCTAAATCGAAATATCTGGCCTAAGCAGAAAAATGTCGGCTGAAGATAAGAATACTATATGAGACATCGCCATGACAACGTGAACTCCTGGACTAAGCTTGAAAACTCTTATTCCTGTTATCTCCAGTCGATTTTATTTTGTTTAAGCGATATTCTTCAAGCATTCCCTGAGAGAGACTGCAGGAGGCAGGTGGGCAAGACACAAGTTTGTATTCTCGTAGTTCAGGAGTTTATATCAGCTCTTCGTTAACGATATAGTTTGCATTTAACACGTTATTTTTCTCCCCTGATATCTATATCTTTTTTATATTGTTAAAGATAATACATATCATAACGAAACGCACTAAGGAATCAGGTACAGGAATAAACTGATAGGGAAGAGGTGCCAGAAAACCTCTCTAACCAACGAGAAAGTGCAGTTTACAGTCTCCCTAACAAACGAGATATGTGCAGCTTACAGTCTCCCTAACCAACGAGATATGTGCAGCTTACAGCCTCCCTAACACTCTAGAATGTGCAGCTTACAGCCTTCCTAACAAACGAGATATGTGCAGCTTACAGTCTCCCTAACCAACGAGATATGTGCAGCTTACAGCCTCCCTAACAAACTAGAATGTGCAGCTTACAGCCTCCCTAACAAACGAGAATGTGCAGCATACAGCCTCCCTTAGCAACGAGATATGTGCAACTTACAGCCTTCCTAACCAGCAAGATATGTGCAGCTTACAAGCTCCCTAACCAACAAGATATGTGCAGTTTACAGCACAGAAACTGTAATCTGCACATGTCTCCCTCCAGCATAAATAGCCAGGTAGTCCTACTGACGGAAATAAGCGAGGTCATTCACCACTACTCATACGTCAACAGTGAGAAGCCAGGCAGTAATGATAAGTCAGGTAAGCGGCTCACGATAGGAACTCACTAGGATGGCTTTCAAATGTATAAACTACACACCGCTACACCGCCTCGTATGTTAATCTGTTGTGTTCGAGGTTGTAATGTATATATTACAATGGTTATCATCAAAAGACTCTGTACTGAAGGGGAGAAGTACTTTGAACTGGTGAGGCTAGACATTACCTTTACTGACTCTTCAGCACAATAGGACTTTCCAGAGCTGAATGTAATAGCCTGTAGGCAACAAAAATAACAAAAAATAAGATACAACTGTAAGGGAACGGGTGAAGAAGCAACTGTGTGTGTGTGTGTGTGTGTGTGTGTGTGTGTGTGTGTGTGTGTGTGTGTGTGTGTGTGTGTGCCTGCTTTAGACATCCGTATATTATACACAGCCAAACCAACAATAAGACATAGGGAAATTGAACCTTTCGATGAACAAGGGCTACATAGTTTTGTTCACTTGATCGCACGTTATTGCATACACAGATCGGCCCATGAGAGTAATAGACCAATGGATAAGACGATAACACAACGACCAAATGAAATTTTTCTGTTAATCATGATTTTGCATTTGCAGTTACAACTACCAAAATCTGCCTGCTCATGAAGCGATGGGTGGGGTGGGTTTGTCGTTGGGCCAGTGGGTGGACAGGCTGGGTGAGAGGAGTGGGCGTGGTGGGTTATATGGGTATGGTGGATGGTCGGGGTGGGTGGAGGTGGGGGTGGGTACTGGGGGTACGTGGGTGGGTAGAGTGGGCTGGGTAGGTGAGTTAGTGTGTAGCGTAGGTGAATGGATGGACATGGTTCGGTGGATTGGTGGGTCCACTTTGTACATGGGGAGGCTTGAAGTGAGGCTTCCCAGAGTGTAAAACGGGATACGGGCTTCTATTGTTAGTGTTAACACAGGAAAGTACTGGCCAGGCCGTTGAGCTGACGTCATGGAGCGATAAGTTATAAATCAACCTTTGTTTTTAAGAGTTCATATGTAATGACTTGTTGCAGCAGGGTTTGCTAATCGCGACGAAAGTTATATTTTGACGTGTGTGTGTGTGTGTGTGTGTGTGTGTGTGTGTGTGTGTGTGTGTGTGTGTGTGTGTGGAAATTTGTTAACAAATTAATCAGTTTATATTTTATTATAAGCAAACCTGTTGGAGGAGTTGAGAGATATCAGTTGAATAAAACAGGTGATTTTGGGAACATCATGTCGAAAGAGAAGATCACAGGACTTGGTTAAACACTGCAGTAGCAAAACCAGCGAAGAGCGCTTTGTCAGCGTGTTACGAGCGGGTAGCATTTGTACATACGCCTATCATCATATTTTCATCTTGGTGTAAACTTTGACGTAATATCCAATATTTAATTGTTAGAATTCATGCAAGAAAACGTAGTGTTGCAACAGGAAATCTTTTTTAATTCGATTTCGTAGTGAAGCATGTCAGCTGGAGCCCTTGATACATTCCCAAGGAAAGCTGGTATTCCAAGGGGTTCCTTTGGTCTCATGAGTAAATATTATAGCTAAAAACAAAATTAATTGAATGCATATTACTTCCAGCAGAAAGAATCTCTTATCTACCTCACATAGTAGAAGAGTTATTAGCCTCATAAAACCATCGCGGTCGGGCAGTGTCGTGTCGGGCCTGGCCGGGTAGTGTTGGGCTGCTCATTTCTCTGTTGAACGTTGAGTAAACATCGCTTCACTACACTTGCTTGCATCACTCTCTGCGCTCTCTCGCTCGTAATCAATCAAAAATTTCTATCCGTTTAAGATAAGTTTTTGGGAAGGGTCGAGGATAAGACAAGTATGCAGTGATTCAATTTTGAGAAAAATCAGTTAAAGGTCAAGGCCACAGGGCATTATTAAAGTCTGTGTGTGTGTGGGCGTTTACAAAGTAACTCAAGCAGTTCTGATCTGATATTAACTTGATGGAAGAATTGCGGGTCAGCTAATGAATAATCCTGTTGTTTTTCAGTACAAGAGGTCAATAGGTAGGGTTGATGGGCTGTCACCTAAAATGGATTTTGTTCGAGTTAAAAGAACATTATGGAAGGGTCGAACATAAAGTAAAAACAAAGTGTTGCTGTTTTCAACACTGTTAAAGGTCAAGGTCACAGGGCAAGAGCAAACTTTGTGTGTGTGTGTGTGTGTGTGTGTGTGTGTGTGTGTGTGTGTGTGTGAAAAATAAAATAGCTAAAACAGTTTTGATCTGATTCGAATCAAATTTATTGGATGAGTTGAGAATCACCCAAGACGTTGGCCTATACTTATTCAAAACATTATGCCAGAGCTCATGATGACATGGCTAAGTAATCTTGTTGTTTTCAGCCGATCTAAACTAATCTTTCTGGAAGGGTTCTGGTTTAAACATGAACGAAGAGTCAAATGTTTAGGAACAGGGTACGATAAAAAGACAAGGCCTCTGTGAAAAACCAACTCAAAAGTTTTGATCTCATCACAGTTTTGGTGGAAAAGTTAAGTGTTTGGCAAGAACGAAATAATTCAACTAAGAAAGTGTTCTGTCGAATGCCAAGCTCACAGGGCAAAGTCAAACATTCGGCCCTTATACCAGCTTCTGAGTGAAGGGGTGCACTCTCTGAGAGCTCCTTGTTTTTAGTTTTATACTTGAGCTCGCGAAATGAGGGCGGGTGTTATATTCTGGTTGATGTGTCTGCCTTGTTGTTCAGTGTGTGTGTGTGTGTGTGTGTGTGTGTGTGTGTGTGTGTGTGTGTGTGTGTGTCGTTACTCAGCTATAAACCAACTTCATGAATTGATTGCTTGTCAGTCAGAGAGAAAACCTTTTTCTGATAATAATGGGTCAGAGTCGAAGTCACGGGGGTTGAGACAATATTGGACCTCACAGTGTGTGTAAGAGCTTCCTTGAAGAATACAGTCCAGGCCATGTGGGACGAATGTTAGAAAAACGAAATTTATTACAGTGGCAGGTCTTCCCCTGGGGCAGGTTTCAGTTAAGATGTGGCTCCTCAGGGCCACCTGCGTCCCGATTGTCTCACCTAAAGCCGTAAGGCACGGCCAGCTTTTTACCCAGGTGCACGGACTTTTCCACAGTGGTGGAGGTTCACTCACGTCAGGTTAGGTTACTAGGATATGCCTCACCCCCCCCCCCCCCCGTTGGTCTGAGACTATGTAGAGCGAAAGTTTTTAACCAAAGAACGTGAAATGTGCATACTGGTAGATGTTCACCCAGACCACCCTTTAAGAGGGGTATAATCGCCTAGGATCGCCCCTCACGGGGGAGTGGGAAGCCTCTGTGGGCCCTGGCAGAGCTATTATGCACAAGCACAACCATAATTATCTCGGAACACAAAATTCTGTATATTGGTAGGAGTTTGTCACGTCCATATTTTAGGCAGTGTGGGATCCCTGATGACCACCCTTAACGAGCAGGGAGGGGAAGGGGAGGATACAGCTACCACTGGTGGCAATGCCATTGTTTTTTACCTAAGAACATGAACTTTTACACAATGGTGATCATTTCTAGGGCCATGATTTAGGCTGGGTGAGATCCCCTATGGACACCTCACGGGCGATGAGGGGTGCGACTTCTGAGAGTCCTGGTCAAAGCCGTTATGTATGTTCATGGTTTTCAACCCAGGAATGCAAATGTTTGTGTACTGGTAGACGATATTATGAAGTTTAGGGGAAATCTTTACCACTGGAATGGTTACATATAACATTTATTAACCTACTCACAACTAAAGATCCATCCTTATGGGAACATAATACTTTGGTTGAAGGCAGAATAAAAGTTAAAAGTGTTAAATCTGTCGCAGGGACGTGGATTTTCTAGGCCCTTGTAAAGTGAAATATTCTGACGTTAGCAATAATAAGGCGAGAATGACGTTATCAGCCTGAAATGGGAGCATTCATCCAACCTCATGAGATATAGTTTATTTCTTTATTGCTGCCATCAGACGGTGCAGGAGAAGGACGCCTTCATGTGGTGGTACTAATATAACCATGTGGCTCCTCTACCCGGTTATACAAACTTCCCTGAACTCCCTCTCTGATCTACGAAAGGAGGATGGGGGACCGCAGGGAGAAGACAACTTCAGCCTGTAGTCCACCTGGTTCATATTCAGATGAACTTGGGGCTACAGCTATTACATGACCCACTTGGAAAGATGTCGAGTAGTGAAGATATTGAACTAAGAAGAAGGTAATACTGCGAGCGCAGAAAGAAAAAAAAAAGTCTCAAACTGAAGCGGCTTAAAGTTGTATTGTGAGTGGTTTTTGAGGCTTCGTAACAACGTTTCCTAAGCGACGTATTGTAATTATTACACCCTAACCTTCTCTTTTGCGTTATGTATGTATAGACAACACTTCATCTGTTTGCTTAATTTACCCTGACAGATCCACCGTCTGACATGCATCGTACTGCTACTGTCAACTGTGCCATGGCTGCATTAACGATAGCTGAGGACTTGTGCAGTGCTGCAGTGTGCAGCTGTTATTACATTGCTTGCTTCGTATGGTACACGGAACGTACGACAGTATATAATGCATTAACCTATTATGTGAAATAAAGTATCATATCTCACAGTAACACAGCTGCAACAGAATTTCACAGTAATACATCAAACAACATTAGATATTAATGTTTTTGCTGACAAATATACATATCACAGTTCTGTCTCCTCCATACACATCAATACGCAAAGCCTCTGTTAACCAAAAGCAAGCTTCTCCAGCCCTAACCATCTAACATAATCTAAGTTCACCCAATCTACTATTTTTATCTAACGGAACCTAACCTAACCTAACCTAAATCTAACACGATTAAAAAAAAAAAAAAAAAAAGTCCATTCGACTAGTTTTTCAAATTTGTCTCTCCCCATTCCCCCTTTCCCTGTCCCAGGCTCAGCCAGACCCAAGTTGGCAGCATCAAGACGGTGATAATTACTGGCTCGTTAAACTCCTGTTGGCCCAATCAGGGAACTCATTCACCGCGTTAATTGTTCGATGTAATAATTTCTCCTGACAACTGCAGGTTTTGGCTGGATCAGGATGAAGTGAATGATTAGGATGAGGTTTAACTCTTTTGAATATATGAACCTTACGGTAGCATGAAAGAAGCATAAAAGGAAATCGTCGTATTTAGCATGTTCGTTGTTCACCATGATAATTCCATATGCCGACGGTGGACCCTGTTTGGATGAGAATGAAATGAAAGGTTTGAAAAAAAAAAAAAAAAAGCGAATTCAATCAGTACGAAAAAGTCTTATCATTTGCATCTCGAAACACCTGTTATGAGTGTGTGGAGGACGTTTACTTTTTTGGTGATCTCAAAGGAAAAAAATATATAATCTTTTAGTCAAGCCTTCACCACGTCCATACCATTGTACGTACTTACCAAACCAGTATTCGCAGATTATCTACCGTCGCTCTGTTTCACAAATGAGCATCGTCCCAGCCACCCCTATATGCCCAGTCAAAAATTCTTTCCGATTCCCTACATAAACTTTATCAGAAATCAACCCACCTCCAATCCTGCACCTCATACAAGTACATATCCGGTGTTTATAGGGTGTAATCAGCCTTCCCTGTCCCACGAATCGGCACCATACTATGGTCCTTTCACAGCAAGAAGTCCGTTCAGGGTGTGGCAGAAGTTGGACTTTCCCCGAGTGCGACGTTGCCAATTTGACCACCAATTATCGGATTATCACTACCTACCCCCATCCCACCTGTTTCTCCCCCCCCTCTCTCTCTCTCTCTCTCTCTCTCTCTATATATATATATATATATATATATATATATATATATATATATATATATTGTTACATAGCCTATGATTTCATCATCCTTTGTGTAATTTTAACGCTCAGTATGCTGCATGTTTGATCACGAGCGTGTTCTGCCTCAGTCCCCCCCTTCTACCGTTATAGTAGAGTAAGTCGTCATTTCTGGAGTTCAGAGCAGGATTTTCAGCTCTTTGTCCCCATGACTTCATTTGCGCGTCCTTCTTACAAGTTGTATCAAGCTCTGCCGGCCCCTATATAATGAGCTCAGTCTCTGCATCATTGCCACTTAGATCTGCTCCTCATTTTGTTCACATCTCTGTCCTCCCGTATACAGATATTATTATTGTGAGTGCTCAAGAAATCTCCAAACATCTAGCAGCTGTGTGTAATTTGAGTATAACTGTTATTGCATTTTTTTCTTGTACTGTGTAGCAAAAGTTTAGTTCTTAGGCCTAGTGAGGTTTTTTGATTAATGTTGGGTTTTATGTCAGTCATTTTTAATAATAGTTTGTATCTGTAATTATTTATCTTGCATTAACTGAGCATTACCCAGTGTTTTCATTTCATCAGGGCTGACTTAGATAAATTTACTCATGCTAATTTCGTGTTAATAGAGGCTATTGCAGTTAACCATATATTTAACCTGTTTTTGCCATTACATTATCCTTATGAGTCCTGAATGTTTTGTTGTTAGTTTGAGCATTAAACTTTAACTTGTAATTTTACCTAACTCTTTTGTTTTGAACCTGGAACTTTACGGGACAGTGGTGATTTTTAGTAGTCTCACTTAAAGTGTACATTATCTTTCTCTGTTCCGTAACATAAATTTGGCGACCTCTCATCAGGATATTCAGGATATTATCATAAGGATATTGCTTGATATTTTGTGACTGTTACTTATTCATGATGTCTACTATTACTACACTTGATGAAGCCAAGGATTTTTATCAAATGTGCAAACAGTGTGTGATGTAGAAAACAGAACAAAGAATGAACTTAAGCTTGTTGCTCAACAATTGGGAATTGCAGTTCACTCTCATCATTCTAAAGATCAAATTGTTTGCATGATTAATAAAAGCTTGTTTAATGTAACTCCTCCAAATGAGCAAACGCAGATTGAATTAGCTAAGTTACAGCTAGCCCTGCAGGAGGCTCGTGTTAAGGAGGCTGAATTTCAAGCACGTGCTAAGGAAGCTGAGTCTCAGGCTAAGGAGGCGGAGTCTCAGGCTCGTATTCAGGAGGCTGAATTTCAAGCAAATGCTAAGGAGGCTGAATCTCAGGCTCGGATTCAGGAGGCACAAATACAGGCTCAGGCACAAATTGAACTTGCTAGGACTCAGGCAGACCATGAGTATCGCATGAAACAAGGTGGAACTGGATCATCTAGCTCTGATGATTTTGATGTGGCTAAAAATGTTAAACTTGTCCCTCCTTTTAATGAATCTGATTTAACAAAGTATTTTCAGTTGTTTGAGAGGGTAGCTACAGGTTTTAATTGGCCAAAAAAGTATTGGCCAGTACTCCTTCCAACTGTTCTCACCGGTAAAGCTCAAGTAATTTATGCATCTTTGCCTCAGGATCAATCTGATAATTATGATGTAGTTAAGAGCTTGATTCTTAAGGCCTATGAGCTTGTTCCTGAAGCCTATAGAGTAAAATTTAGGACAACTTACAAGCAAGATAAGCAATCCCATGTTGAGTATGCAAAAATCAAAGAAGATCTGTTAGAGCAGTGGTTAAATTCTAAGAATGTGGATTCTGATTTTGACAAATTTAAGCAGATGATTTTGCTGGAGGACTTCAAGAGGTGTATTTATAAAGATGTAAGCCTATATCTTGATGAGAGAAGAATAGATAATTTGTCTGATGCTGCAGTTTTAGCTGATGAATATGTTCTCACTCACAAGAGTTATTCTAGAGAAAAAAGGAAAGCTGAGAGTAAGTACGTTGCCTCTACTCAGAGTACAGGTAACAGGAAAGAGAAT
This sequence comes from Coenobita brevimanus, assembly GCF_032717465.1. Taxonomy (NCBI): domain Eukaryota; kingdom Metazoa; phylum Arthropoda; class Malacostraca; order Decapoda; family Coenobitidae; genus Coenobita; species Coenobita brevimanus. Next base: position 19,069,879 of record NC_136987.1, on the reverse strand, counting down.
AAGGATGATGTTTCTCAGGAAGTAAATACCAGCTTCACCTCTAGATTTCAGAAAAGTAAATGTACTTATTGTAGTAAGCTTGGTCATACTACGGAGAGATGTTTCAGGAGACAGCATGATGTGAACAAAAAGGAGTCTTTAAATATTCAGTCAATTGGTCTAGTGTCCACTCTTGAGAGTTCCCAGAATTCTTTAACTGAGTTAACTGAACCTGCTTTGAGGGGTAACTTTAATTCTCATGATGGAGCTCCTCTTTTGAGCAGTAACGTGGGTGACACTCTCAAGAGTTCATGTGCTAATTTCCTGTCTGATGGTTTTGTCAGTCCTCTGGACAGTAATGACAGGAAATCAGTTAAAATATATCGTGATACAGGTGCTTGCCAATCCCTTATGCTGACCAGTGTTCTAGGCTCTAATGTTAATTCCTCTGATGAAACTGTAATCTTACAAGGTGTAGGGAATAATTCCTTCTCTGTCCCTCTGTGCAGAGTGAATTTGGAGTCTGGTTTTGTTAATGGTTCCGTTATGGTTGGGTTCGTTGAGACACTCCCAATGTCAGGTGTAACTTTCTTACTTGGAAATGATATTGGTGGAAGTCAAGTGTGTCCAGCTCCTCAGTTGTCTAGTGAGCCAGTGGCTGCGTCCCAGGATTGTGATGTCCCTGATGTGTTCCCTGCATGTGCTGTCACTAGGGCTAAGTCTAAAGTTACTGGTGATTTAGAGGATAATGATGATGATGATGTTATCCTAGCTGACACTTTTCTTGCTAATTTGGACCACTCACCAGATGAGGCAGTATCCTGTAGTGTTGATAATTTGTCTCGTCAAGAGTTGGTTGAGTTGCAGGTTGCTGACCCTGAGTTGAAAGGTCTAGCTAACTCTGCTTACAGTGAAGAAGAGTCAGCCGGTGCTTCTACTTGTTATTATGTAAAGTCAGGAGTACTTATGAGGAAGTGGAGATCCCCAACAGCATCAGCCGACTGTGAATGGGAGGTTGTACATCAAGTTGTCATCCCTCGTGTTTGTAGGCAGGATATCATTCGAGTGGCTCATGATACCAGTTTGGCAGGACACCTTGGAGTGAGGAAGACTGTGGCACGCATTTTGAAACACTTCTACTGGCCAGGTATCTTCAGGGATTTTCCTGGTATTGTAAGTCTTGTCACACCTGTCAAGTTGTGGGGAAGTGTAATCAGACCGAAAAGGTTGCACCTCTAGTTCCCATTCCTCCTTTTGAGGCGCCTTTCACCCGTGTGTTGGTGGATATTGTGGGCCCTCTTCCTAAGACTTCTTCAGGATTTTCTTATGTGTTTACCCTGATTGATATGGCTACTCGTTATCCTGAAGCCATTCCACTTAGAAACATCTCAGCAAAGAACGTGGTTAAGGAAATGCTAGGGTTCTTCACAAAGTTTGGTCTGCCCAAGGAGGTACAGTCCGACCGGGGAAGTAATTTCATGTCAAACGTTTTCAAGCAGTCTCTGAAAGAGTTGGGCATCACCCAGATCACGTCTTCAGCTTACCATCCCCAGACCCAAGGAGCGTTGGAGAGATATCATCAAACACTCAAATCGATGCTCAAGAAATACTGTTTGGAACATCAGAAAGACTGGGATAAAGGTCTTCCATTCGTTGTATTTGCTGCAAGAGAATCTCCAAATGAATCACTGGGCTTCTCACCTTTTGAACTACTGTTTGGCCATGAAGTGAGAGGACCCCTTGAGTTGCTCAAGGAGTGCTGGCTGTCGGAGGAGGATGACGTCAACCTGCTGGAGTGTGTGATGAAGTTCAAAGAACGGCTGTCCACTGCTTTGCGGCTGGCGAGAGAGAATTTAGGAGCTGCTCAGGAGAAGATGAAGACTTGGTATGATAAGAAGTCCAGGTTGCGCCACTTTCAGCCAGGAGATCAGGTTTTGATTCTGCTACCAGTTCATGGGCAACCTCTTCAAGCCAAGTTTAGTGGTCCTTATTTCGTGGAGAAGAAACTCAGTGATGTTAACTATGTCATCGCCACACCAGATCGTAGGAAGAACAAGCAACTATGTCACATCAACATGCTAAAGTTATATCACAGGCGGGACGAAAATAATCCAGTCTGCACTGTAGCTGTTCCACCCGAGTCTGCAAGTGAAGCTCTCCCATGCAGTATGAGCCTGAGTGATAGTTTGGGGAAGAATCCTGATATCATGAATGATCTCCAGACTAAGCTTTCTCATCTACCACCCAAGGAAAGGCAGGAGTTTTCGGCATTACTGCAGGAGTACCCGCAAGTGTTCTGTGCCACTCCAGGAAGAACCACTGTGTTGATGCATGATGTCGATGTTGGAGACGCAAAGCCAATTAAATTGCCTCCTTACCGTGTGAACCCAGTGAAAGTTCCTCTCATCCAGAAGGAGCTTGGCTACCTGTTGGACCACAAGATGATTGAGCCCTGTCAGAGCGAGTGGAGTTCTCCTGTCACTCTAGTCCCTAAGCCAGGTGGGTCACAGCGGCTTTGCATCGACTACAGACGTGTTAATCAGATAACCAAAACAGACACTTACCCTCTCCCTCGCGTGGAAGATTGCATAGACAAGATCGGAAAGGCTAGGTACATAAGTAAGTTTGATTTGTTAAAGGGATACTGGCAAGTACCTATGACTGAACGTGCTAGGGAAATCTCATGTTTTGTAAAATTAGGAAAGACTTTTGCATGTTCCGTAATGCCATATACAGATTGTTTTAGAGTAATAAGAAATTTCCTTTGTAAATTTCTTTTTTCTTTGTGGGGAGGTGTTACATAGCCTATGATTTCATCATCCTTTGTGTAATTTTAACGCTCAGTATGCTGCATGTTTGATCACGAGCGTGTTCTGCCTCAGTTCCCCCCTTCTACCGTTATAGTAGAGTAAGTCGTCATTTCTGGAGTTCAGAGCAGGATTTTCAGCTCTTTGTCCCCATGACTTCATTTGCGCGTCCTTCTTACAAGTTGTATCAAGCTCTGCCGGCCCCTATATAATGAGCTCAGTCTCTGCATCATTGCCACTTAGATCTGCTCCTCATTTTGTTCACATCTCTGTCCTCCCGTATACAGATATTATTATTGTGAGTGCTCAAGAAATCTCCAAACATCTAGCAGCTGTGTGTAATTTGAGTGTAACTGTTATTGCATTTTTTTCTTGTACTGTGTAGCATAAGGTTAGTTCTTAGGCTTAGTGAGGTTTTTTGATTAATGTTGGGTTTTATGTCAGTCATTTTTAATAATAGTTTGTATCTGTAATTATTTATCTTGCATTAACTGAGCATTACCCAGTGTTTTCATTTCATCAGGGCTGACTTAGATAAATTTACTCATGCTAATATCGTGTTAATAGAGGCTATTGCAGTTAACCATATATTTAACCTGTTTTTGCCATTACATTATCCTTATGAGTCCTGAATGTTTTGTTGTTAGTTTGAGCATTAAACTTTAACTTGTAATTTTACCTAACTCTTTTGTTTTGAACCTGGAACTTTACGGGACAGTGGTGATATTTTGTAGTCTCACTTAAAGTGTACATTATCTTTCTCTGTTCCGTAACAATATATATATATATTGTATATATTTATTATTTATTTTCAACTCTTTTTCCACACCACCTAGGAGATAAAAGTCTAGGCGCGTTTTATTTTTAAGAGGTTTCCCCTGTAAGCCTAATCCTCTCTCTGACCCTGGGTCCCTCGCCGACCTCGGCGTGGCAACATGGGAAAAAAGCGCTGCCGTGTGTCATAGAATTCATTCAAATCGTTGTTATAATTCTAAAAATTGATACTCAATGTACTATATACCTTCCTTTATTATATATAGAATATAAAAAACAATTTCAAATAGCACATAGATGGGAAATAAGAGAGAGAGAGGCCTGTACTACGGTTGATTTGGCAGCATCGCTAGAGGTGATTCACCAGGTGGGCCCCACCCTGAACGGACTTCTTGCGGTGAAAGGACCATAGCCCATCCTATCCACTCCTCTACCTTCATCCCACACACTTATTGCACTTAAACAACCCTCAAATTCTTAGTAACTAAAGACCCAAACATTCGTCGTTTCTGTACATGAAATTGGAGCCCAATTACTTGTACACGATACCTTTCTTCACTTATACTTGTAAATTAACTGCGTGGCCATAATGAATATCAAGAAGCCGTGCATCACAAAGAAATTTTCTTTCCCTCTCCGTCTCTCCATCCGTTTTTGTCCAGTTCTATGCTGCCCTTACTGTTAGTCACGTTTTCTTTGTTTTTTGCATTCTCTCTTTCTTGTTTAATTGTAGAAGGCACTTGTACCCTTTAGAATTAAGTGATTCCGACCAAACCTGGACACAATGACCAGCCTATGATCTAGTTGTGTCTGCAAGGTTTGGTTGCAAGGCAACAACTCGTTGTCTAGAAAAAGGTCAACCCCCCCCTTTTTTGTACATTCACGTTTTGAGCTGTAGAAGCATTACTAATAGGCATAGAAAGCTTTGACTTTTATAGGCGTAATCCATTTTTCCCCCCTCTTCTTTAGTTTTCGAGTGGCAACCCTGTGAAGATTGACTTCAGCGTCCCTAGCAGTCGTGTTTGATTGTTGCAGGCACTTCTGCCCTTTCAGAATTAACTGATTCCCACTAAACCTGGACACAATGACCAGCCTATGACCTAGTTGTGTCCGCAAGGTTATGGTTGCTTGGCAACAACTCGTTGCCTAGCAATGGCCCCCTTAGCCTCTTCGTGGCCGTGGGTACGGCAATTGTTGGGACTCAGCGGCCAGCCACTGCACCATTTTTTTTTAAATTTGGAAAATCGATTCTTTTTTCCTCGTCAAATTGAAGAGAAACGTTTGGCGCACCTGGCAGTACAATTTTTAGCTTCCTAAACCCATCCCGTGCTTTGCAAGGAAGCGCGAAAAAAATCGCAAAACGACAGCGATCACACCGTTAAGATCATCACACTAAGAAATAGCAACATTTTCACCCCAAAAAAATTTCTATAATGCTGAAATGGTTTGAAATGACTAGTTATGTGTATTACGAACAAAATAAGTACATAATATGGAAGTTCTCGTTTTTTAAAAATGTGTTTTTCACATTTTTTGATGTTTATTGTTTATACAAGTATCGAGTTATATCTGTTGTCTGGGTGGTACGTTTGCATCCAAAGTGAGGCGAGAGACGGTATTTTTAGATTCTGACCAGACAAGGGTCCTCCTTTGTGTGCACAGGCTGAAAAACAGTGGCTAAAGTTTGATAGGCCTATTCAGGGCTGGCCATCATCGCCTACAGGCTTGTCTCTTTCTTCTTCACCCACCTCTTATTCACTCAACTCATTTGTCTTTCTAAATTCCTCCCTTCCATCCTCTGCAAATACTAAACCCCAATTAAACTTCTTGTTTTCACTTTCAAATGCATAATATTAGGTACAACGAGATTTAACCTCTTTTGGAACTTTCAATTCCAATGTATTCTTTCCCTTCCTCCTTCTTCTTCTTCTTCTTCTTCTCTCTCTCTCTCTCTCTCTCTCTCTCTCTCTCTCTCTCTCTCTCTCTCTCTCTCTCTCTCTCTCATTCATTTTCTTTAATCTCTTCTTTAGCGTCAAATATTTTCTTGTATGTTGGTAAATTAATACAGTTCATAATCCCGTGTACAGTCATTTTTTTTTTTTTTGCCTGTTCTACAGGAGGGAATGGTGGGCGAAGGAAAGTCTTCCTCTTCCTCTCCTATTCTTCTTTGCACTAGTTAAACTCGTAGAGTATTTTTTAACATTCATGGTTAAGTAAGTAACGTATTTTAAAAAATATTCATGGTTAAACCTGTAGCGTATTTTTTATTATATCCACTGGTTAAACTTGGGGAGTAACTTTTCATCAGTGAAATAAAACAACCATTGGCCAATACGCCTCATGTTCTCTGAACTTCTTTGGTCTTTTTCTTCTTCCCTGTTTCAGTCCCCCCCTCCTCCATTCATTCTTTTCCATCCACCTCCTCCTTCTCATCCTGTACCTTCTTTCTCAAGAAATTGAATAAAATCTCCGGAAATTGATTGATCTCTTGTCTCAGTACTTTAAATACTGTCGATAATTGCTCGTAAGTTTTTCTTCATCTAAACTGATATATGTGCTCAGATCACCCTAAAAGTCAGAATCTGAAGTACACTCTCAAGTTTCTTTTTTACCTCATTCCAGGCGGCTTATAGTATACTATATTATTTACTCTGGAGCAGCTTAATGAAGATGTGCTCTCCCAGTGTAAAAAGGGAAGATAGTACAGGTGTTATACTTCCATTGTTATTGCTTTTACTGTTTTCCATAACTCAGACAACATGCCATATACTTCTACACCGCACTGTATAAAAGTCCTCAGTCTCAGTAAAAGCGTTGGAGAGGCTGTGGTGAAGTGGGCTGACAAATTTCTTCTATTCGAAATGACGCGAGTACAATCCCTTAGTCTAGGGCAGAGAACGCTCTAAGGATTTGATAGTCGTTACGACAGACGTACCCGGTACTGAACTTTTACAAGACCCATCGATGCGTCATACAAAAATTTCGTTTATCGCTCTAGGAAATGAGCGGTGGTAGTCTACAACAGCAGCAATAGAACGACCAGAAAGGAAGCTAAAGATGAAGACATAGACTGAAGGACAGAAACCCTAAGACGGCAGTTTGGTAATGAAAGATTTATACCAGACTCGATCGAAAGCCTTTGAGATGTCAAGTGCAAAGGAAAACTTTCGCCAAAGTCCCGAAAGGAGGACGACCAGGAGTCTGAAAGGTAGGTGAGAATATCGCCTACCTTTCAGACTCCTGGTCATCATCCTTTCGGGACTTTAGCGAAAGCTTTGCCTTTCCACTTGACATCTCAGTGATTAAGGATTGCATAGAGGAAAAAGAAAAAAAGATAAGAAGAGAAACTAATTACACCATGAAATAAGAGGAAAATAACTGAGAAAAAGGAAAGAGAAAGAAACGAAAAGAAATATGAACTGAGGAAAATAAAGGCGAAACTATTAAGGGTCGAATTCCGGACCCCTGTAGCCGAGTCCCAGGCCGCTCCAGCTTACTTCACCTCACCTCCTACCTCTCGTGTAGCCTATAATGATGCAATGTATTTATGACTTGATCTAAAGGAACTAATGATGATGGTGGTGATGATGATAATGATGGTGAGGGAGATGTCTGTTAGTTTATGGGCTAACCTTTACCTACTTCATATCACTGGCCATCAATAAATATACCAATAACTAAGGTGGTACTTATGAACTGTGGTGGGCAGCGGTCATCACGGGTAGTATCATCAATATGATATAAATTCCGCCACTGCCACTATGTTGAGTCCATGTGGCAAGCTATCACATTAATCATTTGCAATAATAGGAAAGAGAGGGAAAACAAGAAAGGAGACAGAAAAGGAGTTTGCAGGCATGGAGAAAAGAATGAATGATATTCAGACATAAAAGACAAAGAAATGAGATAGAATGTAAGAATTGAAGACTATAGAGAAAGTAAAATAAAGAGCAGGAAGGCATGGAAAAATGAGTGGCGGGTTGAACTCAACACAGCTGTAGCAGAGTGCCGGGCCGCTTCACCCTACTTCATCTCGCATCCTACCTCTTTTGCAGATTATAATGATACATTACTGTATAGTTATGGATTTGATTTAAAGTAGGTGAGCGTAAGCGGGTGGTGGTGGTCATAGTTATGATGATAATGATGATGATGATGATGTCTGTTACTTTTGTAAAAAAAAATTATTAAAACTGTACTGATGACGATAATGACGGTGGTGTTCCTGGTAATGGCAGTGGAGGTGATGGTGGTGATACTGGTAATGGTAATTAAGATGATGATGATGATGATAATGATAATGAAGAATCGATCAGAAAAGTATGGCACATGAGGAGTACGATGATATGTGAAATGCTCAATACAAGCTGTAAAGTTGCCAGACCATTGATGTGTTATCATCTAATTATACATACAGTAACAACACCGACCAGACAACGTCACAAGCCAGCGATATATGGCATCCTTATGTAAGCAGGTTACCAACGTGGCCAAAAATCATCCAGCATTTTCCAACAACCAACGTCCGTGATGTCAAAGTGTTTGGCGCCAAGTGTGCACCGATACTTTCTGGATCCAGTAAGGAGTAGGTTAGTAGTGAGGATAAATACACCCCTTCAACTTCCCTCCTGCCTCTCTGCTACCTGCTGACACGCTAAGAGCAGGAAGACAGTAAATAAGAAGGAAACGGAGAAAAAGACTGTGAAAAAGGTAAAACTAATGTGGGGAAATAATATGCAAAGAGTAGAAAACAATGACAGAACTGACAAACAACTGACGAAGAATGGGAGAAAGAAGAAAATTTATAAGGACGAATTTAAAAAGAACATAGACAGGAGATAGGAATAAGTAGAAATGAAGTAAGAAAGAAGGAAAGAGAAGACAGATGCAGGAAGGAAGCTTAAGAAACAAAAGGAGCATAAATGTAACAGGAAAGAGAGAGAGAGAGAGAGAGAGAGAGAGAGAGAGAGAGAGAGAGAGAGAGAGAGAGAGAGAGAGAGAGGAAAATGACATGAAAAATAAACATACAGTATAAAGGAGCCCCGACATAAATGGAGAGGGTGGAACTCCAGACACCTTTGTCAGAATCTCGGGTAGGCTCACCTTACTCCACCTTGGCTCCTACTTCCCCTGTAGTTTGTTGCTGTAATACAGAGACGAAAGAAAGGAGAGAGAAACAAAAGGCAGAAGGGACAAAATGAGACAAGGAAAAAAATAAGGAGCAGTGGGAATAAAAAGATGAGATAGGAAAAGAAAGACAGAAAGGAGAAAAATAAGAGAAAGAGGGAAGAAAATATGAGGGAAGGGGTAAGTATTAGGGAGACTGAGAAAGAAAAAGGAAAAGGACCAAGATAAAACAAAATATGAAATAATGGACGTGGAGCAAAAAGAAAATTGAGAAAAAAATTATGAAAAGTGAAAAGAATTAAACCATATGTGAAAAAATAGTAGAGAAAAGACGGAAAAGGTGAGGGAAGCAAATGAATGAGCTGTAAATGGTAAAGATGTTAACTTTATAAACCTGTAATAGAGTCCCAGGCTGCTCTACCTTACTTCATCTACCTGTCACGAGTCGGCTAGTGACATTGGCTTTTGTGGGAAACCGCGAACTCTAGTGGAATCCCAGTTATCGTTCAGTTAACCGCTCATTCGGTCGGGAGTCTTTTCAAATAAACTTTTCACTGTCATAAGTGATCGTCTTTGTGCAAGACATTAGCGCTTCCGCTGAGCGATTTGTTTTGGGCATGTTTCGCTCACTCTAGCCGTTAGAAAGGCGGCCACAGCGCTCCCTTCTTTCCCACGAGTTAGTCAGTCAAGATTTGAGCGCCACGGAAGTAGGTTGTGTGTGGCAGTGTCCTTCCTCAACGACACCTAGTTCCCACCGTTGCCGTATTCCCACATAGCTGTGATTGGCGAGAGACAGCGAGTGCAACCCAGTCACCGCTTAGTCCACTCTTTGACCAGTATTTTATTTTCGTTTTCCTAGACTTAAAAGTTTAGTTAAGATGTTGTTCCCTCACATGCCGGCCGGCTGCGCCGCATGTTGTTTTCCTAGGTTTAAGAATTTAGCATTTGAGTGAGTGAGTGAGTGCGATCTCTTTATTTGAATTCACTTTGAAATGTAACGTTAAATTTATTCCTTTGTAATCAATAAATTTAACTTCTTTTTCTTTGAGCTTAATGTAATGTAAACTCGTGTTTCATTTCTCCATAATTAAGCTTATTCTAGTTATAGCTCCTAGCTTGCATAAACGCATTGCTATTCATAACTGGTACTTAGGCCAGTCTTGTTGTATTAAGCTTAAAATCCGTTGTGCCTTCTAGGAGTTAACGCATCAACAAGAACCTGATATCATTGATAGTATTAGTTATTTATTGTCAGGGGTGAAGTCACTTTCTCCAGAGGCTAACAGTACCAATAAACAGCAATTGTGAGGAACTAATCTCTGCTGTGTACTGTTGAGAAAGTTTATAAATTCTCGTTTTTAGAGAACGACCGAAGTAAGCCAGCATAAAGTAATCATTGCTTGATTTTAGGAAGACAATTCTTGTTCCTGCTGTTCAGTATCATTGAACATTATCCTTTAATATTGCATTTACTTTTAAAAACCCCGTGACACTACCCTTGTACCTCTCTTTTAGCTTGTGTTGCTGAACTGAAAAGTAGTTGGGGGTTTGGTCTCATGCAGCAAATGGTAGTGGTAGTGATGGTGGTGGTGATTATGGTGATTGCGATGTGCGTTAGTCTGGATAAAATTAAAGGTAATTGTTTAAAAAATGATGATGATGGTTAAGATGATAATGATGGTGATGGTAGTGAAGGTGGTAATGATGGTGATGGTGGTGAAGGTGGCAGTGATGGTGATGGTGGTGAAGGTGGTAATGATGGTGATGGTGGTGAAGGTAGTAATGATGGTGATGGTGTTGAAGGTGGTAATAATGGTGATGGTGGTGAAGGTGATGGTGGTGAAGGTGATAATGATGGTGATGGTTGTGAAGGTGGTAATGATGGTGATGGTGGTGAAGGTGGTAATGATGGTGATGGTGGTGAAGGTGGTAATGATGGTGATGGTGGTGAAGGTGGTAATGATGGTGATGGTGGTGAAGGTGGTAATGATGGTGATGGTGGTGAAGGTGGTAATGATGGTGATGGTGGTGAAGGTGGTAATGATGGTGATGGTGGTGAAGGTGGTAATGATGGTAATAGTGGTGCAGATTACTACTGAAAATGTTAGCCTTACTTCATATCTTGTAGTATGTGACGCTGTAATATAATGTAGCAAGAAAAAAAAAAAAAAGGAGAAAAGTAATGGGGCAAAAGAAAGAAACTGAAAACGAAAGAAACAGTAAGAATCAAAGAGAATGAGAAAGAAACGTGAGACAAAAAACAGTATAACAAATGTAGGACAGACGAAAAAAAAAAGTTGATATAGCAATAGAATTTTAAAACTACAAAAAATAAGAAAGAAATGAGAAAGAGGGAAGGAAGAAATATGACAAGGGACGAAAGGAGCAAAGCAAAACAAAAGAATAAACATGAAAAAAAGAAAACAAAAGTGAGGGAAAATTATCAAAACAGGAGCTTTTCAAGTATGTTGGGTTGAGCGTCAGACACCTTTGTTAGAATCTCAGGCGGCTCCACCTTTGCTCCTACTTCTCTTGTTACTTTATAGCTGTAACAAAGGGAAGAAGGAAAGGAGATAGAAAGGAAAGTAAGTAGGAAAATGGAAGAGAGACCGAAAGAAGACAAGAAAAAGAAAGAAAAGGCAGAATGAAGAAAATGTAAGGAGAAAAAAGAAAAGGAAAGGACTAAGAAAAAGGAAGAGATGGGGAGAAAATGGAGCTTGAGAAGCACTGATGAAAAGGGGGGAGGGAATGGAACAAAATAAGAGACAGAGGAGAAGGAAGAGGAGGAGGAAATGAAAGAAACAAAACAAGGGATAAAGGAGACGGAAGAAAAGGAGGAAGACAAGGAAACGAGACAAGGGATAAGGGAGAAGGAAGAAAAGGAGGAAAGGAATGAAACAAAACAAGATATAAAGGAGAAGGAAAGGGAATAAAAGTGCAGTTGAAGAATAAATGGTTAAAGAATTTCGGTAGACTAAGAGTCCCAGGCCTCTCTATCTTACTTCTACCCTAAGCGATGACCCGACCAATACGGGGGGAGCACCCCACAAGGCTTGTTTCTGTGTTGGTAAAAAAAAAAAAAATGCTGAGTTGGTCAAAAATTAAGAGTGGAGACTTTCTTTTAACATAAAAAAAGAAGTATCCGAAACAACAAAATAATTATTTTACAAATTTTTTTTATTTACATATTTGGAGGACAAAATACAAAATACCCTAGTTTCCCTGCTGTCAGGAGAATAGTCTAAGCAAAAATCAAGTACCCGGTACCATAGTAATCAAGGTGCCTGGACCAGGACCCCATTCACCCATAGAACGATGGCAAGAAGGGGAGGGGGGTGCTGGGGAAAATTTGTATTCACTTCTGCTACAGGTCTGGTCACGAGTAACTCTAAATGTCATGACTGGGTCAACTGGTTTAATTGGCTACTTAAGTACAAGTATTTTAGTTTTTATAATACAAATTATTACAAGTAATAAGAAAATTGTACGCAGTTACAACTGTTCATGTGCATGTACTAGTTTCACCGAAGCGAATAATATGTTACATCCCCACCCTAGTGCAGCCCCCACCGCCCACAGAAGTATTCGTGATCAGAACGAATCAGTTGATTCAGGAAGAGGATGGAAGGAGGATGTGTGCATCTGTACAGTAGGCTGTATGTTGCAGAACGTGCAGGTAAGGCTGCCCAAGTAGCCAGGATTTCTTTTCTCCTTATCTGTATCATGTCTATAGTAGCATTAATATTTTCTGTTTAGATATTAGTTCTTTAGTACAAGGGATGTGAAAAATGATTATCAGTAGGCTATACTATTTATCCAGAGTAAAGGCCAACAGTGCTTACACAATTTTGTGATATATATATATATATATATATATGGATCAAGTTGGTCAAAAATGTCCTACCCCCACCCAATCATAATACTCCTCGGGCCATCGCTAACGCTACACTTGACGCCTCATGCTTTGTTTATACCTACACTCATTTACTTCCAATATTTCCCAGCTTTCTACTACACTGAGACTTGCCTACTCTTTATACTGTCTTCTTTCCACACGTCCTCACTAATTTACTTCTAATATTTTCTGTATATCCGTGTCTATCATCACCACAATCAACACCGCCCGCCTACCTTTACTGGGTTACATTTTACACTATCTCCTGTGTTTGTCTGTGCTCATATACAACAATTTACACACTCTGTAACTTCCACCCTTACTCATTTAAATCTATATTTACTTTTTCTATATTTATGCTTCTACACTCTTATAACTACATTTACAGCTTCTGATTGTACTGGTCTTTCTATTCTTACTGTAACTACTTACGACACTTATACTCACTGCACTACTTGTTTCTGTACATTTACACACATTTTCTCTTACTTTATAATCACCCTGCTCATTTACAACGCCTGCCAAATTACACATCTCCTCCTCAGAGGACATCGAACTGAACCAAATTCGGAAAATCTGCTACTAGACCTCCAGTGGTTGTGTTTCCAATGTTTCTTTATAAAACAATGTCAGGGTTCGAAATTTTATTAAATACATACAGACGGTACATACATACCCATCGTTAGTAGTATTATAGATGGATGACAAGAAACGAAAAACCTCACGTAAACACACATCCTTTCTCTCGCTCGCGCCATCTACTCTACTGGTATTATTACCTGGGTCTCATTGCTTTTCTGACCCGGATCTCTTCTTTTTTGTGACCCGGGTCTTCC
>NC_136987.1:18986263-19051263 GCF_032717465.1 Coenobita brevimanus | reverse complement strand
CAACGCGACTCCCTTCCTTCCCCTGCCCAGTCAGCCGTTGTCTCTCCTCAAACTCTCCTCTGATTCCTGTCACCTAATTTTATCCGCTTAATAGCTCTTTTCGCCGTTGCCTCACTTTACATTTGAATCACTCTCTCACAGACTCACTAATGCGCTTCCCTCTTCAGGCCTTCGCTCCCTTCTCTTCCCACACTGCACAATATTTGCTTTACCCTCCGGATCTTTTCCCCTTCAGATCAACGTCTTCTTCCCGTTAATATCATCTCTCCTTAACTATTATACTAATTTAGCTTTGGATGGCTTGTGCAGGCAACAGGTACCTTCAGCCGGAGGACATTATTTTTGCTGCTATGAGACGATTATAATATTTTGTCTCGGGAAATCCCAGGGAAAGAAATTGCTGAAATAAATTTTAATATACCCCGCTCGAAAATATTATCGTGTTAGTACGAACGTCAGGTGACAGCGTGAATGAAAAAGAAAATACACCAACGAATTGAAGAGGTTCATATCTGCTCCCCTCAACTCTTAACTTAGTTCCAGTTAGATTACATAGGATAGGCCAGACTTCGTCACGTTGTGTTAACATATACCTTCCCGCCATCTTTACAGCACTCATCTTCAAAAGGTCTAATGCACTTCGCCCAGCATGTTCTACCACCCAACATCGTCACAGCCCACCCTGTCCACTCAGATCTGCCCACCCTACCGACTCCTGAAAGACCTAAAGGTATATCGGTGCATCTCAAAACTCATTTCACAGATATGGCTGATTTTTGGCACATCTTCATAAGCATAAGCCAGAGTTATATGCATTGACTGGAAACGCGGGATAATAAATAGAGACCTGAGAAGACTCGAATTACTGCAGATAATATCTCGAAAACCATTGCACTGCTCTGATTCGACCTATTCTATTCCCATATGATACAAAAGGACGAACCTTGTTAGGTAGACGAAGTTATGTTCACACTACAGTATATTATCTGCCCCACACCTGGAAATATGGATTACATTTATAACATGTGGCAGGAAGAACATGATTTACGTTTCTTGCATAATGTCTGAGGAAGAACCTTAACACCGTAATTATGTCAGATTTTAAAAGCTCATGTACGTAGTCCAAAAGTAGTAGTAGACGCCCTAGGTCTCTCTCCCCCCTCACCTCTCTCTCTCCGCCATTTCCGCCCTTCTGCCCTCTGACGGGTTACTTTCTCTTCTTAAGCATTTTCGTCCGCTCTGCTTCTTTTTCTTTACTTCACAGCGAAACTTTTCCCCAGCTTTAGAACTCCCATACTGACACTGTCTCCTCCATTTCATCTGTTTTCTTCCTGACATTCATCTTTCCAGTACTCCAACGTCTTTAGAGTTTATTTTTAAATTTCAGCGAGACTATTGGCCATGGGAACCGACGCCGTAGATAAATTTGCACAACATTCTTCCTATTATCATTTGATCAGATTTAACTTAGGAAAAATGTTTCGTGTTAACGGGCTAGTGAAGTCCTGTGCCTAGTCCCTGCAGTATGAAAAATATCTCCCAAACTGAGTAGACATGTCCGCAGATTGCAAGCATTCAGCGAAAATTACGTCATCGATTCGAACTAGCTAGAGTTCCACTAGCGTATGGTGGCCTCCTGTCAGTTTGTACCGGTCACTAATACAGATTCTGGGGTTGTATTTCTGTGGGCTGAAGAAGTGTTATAGCACTTTTTGCCAGTATACATTTGATACATTCATAAACTCTGCTGTGATATATATGCAAACTCTGACTATATCGCGCTGGTACACAGTAAATAACATTATCACTAAAACGGTGTTGCTGATATTTTATTAATTCTATTCCAGACGATTATATTCAACATTGGGAAGGGTTTATGATGGGGAGTAGTAAATGAAGGCTACGTCTAATCCCTCCAGTTCAGGTTATATCTAACCATGTTTAAGTCACTGAGCTCTATAATACGAAGGGGCTGTCTCCACAGCGAGCATGTGACTTTGGTCGCCACATTGAAATACCCGCACTTGTCGCCTCCATCATGGTAATGCAACTAGAACACTGTTCTTAACTTGCTGTTTCTGTTTCGCTGTTACTTACATAAACTGAGCAGTGGGCCATAGTCTTATATTTTTGCTGCGCAGTGGTCCATGGCACTATGCTGTATTTTTTGAATTCATCGGCTGATTTCAAAAAGCGCGGGCGTCGGGTGTAATGCATAAACATCATCAGCGCTGCCCTGGGCCCCTGGCGACAGACACACAAACTAAGCTGCGGTGCCCATGAGAAAGCCCCTCCATACTGAGTGCTCATTGGTTTAAGTGCGTAAGATGTCGTATGCAAGGTAAATCACGAAGGAAAAGATGCTATAATTTTACCAATTCAGCTTAGCCTAATTTGCCATTTCCCTGTCTTGAAACTTGAACTGTAACTAAGGTATCAATATTATAATATGGTGTTAGTCACAAGGTGTGCTATGGAAAGGATATAGATAGAGCCTTAGTATTGTCTTATTATGACACTGAGTTACACGGTGTAATCTTCAAAAGGATGAACATATCCGTTAACTTTCGGTGGATGAATTACAGTAAATCCTAAACCCAAAAGCATACGTTCCTTTCACACATAAAACCAGTACAACCCTCAACATTCACCTGTCCCCGTGCACAGACCCATTTCCCATTCATACTTAGCCAGAATGGAGATGTATGTGCTCGTAAGTGGAGGCTGATGACATATGTATTTTTTTTCTAAATGACGTAGGATGATTTTACTTGACGCAAAGAAATCTCTCGCCGTTCAGGGGTTAATTCTGGCCTTCAGCCTCCATCAGCAATAGGTCTGATCACTGCAGTGGACTATGTATAAAAGGGAAGGGCCAAGATATAGAGATAGTAGAAGCGCCGACAAGCTCTCAGTTCTGACAAATTAATTGAAACAAGTGATATTAGTGGAACGTATCAAAAATTTCCGTATTGCAGCTGACTACATTTGCAAAGTATGATGCAGACTGGTCTCATAGACAGGTGTTTGGTAAACAGTGTTTGCTAATTACGAGCTTGCTTACTCCATAACGAACTCAGGTTAAGTATTATAGCCGAAAGATGCTCTGTCATTCTATGTTAACAAGTTTACACAGTCTTCGTGTTACCTTTCTGTGCTAATCGGGCATTGCGTCGCTTCTTTAATTTATCCAGTCTTTCCCACCCTCCATCCTTTAGATCTTCCGACACCTAGACTTTGCCTCATCTCTCTCGCTTAAACACGTTTCAGCGATGTCTTCCCGAGTTTGGTCTGCTGGATACACCTCCCCTCCTCTCCCCTTTCCCTCCAGCAGTTACTCTCTCTCTCTCTCTGAAGGTTAAGTGTTCCAGTACCGGTTTTCAGTTTCACTTTTCCGCTTCTGGATCCCCTTCCTCCACTTTTTTTTTATCATTCTTGTCTTCTTCTCTCTTCCTTTGTCTGGCTTCTTGAATACTTTCTCCATGTTTTGACATCGTTGTTTTGTTCTCGCCATCAGACAACAGTTCTATACTCTTTTTGTTCCTCATGTTTGCCCATTCTTCTCTTTAGTTGGCTTCTTTAGGCTTCATGTGCACCTTGACGTCTTTTAGTATTCTTGCCACCACCAGACAGTTTTATGCCTATTGTGTTCCTCGTCCCTCTCTGGCTTCTCTTCCTTTACCTGGATACTTTAACAACGAGGCCTGCGTGACTCACTTTCAGCTGACTGAAGTCGTGTGATGTTTGCTGAAATAGAACATTTTTTAACACGACATAAGAAGGACCACTGTGGCAGTAATAAAACTCTCAGTCTCCTCGTTTCGTTATTAAAGGCTCCAACATGCATCCGTCGGCCTTGGTCGCCCAGTGGCAGCTCTCCATGCTGCTCAATCTCTGACAGCCTCCCTGCTCAGTTCCTTAACCCTGATGTCACACTTAATGACTTCGTCCCAAGTCTTTTTTGGTCTACCCCTAGTAACCCCACCCCTAATATTCACGCTTCTCATTTTCTGCACCCAATTGTCGTTCCTCATCCTCTCCACATGCCCGAACCACCTCAATCTACCTCTCCTCATCACAACACCAATACACTCTAGTCTCATCCTACCTCTCAGCTCTTCCATCATAACCCTAGCTCCCCCCCCCCCAGGCCTTGCACTCAGGAACGCACTGCACATCCACCTAATCACTGTCATTTCTGTACGTTTGAGCCTTCAAATATCCTCTTCCTTTATTGCCCAGATCTCACTACCATACAGCATTACACTCCTACTAAGGATTTCAGGGGCAGTGTCCAACTGTTTTTTTTAAATAACGTCTCAACAAAGCGTCGGACAAGGATTTAACTTTGGCAGTGCATGTTTGAGACCCCGACCTAATTTGTAAAATTATGCTTTTGTACCAAATGTGTATGATTAAGGCATTTATAAGAGTAAATGTAGGGTAAACTTAGCTAAAATCGTCAGAGGCATGTAGCGAGGCTAGCTTCGGTCACGATACAAGCCCCGCCCACAATTCGGAACGTGACGTCAGTGTGACGTAGTAGTAATCACCGACGCAAGTGGCAGTTCTGTCTTTATGTAAGCTGCTTCAGAGTCAATGCCTCAGGGTTACTCATATTTCTGAGCTGCGGCTGATTTTTAGAGTGACTGTACATCCCTCCAGACTCCCTATTAGTACATAGTATATACATCGCCCTCTTACACATATTGTGACGTCAATATGACTTATTCACTTCTGAAGAGTAGTAATCACTGCCTGAGCCGGCACCTTTTTTTTCTCAAACGTTCTTCTCATATAAGGACCATACTGAATCTGTAGTAGGGGTGAAATATTACTTCGGTGTGTGTGTGTGTGAGTGTGTGTGAGAGAGAGAGAGAGAGAGAGAGAGAGAGAGAGAGAGAGAGAGAGAGAGAGTACAGTATGTGGGGGGGGGTTAGAAAGATAGAAATGCCACTTGCGTCGGTGATTACTACTACGTCACACCGACGTCACGTTCCGAATTGTGGGCGGGGCTTGTATCGTGACCGAAGCTAGCCTCGCTACATGCCTCTGACGATTTTAGCTAAGTTTACCCTACATTTACTCTTATAAATGCCTTAATCATACACATTTGGTACAAAAGCATAATTTTACAAATTAGGTCGGGGTCTCAAACATGCACTGCCAAAGTTAAATCCTTGTCCGACACTTTGTTGAGACGTTATTTAAAAAAAACAGTTGGACACTGCCCCTGAAATCCTTAGTAACACATTCTGCATACAAAGATCCCATAGCACTTAGGGAGCACCCTGAACTTCTTCCAACCACTCCTCATCCTAGCCACAGAGCTAGCTCCAGCCCCACCTCCAGCACATAACATGTGCTATTACAGTATTCAGCCAAAGTTCATTGTCTGCTGTTGGGTCGAAAAGTGTATATACTTGAGTTTTTCAAATATATTTGGGCTCATACTTTCTCCAATTTCCAATCAACGTACTTTAGTACGATGGGTCTATGCCATATTCTAATCACGTCCACACGATTAAATATTTCGCATATCTTAACTAACCAGGACATATCATATAACGGAACATGTTTCAGATCTTTGCATTTTCTGCCTGTGGATTTTTTCGGGGTTGGAAGCCCCTCAGTACTCTGAGGAACATGCTAGACTTTTCTAATGTTTAGGCCAACAGTTTTCCTGTTTAACACACACCTCACATGTCATCACTTCAGGGCTAGTACAGACCGTCCATACTGGATTCATGTTAGGACTGACTCGTCCCAGACTGCGGTGATGGTATGTGGATGTTTTTATGACATGTCGATGGGTTTCGTGGAAATGAGGATCGTCAGTTTTAACAGAATTCGTTATCTTCAAACGGTCTCCTGCCCCAGCCTGGAATCAAACTCCTTTCTTTTCCGCCACCAGACAATTTCTCTAACTACCTGACCACCACGTCCTCAAAGACTGGTTGACTGAATCAGTAAGCCCTGTGAGTGTGTTTTCTGTACACAGTCTGCAAACACTGATTGTGTACTGGCATGCTGCAGCTTCCGGCATTCTGAATATTACCAATCTATGACGTCAGTCTACATACTCGCAACTGCATGAACTTTTCACACTTGTTTTACTCCTTGTCCTGTTTTGCGAATCCTCAGCATTTTCATAACTCTGAGTTTTACATGTCCCTTGCCCATAAAATTACTTAGAAATAGAAAGAATGAAAACAATAATTCACCGTACTGAAGAGATGAAACAATTTCATATATATTTCATGTCTTAACTTTTGGCTACTCATTATTATCCTTACACTGAATCGTCCTGTTTACTACTACTCTCCCTGCCTAAAAGTATATAGCATATACAAGCAAGAATTGTATATAAAGACAGCATTGTACATTGTACTGAAATGCATAAATCTACTCATATCTATTGCATGCCACATCTTCACATCTGGCCCATCTTCCATTTCTTCGCCCCCTGGGATCTTTGTTTAGCACTTTTACCCTTTCATGCACGGACTCCAATCAAGTCATTAAATACCATCCTGTACAACGCACCATGATGCACAGGGTGTCAAACAAAGGAGGACACAAATTTCCCGCCGATGTGTGTCATATTTTGCTATTTTTTTTTTTACCCGATTCGTATCATGGTGTGCCTTACAGGTTGTAAGTAGGTGAAGTGGGGGGAGGGAGAGGAAGAGGAAGATTAAGGGTGAGGTGGAGGGATGGAGTTGAGAGGTATATGAGGAGGGGGGAGTGAGTTGGGGGGAGGGGAGTCAAATGGTGAGTGACAGAGCGACTTGCAGGCGTCTTGTCTGCGGCCACCCTTTGCGGTATTAAGGCGTCTGGCTATAGATAGATAAATAGTACTTATTTGGGAAATAAAGACGGTGAACTTAAGATGCAAGTGTTTAATTACCATGCCTGAGCCGATCTTGTTGTTGTACACCGAAAGGCTGACCATATGAAGAACAACTCACGGGGCAATTTGTCGTCCTATATCGAACTACTGCTGTTGGAGCCTGTGGCAGTGTGGAACGGGGACTAACAGTACTTAAAGTGGGCATACACGGTAGAAGTAGAGGTCATGGTTCCATCATCATCATCATCATCATTATCCGGATCCCCTTTCCCACCCAAGGGCAGGATGAGGAATAGCTTTGTCCAGACAGCACAAACTTGCCCAATCCAATAGGCCACGCTTCCATTCACTCATCAGTCAAGCCCCCGGAATCCTGGTTCTACCAGATACGTTAAAAACATTCACCACATTCTGCAGCTTCACACAAACGTATCTGATTGAGTGAATCCGGACTCTTCCATGCTCACAAGGGGTGCCAAAATCCCTGATCACGCACTTCTCCTCACAACATTCATCCAGCCAGCTTGATCTCTTGTCAGTTCCCTAGCCTCACCGACTTCCAAACCTCTCTTCCTCAAACACTCATCCACCATATCTCTCCACCTTCTCCTTGGCCTACCTCGCCTCCTCCCTCCTTCAAATTCGCTCAGGTATACCTTTTTCACCTCTCTATTGTTATCCATTCTTTCCACATGACCATACCATCTCAGGACAGTCTCTTCGATTCTGGTGTCCACCGACTTCCTCACTCCACACCTTTCACGAATCTCATTATTTCGTATCCTATCCACCCTCTGTACTCCACATACATTCCTCAGCAGTCTCATCTCCACTGTTCTTACTCTTGACTTTTCATTTTCATGCCACACCATAGTCTCACACCCATATGTTAAAGCTGACACTAACACTCCTTCATGTAAGCCTCGTGCAGCTGCAACATTCAAGCCACTGTTTCTTAACAAGGCATTCATTGCACCAGCTACTTTTCTTCCTTGTGTCACTCTACTTTCCACTTCTTTTGCACATTTTCCTCTCTTTTCTATCACTGTACCCAAGTATTTGAACTCTCTCACCAATTCCAGTCTCTCTTCATTCACTGTGACATCACACTGGGAGTCACCTTCTCTCTCAATAACCATCACTACTCTTCTCTACATTTACTCCCAAGGTAGGTGGGGGCGCCCATCATCCACTCAGTGTACAGTGATGCCATATGAGCTCTACATTGAGTGACAAGCCAAATGGTTTCCTGTACCCAGGAAACCATTTACTACGCTGGGTAGTAACCATATAACCGCGGTTTCTGGCAGGATTAAGTGTCCCCCAGATTCCCCTGTCCAAAATCACTTAATCATGGCAGTAGTTTCAGACAGCCTCGTTTCAGAGTCATGGTTCCAAACTACACAAATTCCGTTTTAGTTAGGAAATTGGTAAAAATCGGTTTGGCAATAGAGTAGTACACGAATGGAATAAGCTTCCTTGTTATGTAGTTGCTGCCCCTTCCATTGAGAGTTTCAAGCACAGGCTAGATAAAAGGTGGGTATATAAAAAAAATCACATAACCAAACTAATTCATTCTTTTTCATTTTCAAGTTACACTATGATAGTCTCCTTTTCTCCTGTCACACTTTCCTATAAAATGTCCACGCGTTTTTCTATACTGTGTGGTATTCCTTCTTTTTTCTTGCCGGCTTCAGCTGGAGGCTATGGAGGGCGGGGGAAAGCCTTCTTTTCTATCCTTATCTCATTCTAGTAGTTCAGTTATACTTCTAGGAGATGCCTAGCATGAGTCAACCTGTCTACTGCTATTATCCTGTATTATGTTCTTATATATATATATATATATATATATATATATATATATATATATATATATATATATATGGTCAAGCAATTTGCAGTGCAAAGATCAAGACAGTATATGTGTGGACTACATAAAACTCGCAAACAAACAATACCCTTAGACCAATCATAAGTTCTGCTGGTTCTGTGACATATAAGCTCTCCAAGTTGGGTCTTAAAATCAACTTTGCAGAGACCAAATGTCTGCCATTTGGACTCCGTCCCCCAGACTCCCCGCTGCTGCTTGGTGGCCACCACCTCACCCATGTCACTCTGCACCAATATTTGGGGGTTTGGCTTGACAGTGGGCTTACCTTCGCCAGGCATATCAAATATTTACGAGAACGGGCTACTTCCCGCACTGCTGCGCTCAGGTTTCTTTCGAAACGCAGCCTGGGTGCATCCTATAATGTTCTTCGAATATTCTATACCCACGCCATACGCTCTTTGACTGATTATAGTGCTATCTGCTTCAGTCATCGGGTCCCACCATCCATCAGCTCTCTGGAGGTCGTGCAAAATGATGCGCAACGCATTATTTTGGGTGCCCCCCACTGGACCCGTCTAGTCAATCTTCGGGCTGGGAGTGGTTTGCCTTCCCTGGAACATTGAATTGCACTGCGTGCAGCGGTTACCACTCTTCAACTGGGGCACCGTCAATTTCACCTGCCTGTATCTGCCTTGCTCAGGCGTTTGTTAAGCAGGCCACTGGACCCTCAACCCCACCGAGATTGGGCTCACGCCACTTCTGCCGCTGTTCACCGTTTGGATGCTGCCCCTGCCATTTGTCGTGATCCTGACTTACCCTGTCCTGAGTATTCTGCCCCACCACCATGGACTCCTCCTTTCACGATTCTCTATCCCTCGGAGGCGAAACCTCGTTTCTCCATTCCCGCCATCCTTCAACAGGAAGGCCTCCGTCGAATATCTGCTCTGCACTCTCATGACTCGGCGACTTACTTTACCGATGGCTCTGTCTGCCCTGATGGTTCTGCGGGCTCAGCCTTTGCCTTCGGCCTATATATTGAATCATGGCGACTGTCCCAAGGTGTCTGCTTTTCAGGCAGAACTCGTTGCAATACTAGGTGCCCTGTGCCACGCCCATCGCCATCAACACCAGCGTGTTATTATCCATACTGCAGTAAATAAATATGCTGGAGGTAATAAGTGCAAGCTGTAATATACGTCACCAGAATGAATGTGTTAATCACTATTTTGAAACGTTTGTATCATATTCTTGTTCCCCCTGAGTATTTCAGTTAATGACGATTACCTGTTGCCTCTCACGGTGCAAAGTATACATTCAGCTGATTAAACAAAGAAAGAGATACAGTGAATGAGACCGACGTATCTTATCCTGCATCCTAGGATATCTATTCCGGCGGCTGCTTATATACATAAATAAATAAATAAATAAATATATATATATATATATATATATATATATATATATATATATATATATATATATATATATTGTAACGTCTCCGTCCCACACTGCCAGAGGCTCCAACAGCAGTAGTTCAGTACAGGAAGGACGTTGCCCAGTGAGCTGTTCTTCCTTTGATCAGCCTTTAGGTGTACAGTACACAAGATCAGCCCAGGCGTTGTAAAAAGACACTAGCTTCTTAAGTTCACTGTCTTTATTTTCCAAATAATTACACTGAGTGCTTTCCAACTTCATTTCACTATTCTCACAAACACTGGAACTATGCATTTTTTACTAACTGTATTTTTTTTTATGCAAGAAAGAAGGAACCAAAGGCCAGGAGCCCACAAACCGTTCCTTCCAAAAAAACAAAACAAGAACAATACAAGAGAGAGCCAAATTCAAGATCCGTCTATTTCGAGATGCCCGGACACACTGCATTTGAAAGACTGGAGATCATAGGAAGTTGGAAAAACAGACAGAGGGAAACAGTTCCAGAGTTGACCTGTTGCATAAGTGAAGGACTGGGAGTAACAGTTAACTCTTGTATTAGAGAGTAATTAGAGAGTAATTACACATGATGCTTGACAACGCTTTTCACAAGTACCAATGATATACAAACTTCAATAACCATACTTTGCCAACAACACTTCACTGTTTTCACAAGAACCGAAAATATACAAACTTCGCAGACACTGCACCGACACTCAAACTGAACTGAAAACCGACTGAACTTGCTCTAGTTTCGTTCGTTCATTTGAAGATTTCCTCCACCTATAGTGGAGGCCGGGCCATACATTAGCCCGGTCTGTGGCAGTGAGCTTTTTCATTGTCAGGGGGAAGACAGGGCCTGGGAGTCCTGAGGGGCCGCCCAGCACGCACGCCCTGTCTTCCGCTGTTTTTTGTTTTTTCTTGGTGTGTGTGAATGTCTCCTCCCCATCCTTATATAAGCGTGCATTACCGTAGAAACTTCTATATTCTACGAGAACAACAGTTGCCAACTCGGAGATATGCAAAACATGCCAGAGTTCACCTACACTGCATATCACTCCAAATTATTAAGCACACAAACTTAAATTACATGATTTAACAAGCAGTCACATAAATAAAACATCATTAAGAAAAAGAGCACAAAAATCAATGCATATATTACGACACAACTAAGCTCACAAAAAGCAGGCAAACTGGCAACTTTGACTCATATCGGAAATACGGTAAGGGAAAGATCGGGAAGCTTCTCTACTATAGTAGGACTCGCCTACGTTTGCGGCTGTGGTGTAGCCCGCACCTGTGTACAGTGTTGCCACGTTTTCTATACCGTTATCTCTCTCTCTCTCTCTCTCTCTCCTGGCGGGAAATGTGAGCCACCCTGAGTACTTTTGATTCTTTTATAAGTTATTTATAATTGTGCTTTCATTTGTTAATTTGGTTTTGTTATATTTAGTGATGCCGACAATGCATTCAATGCATGCCCCTCTCCTGCCTCTCTCTCTCTCTCTCTCTCTCTCTCTCTCTCTTGCCGACTGGGTGTGGAAGTGTTGCCGCTCGCGAGTGAATAATTTTTTTTTTTTACTTCGGCATTGGCATATGCCTACTATTTTGTCCTACATATTAGCTTATGATTATAAATGTGATTATTCCTCGTCCTTAAAATTATGGTAAAAGCCGGTAAATGTGAGCATTTTTCCCTAGCAACACCTGTACAAGCTATGGTTGGGTATACGAAGGTACTTTACCGTAGGCCAGACTGGTAAGTGTTGCCACTCAGAAGAATTACATGAATTATTTCTTTTACTTTGGATATTGGCATATTTCTTCTTTTTTCAGGCTCATTATCTTATATCCATAACTGTGATATTATTACCCACCCTAAAACTACGCTAAAAACCATTAAAAGTGACTACAATTTCTTTTAGCAACACTGTACAATATGTATGCCATGTTTGTGTTACTGTATAAATATTTTATGCATAATAAGATTACTGTTGATTCATCCATCAAAATACACAAGTGTAAGTTTTATTCATCTGAATTTATCGAATTTGTGATGCGTTGTACATAAATAGCTTCCGTTTCACATCGCAAGTTGGGGAAACATGGCACCATTGTACACAGTTGCGAGCCACACCACAGCCGCAAACGTGCGCGAGTCCTACTATACCAAACTGGCAAATCTCGCTTAACAATATATATATATATATATATATATATATATATATATATATATATTATACAGTGGCGTCACCAGGGGGGGCTAGGGGGGCTTAACCCCCCCAAATCAAGGACTCAGCCCCCCAAAAAATTGCAGCCCCCCAAAATAATAATAATAAAAAATCACCGGCTTACATAGTATGCTCGCAGCTCGGCACTGACCCACCTAGCTTTCCCCCAACCCCCTAAAACCAATCCACTTTTATTCGTGCATCCATATTAGTTTAAGACAATATTACTTATAGCTATATAATGTGATTAGTTATTCACAATTTACGTAAACCTACTGTATTACTCAAATCATAATAGTTATAATATATTAGTTTCCCATATACTTTTTCCAAGCTTGGTTTTCTTTGAAATATATTTATTGCACAAAGAATGCAAGAATGTATTACATTTATCAGACTTATTATATATTTATAATATATAATATGGTATATATTAATCACGGAGCTTTAAAATTGGATTATGCAGTCTAAAATATCTGATCTATGCAATTTTTCACAAATTCGAATGTTCAGAGTATCGGAACTCGGAATGTTTGTTTACTTTGAGAAGTGTCTATGAACTGTGACTAAATCCTGTGTTGTTTTCGGTTTTATTTGAATGTATTGGTTTCAGTGGCTGTATAGACGTTACTAGGTTCCGGTATATTGCTAGCCACCTCACTGTACCTGTTCATTTTTGTTTTTACAGATATTAGATCTAGCCTATACTCTATACAAAGTCAGCAGTACTTAGTTCAGTCGACACTCGACTGTCGGAACTGAATGTCACTTCCCTTTTATAGACTATTCTACAATAATACATTTGCGGATCTCAGCCAGCAGCCACTCAAGTGATGAAAAGGTCATCTAAAAATCCTCAGGGACAGGGTGACATAAGGAAATTTCGCACCTGCACCTCCAAAGATGACTTAGGTGAGTGCCAAGAAAAAGTGGCTGTTATTGGAAATGAGGTGCCAGAAGCAACCCCAGATAACCCCAAAGCTGAAGCCTTTCAGACATGTGTCAGTAGCCCTATATCAAACTATTTCAGTAGTCATTTCATGAAGCTTAGGCCAAGATTTTTTTGTACTGATTTATTTTTAAATTGGCTAGGCCTAGGCTATTTCTCATTGTTGCAAATATATTGTCCTAAACGTACAGAGTGGGAAAGTAGGCTAAAACTCTCTCTCTGCAATGAACTGCAATTTTAGTTTACATTCACTGATAAGTAATACTATGAAATAAATGAAAAAAAAAATCCACATTGCATTATGTCACTGTATGCGAGGATATCAGTTTTTATAGAATACATTTTTTTTTTGTAATTTTGTTTTATCAAAATGGTTTTATAATGAAATTGATTTATGAAGTGGAGTTACTTGTTTTAGAATAATATTTTATAATTTTTGTTTTTTTGTGAATAGCTTTGTTTTCCTATCACAGTACCGGTAATGGAAGATAAATCTTGGCAATTATTATATATCTGTATATATACATTGAATAAAGAGCTTCTTTGAATTATCAAATTTAATATGGTAACACTAAGAAACCGTTATGATACCACATAATACTATGGTAGCAATTGAAGAAAAACTATTATCTGCAAAAAAGCTTTATAAAATTACCTTG
Source organism: Coenobita brevimanus (assembly GCF_032717465.1). Lineage (NCBI taxonomy): Eukaryota > Metazoa > Arthropoda > Malacostraca > Decapoda > Coenobitidae > Coenobita > Coenobita brevimanus. The sequence goes on along the minus strand of NC_136987.1, from coordinate 19,037,309 downwards.
TACACGTTCTTTGAATTATCAAATTTAATATGGTAACACTAAGAAACCGTTATGATACCACATAATACTACGGTAGCAATTGAAGAAAAACTATTATCTGCAAAAAAGCTTTATACAGTTACCTTGTACACGTTATATCATAAGGCTTACTGATACCTGGTATTAGGCCCATCAATATTCATGTGTCCTATAAGTTTCTTATTAATAGCCTGTGAGACCTTATTTTACTTTTTCTTCATCTATAGGCCTCAAGAATGCCCCTAAAGCTGCTTAATTTCCGAAAAATTTTCCGGGGGGACAGCGCCCCCACGTACCCCCCAGCTGCATAGACTCGCTTCGCTCACCACCCCCCTGCTACATACACCAGGGCTACAGCCCCCCCAAAATCTACCCCTGGGGGTAGGGGGGTTTTCAAGATTACTCCCCCAGTATCCCTGCTTGTCGTAAAAGGCGACTAAAAGGGTTGGCGGAGGGTTAGTGCCCCTCCCCAGAAAACAACTAACTAAAAAAAAAAAAAAACAAGAAGCCTCGGACAAGGACTGACCAAACGATGACGACCCAGGACCGGACAAAGGACTTGGTAATGAGTACATGGAATGTAAGAGGAGCGAATGATGAGGTGAAAGAGAGAGAGATTGTCCAGGTGCTTGAGGGTGCGAAAATGGATGTATGTGGAATAACTGAAACAAAATGGAGAGGAGAAAGTGTGAGAGAATGGGAGTATGGATGGGGTATATGTGCAGGAGTAGATGAGAATGAGAGGGCAAAGGAAGGAGTGTGTATAGTTGTGAGTAAAAGATGGAAGAAGAGCATAAGACAGTATGGATCAGTTGGGTCAAGGATTGTGTGGGTAAAGTTGAAAGTTGGAATACAAATGTGGGCGATTGTGTGTGTGTATGCGCCAACGCAAGATCGTGCTAGAAGAGTGAGAGAAGAGTTCTGGACAAATGTGGAAGTGTGCATGGAAAAGTTTGGAAGGAATGAGAGAGTGTTTTTGATTGGTGATATGAATGGTAAAGTTGGTAATGTGAAGGTGGATGGAATAGTTGGTGAGTGGGGTGTGCCTGCCGAGATAGATGAGAATGGGAGTGCGTTAGTGGACATTTGTGCTGGGAGGGGGTTGGTGATAGCCAATACCCTCTTCAGGCATAAAATGATCCACAGGTATACATGGCGAGTGATGAGAAGGGTGGGTGGTGAACTGAATGAAAGGAAGGCAATGACTGATTATGTGTGTGTGGATGAAAGGATGCGAAGATGTGTAAAGGATGCAAGAGTGTATAGAGGTTGGGGGAGTGGACTTTCTGACCACTACTTGGTGGTGGCCAGAATTAGGATGCAAGTGAGATGGAGGAATAGAAGAAGGGAAAGACGAGAGGAAGGAGTAGTTGCAAGGAGAGTGGAAAGGTTACAAGAGGATGAGAAAAAGGCAGAGTATAAGAGAGAAGTGGAGGAACGATTGGGCAAATATGAATTGGAGCAGATGGGAGACGTGGAAGGTGTGTGTAAGATATTTACAGAAGAAATATGTGCAGCATGTGATGTGGTGCGTGGAAGGAAGAGAAGACGGAGGGGGGTGCAAGGAACAGCGTGGTGGACTGAAGACATGAAACAGGCTGTGGCACAAAAGAAGAAAGCATACAATGAATGGATGAGAAATAGGGGCGTGGAAGAAGTTGAGAGGCGGAAGAGAGAGTTATATGTGGAAAGGAAGAGAGAGGTGAAAAGATTAGTAAGAGAGAGTAAGAAGAGAGTGGATGAGGAATTTGGAAGGAATTTGAGTGTAAAGTGGAGGGACTGTAAGAAAATGTTCTGGAGAGAAGTGAAAAGAGTAAGACAGGGTGGAAGTGAAGTTAGCAGGGGAGTGAAAGATAAAAATGGTAGATTACTAGTGGAGAAGGGAGAAAAAGTGAGCAGATGGAGAGAACACTTTAAGGAATTGTTGAACGTAGAGGATGGAAGTAATGCGAGTATAAGTGGCTGGGGAATGGCTGGGAGAAGGAGGGAGGTGAGAAGACAGGAAGAAATCAGTAGGATAGAAGTTGTGGAAGCAATGAAGAAAGTTAAATCGGGGAAAGCCCCAGGAATTGATGGAGTGTGTGGTGAAATGCTGAAGCATGGGGGAGAGATAGTAGTAGAATGGATGTGGAAGATGTGCAGATTGGCCTGGGAGGAAGGTAGAGTCCCGGAGGATTGGAAGTCAGGTATAATTATTCCCTTGTACAAAGGAAAAGGGGAAAAAGAAGTGTGTGGTAATCATAGGGGCATTTGTCTTCTTAGTATAATAGGAAAAGTGTATGGTAGGATACTTATAGACAGAGTTAGAGAAAGAACAGAGAAATTAGTTGGAGAAGAACAGGGAGGCTTTAGGAAGGGAAGAGGTTGTGTAGATCAGATATTCATTCTTAGATCTTTAGTGGAAAAGTTTCTAGAGAAGGGAAAGAAGTTGTATGCGGCTTTCATGGATTTGGAGAAGCATATGACAGGGTGGATAGACAAGGATTGTGGAAAGTGTTAAGAATATATGGAGTAGATGGGAAGTTGTTGAATGCTGTGAAGAGTATGTACGATGGTGCGAAGGCTGCAGTGCGTGTGGATGGTGAACTAAGTGAATTTTTCTCTTTGAAAGTTGGTTTGAAACAGGGATGTGTCATGTCTCCATGGTTGTTCAATCTGTACATGGATGGGGTAATAAAAGAGGTACAAGGTAGGGTAGTGGATGTTGGAGTGGCCCTGGTGAGAGAGGATAGTGTTTGGAAACTTCCTGTACTGTTGTTTGCAGATGATACTGTGTTGTTGAGTGAAGACGAAGGGGAACTGCAAGGCTTGGTGGATGAGTTTGAGAGAGTGTGTAAGAAACGGAACCTAAAGGTGAATGTAGGGAAGAGTAAAGTGATGGTCTTTGAGAGAGGTGTAGTTAGCGAATGTACAGCGAGGTTAGATGGTGAGGAATTGGAAAATGTGAGTACGTTTAAGTATTTGGGTAGTGTGATGAGTAAGGATGGAGGTTTGGAGGGTGAAGTGCTTGAAAGGGTACAGCAGGGAAGAAAGGTTGCTGGTTCCTTGAAAGCAGTGATAAGAAACAGGGAAGTGAGCATGGAAGTGAAAAAGTTACTACATGACAGTATTGTGATACCAACTCTAACGTACGGAAGTGAAGCTTGGACATTGTTGGAAGGACACAAGTCCAGAGTGAGAGCAGTGGAAATGAGTTATTTAAGAGGAGCCTGTGGAGTCACGTGGAGAGACAGGCTGACGAATGAGGATATAAAGGAGCGTTGTGGTGTGGATGTGGATGTGATAGGAAGCGTTATGAGGAACACACTGAGGTGGTTTGGCCATGTGGAGAGGATGGAGGGTGAAAGACTGACGAAGAGAGTGTATGTGAGTGAGGTGGAGGGGGGAAGAGGAAGGGGGAGGCCGAGGATGAGATGGAGGGATGGGGTGGAGAGGTATATGAGAGAGGGAGGTGTGAGTTGGGAGCAGGGCAGTGAAATGGTGGGGGACAGGGCGACTTGGAGGCGATTTGTTTGTGGCCACCCCAAACGGGATTGAGGCGTCTGGCAATATATATATATATATATATATATATATATATATATATTGTATTCCTCACTTGGAAGACATGAGCAGGTTTAATGCTGGCAATGGAACTTTGACAAATTCCTTCTATGTTACTGTTGATATGAGTCTTTCTCATTTTATTACTACAACTATCATATAATTTACATGAATTTAGAAGAGACATGTCGATCTGCAGTTGTGAGATTTAGTTCTTCAACTCTCTACACGAGGCAAGTATCAGGCTGAATAAATCACTAGGTGATAATATGCACAAAATACATAAATACGTACTTTGGTGGTTGGGGTTATTAGTCAATTTACCTCTAACACACTGTGGACTTGAAAGCATGAAATAAAAAGATAAGGAAAAGAAAACGTTTATCTAGGCAACTCGTACTTTGAACAAGTGTTCTGTACTGTACATCTGTCTGTCTATCTGTTGTCAGACGCATCAATCCCGCAAGGGGTGGCCACAATCAAATCGTCTCCACGTCGCCCTCTCACGCCAGTTCACTCCACTCCCCCCAGCTCACATCCCTCCTCTCACATAGACCTCTCCGCTCCATCTCTTCATCTCATCCTCGACCTCCCCCTCCCTCTCCCCTCCTCCACCTCACTCATATACACTCTCCGCGTTAGGCTCTCGCTCTCTGTCTGTCCCCTCCACGTGGACAAACCACCTCAATTTATTTCTTCAAACACTTTCTATATATACATCATATATGTATCTATATAATTTGAGATACTCAAATCTTTAATTAAGAACAGTCATTCACTGGTCGAAGTAACAGAGTAATAAGGTTAACTTTCAATCCATGAGCGTCTGTGAGCGAGCAAATTAACTAAACAAATGTTATCTGACTCTAACTAAGCTTGGTGGAAGGGCTAAAGGGCAACCAATTTTTTGTTTGTTTTCTAAAAGCAGGTTAAAGGTCAAGGTCAGGGAGCAAGATCAAATGAGACTCAGCCAAAACTGAAGTAAGTCGAATTTGAGAACAATCGGTAGAAGGTCAAGGTGCACTGATTAAGGCCACCCCTTAGGCCTTTTGTGGAGTAGGAGTGTTGCAGTCACTAGGTGCTAATACTTATTTAATATTGTGTCACTAAGGGCTCGTAGCCTACACACTATCAGTTTTAATTGTCAGTCCAGTTGCAGAAAGTGATTCGAACATTATGGTTTGAGCGTCTGGGTGCACTATTTCCGATCATCCACACACTCATAAGGCATGTACAATACAGTCAGGGAAAGTTCCACATTACCCACCTCCCGAAGCACTGGTGTGAGACCGGTGAATGTGAAGCAGCAGCCAGATCTCATATGTCTGGTAACTGTGAGTGTGAAGGAGGGGAAGGCGGGGGACTGGGGGCAGAGGAGGGTTTAGTGATAGACTGGGAATCACGTGTAAGTCTGTAATGTATGACTTGGACGGTACGTTGGAGTTAATTTAGTAAGGATAGATGTTAACCCGCCCCATCCCGACCACTTTTCCACCACTGACTCCCCCCAAGCCCGACCATTTTAGGAATTTTTTTTTTTTTGGCTCAAACCTTCACTTTTGGTGAGAAACATCGAAAATTCATAGGGAAATCGCTCACCTGAGGTTTAAAATACTCATTACAGGTAGGAGTACCTCCTTACCTTACTGGGTTTTCTATCAGGCTGGCACCAAAGAAAACGAGTTCTATGGGAGGATAACTATTTCACACCACTCATAAACGGTATTTATTTATTTACTTGGTACGAATTTATATGTAGTACAAGAGTATATTGGTTTTAAAGCAGTAATATAGGCATTATAAGCATTGTTTCACTCACTAATACCTGACCTTTTTTTGCCACATTACCTGATCATCATTTCTAACTGTTTCTTCCTCTAATGCTATGTAAAGTTTGTCCTCCACATTGTCATTGATTGGGGAATCACTCTGGCCCTGAATTTCGTACCGTGGCATGACATGGCTATACTGGCCAGGTCACTGATAACAGGTGAATTGCTGAGACAATGGCATGCAGGGGGGGGAGGAGGTCATGCTGGGTAAGGCATTGTCCCTGCCTGGCATCCTGTTGAGGAAGGTGTCACGTGTATACGTACCAAAAATGACTCGCGATAATTGAAAATTGTGCAAATTAGGGACCTTGCAATTTTTTCGCGTTTATGTACGTCGACGGGATTGGCAGTGACAAAACATGTGGACGTTAAAGAACGTCGACGGGACGCCGTGGGTTAATATGATGCTAGCATTTTATGAAAAAAAAAAAAAAAAAAAACGTAAATGTCTGTAGTGTTGTTTGGAAAGTTATGAAAGTTTGCAGGGTTAGGACAGAGGTTTGAATGCTTTCATTCCTTCTCGACTTTAACCTGAGACGTTTCCCCAGCAGATTTTCATAATGACATAACATATATGTATATTTTGTGTTGAAAACTAAACTACTATATTTTCTATCTATGTATCTGTCTATCTAAACTTCCCAGGTCATTCTGTCTATAGGAAATCGAAAAACCAGTTAATCGCTCATATAAATATTTTATTATTATTATTATTATTATTATTATTACACACTACCCTTGACACGAAGGTCGAGGTGAATAATTACCAGAATAACACTGAAAATATTTGCAGGCGGATGTTTACAGTGGGACTCGGATTTCTACAGTGGGACTCTCGTCCCACTGTAAACATCCGCCTGCAAATATTTTCAGTATTATTCTGGTAATTATTCATCTCAACCTTCGTGTCAAGGGTAGTGTGTAATAATAATAATAATAATAATAAAAAATATTTATATGAGCGATGAACTTGTTTTTCGTTTTCCTATAGACAGAATGACACGGAAAGTCCTAATTATAAGATCAGCCTTTGTATCTATCATTCCTGTCGAACATTACAAAACTAAGCAAAAGAAGTAAACCTTTGACAGTAAACATGTATTGATACTGTGACATTAGCAACTATTCAAACCCTCCCACTCCCGGCCAACCTCCCTCCCACTCACAGTTACCAGACAAGTGGGATCTGGCTGCTGCTTCTTGACTATTCATCGACCACCAATGCTCCGAACAATGGGCAATGCTGGACTTTACGAACCACTTTGCCCAGTTGGACTGGCAGTTAAAATCTGAGCGTGTGTACTAGTCCCAAGGGGAGACTTTTGATGCATGGTTGCGGAGAGTAAGGACGTGTTTTCTGAGCTCGCCTCTAGCTGTAGGGCTGCCTCACCGGCATTAGTTTTTTTTTTTTTTTTTTTTCGCCACTAGGGCATTTTTTTTTTAAATTTAGAGTAGGTAGTACTCATTTTCCTCCCCTCCCTGTTTAGAGATACAATAGGTGTTTGTGTCTTTTTCTGAGTTTACCTTTGCTTACACGCCCACGGAGGTTCCCCCCCATTGATCGCTCTGGGGCGTGAATCGACACGGTCGGGCCTCCCTGGAGTGGTTTGAAAGGGCAACCTCAGTCATAGGTGTTCTGCCCCAGGTTATTCGTCCTTTGCTTGTCTTTTCGCCTTCTTCCCACTTCTCCCGTTAGGGGGGAGTGGTACTATGGCGGACACACCTACTGCCTCCCCCCCCTTCAGGGGGGGAGGTAGTCCTGACCGATCCCCGACTGCTGCACTGACAGACTGCCCCGAGACTGAACGGCCCCAGACACTTACACCGCTAGACATAAATGTAAATAACGCATCCTCTGTCTTACTTCATGTGATTGGTTTCCACATCCCCTGTCCAGCCTCAATCCCTTCATCATCAAGAAGGTGATTGTTGGGTGTGCCAGTGAGGTGGAACAGGTGAAAAAACTTGCTAGTGGGGACCTTCTAGTAAAGACTGTAATCTCACGCCAGGTAAAGGATTTGATGATGTTGAGTAAATTCCACTGTTATAATGTTGTGCCGAGGATCCCTCACTCCATGAATTCCTGTAAAGGTGTTATCACCTGCTGGGACCTCATGATAATGGAAGAGGACGACATCATCCGTGAACTTGCTCAGCAAGATGTAATTGATGCCCACTACATAACTTGTTTCCAGGAAGGCCTAAGGACGATGACAGCCACAGTACTCTTGACTTTTGGAAAAGTATCTCTCCCTACTAATGTGACAGTAGGATATGAAATTATCAATGTCAGACCTTACACTCCCAATCCCCTTCGTTGTGGAAAATGTCAGCTCTATGGACACTACGAAAAGACTTGTCGGGCTTCCAACTTCGTGTGTGGCAAGTGCGCGGCTGTAGGTCACTCTGCTGACAACTGTATATCCGAGACTGAGTGCTGCTTTCACTGCAAGGATGCTCACTCTACTTCCTCGAGGGTTTGTCCCAAGTGGAAGGAGTAGAAGGAAGTCTGAACAGTGAAAGAGACAGAGGATATTTCCTTCTACGATGCTAGGAAGAAGGTGAAAGGAGTTGCATGCAACTCCCAAGCCTAATTTCTCCTATGCATCGGCGGTTGTGTTCCGTCCCGTGATGTGCACCGTGGAGACACAGACTGACCTTACCTTCGCTCCTCATACCACTCGCCTTACCTCTCAGTCTAGACCCCCTGTACGTTCCAACTCTTACAGACATCCCTGTCGCTACTTCCTGCTCTCAGGCTGCCGCTGCTTCTTCGCAGTCGGTGCTACCAAAATCGAAGTCCGACATGTCTGATAAGATTAATCTGACCACCCTCACCAAACAGTCACGTCCTCATGTTCTTCCTGCTCCTGGTCCAGCAAGGGAGAGAAAGAATAGCTCTTACTCAGTGGAGTCGGGGAGCCTTGTTATTGACGAAAATATGGAGGTTTCCGTCAGCAAGCACCAGGAAAGGTCCCCCAGTAGCCACTCGCCTGTTGGTGGGCGGCATAAAAAACTAAGAGCACTGGCCGCCCACGTAAATCGTAAACCGTCACTTTCACTATATTACGGTGGAATTGTAGAGGTGTCAGGAATAAATTACAAAATATAGCAATCTTGCTTTCCCTACACAGGCCAGACGTTGTCTGTTTACAGGAGACGCGAATGGAGGATCATCCTGATCCTCCACAGTTCAAACACTATCACTCGTATAGAAGATATGAAGGTCACGGAGTTGCCATATACACACACAAACGGAAGTGATTCTAAATTCTACTCTGGAAGCTGTCGCGTGCAGAGTAAATTTTTTTTTTTTTTTTTAATGCGAGGAAGAAGGAACCAAGGGCCATGAGCCGCAGTAACAGTTCCCTCCAAGAGAAAAACAAAATACAATAGAGAGCCAAATTCAAGATCCGATCATTTTGAGATGCCTGGATACACTGCATTTGAAAGACTGGAGATCATAGGCAACAGGAAATACAGACAGAGGGAGACAGTTCCAGAGCTGAACTGTTGCATAAATGAAAGACTGGGAGTAACGGTTAACTCTTGCATTAGAGAGCTGGACAGAAAAGGGATGAGAGTTTGCTGCCAGATGGGTGCTAAGCGCCCGTCATAGAGGTGGAGGAATGCAAGCAGACAGTTCAGAAGAGCAGTGACCATTAAAGTAGCGATAGAAAAGAGATAAAGATGCAACAGTGCGGCGAAGAGACAGAGGTTGAAGGGAGTCAGTAAGAGGAGGAGAGTTAATGAGACAAAAAGCCTTTGACTCCACCCTATTGAGAAGAGCTGTATGTGGGGAGCCTCCCCACACATGAGAGTTGTACTCCACACAGGGGCGGATAAAACCCCTGTATAGAGTCAACAATTGTGCAGGGATAAAGAAAGAGCGGAGTCGGCTTAGCACACCCAATCTCTTGGAAGCAGATTTTACAAGAGATGTAATATGATCTTTCCAAGATAAGTCCCGAGTAAATGAAACCCCAAGCATGTTCAAGGATGATGCAAGATTAAGCTGAATATTATTAAACATTAGTGGGTATACCTGTGGAAGATTTTGTCGGGTTGATAGGTGTAAGAACTGAGTCTTAGATGCATTAAAAACAACCATATTATTTTTACCCCAGTCAGAGATACGAGCCAAGTCAGACATTAGGTGTGCCATAGCCTCATCCCTTGTTTGTTGAAGTAACTGTTGAGATGGGCGTTGCGGGAACCGAATGGGAAGGTGAAGGTTGGAGTCATCAGCGTATGAATGGATAGGGTTAGATGTACAGCTTAGAAGATCATTGATGAATAAAAGGAAGAGAGTTGGTGACAGGACAGAGCCCTGAGGAACACCACTGTTGATAGATCTAGGAGAAGAATGATGGCCGTCTACAACAGCGGCTATAGAACGACCAGAAAGGAAGCTAGCGATGAAGGCACTGATAGAAGGATAGAAACCGTAGGAGGGCAGTTTGGAAATTAAAGATTTATGCCAGACTCCATCGAAAGCCTTTGAGATGTCAAGTGCAATGGCAAAGCTTTCGCCAAAGTCCCGAAAGGAGGATGACCACGAGTCTGAAAGGTGAGAAGATCGCCAGTGGAGCGTCCCTGACGGAACCCATACTGACGATCGGAAAGAAGGTTGTGATAGGAAAGATGCCTTAAAATTTTTCTATTGAGAATTGACTCTTAAACTTTTGAAATGCAGGACGTTAAAGCAATTGGACGATAGTTGGAGGGTTGGGAGTGGTCACCCTTCTTTGGGACTGGCTGAATGAGAGCAAACTTCCAGCAAGAAGGAAAGGTACACGTATCTGTCTATTTGTTCTCTGTACTGTCCTCCACATGGCCTCATTGATAGTGATGCTTTATATTCACTATTTGAACATCTGCCTGGGAATAAGTTAGTGTTGCGCAACTTAACGCCCATCACTATCAATGGGGTACCTTGAGGATCGATGGTCATGGGGAGCAAATAGCCAACCTAACACTACAGTCAAACCTCTGTCTTCTGAACGATGGTAAAGCGACTCGTGTAGATGATCGAACTGGTAACTTTTCGGCCATTGACTTATCTCTGGCCTCCCCTGGTATACATCAAGATTTCTTGTGGGACCCATATGACGACTTATTGGGAAGTGATCATTTACCCATCTGTCTTTCTTATACACGCGACATCGTTTCGGACCCTCCACCTCCAAAATTTAACTACAAGAAAGCAGATTGGGGATCCATCCCTAGGATCACCAATTTAGATATCTGTGGGGAAACCATAGATGTTAAGGTCGAAAATTTAACCAAATCCATATTACATGCAGCTGAGGCTGCTATTCCCAAGATTTCTACAGTTCATGCGAAGCATAGAGCACATTGGCGGACTCCAGATTGCCGACAAGCATTAAGGAGACGTAATAGGAGATACAGGATTTTTGATAGTCAGCCCACTGAGGAAAATTTTATTGCATACAAACAGGCACGGGCTGAGGCAAGGAGAATAATAAGAAGGGCCAAACGTGACTCCTGGCGGCCCTTTGTCTCTACGGTGACTTGTACTACATCATTAAGTAAAGTCTGGTCCACTATAAGAATAATAAATAATAAAGATCCATACTTCCCTGTCACCACCCTGCAGGTGAATAACACCATCTATGACGAGCCCGTGGACGTTGCTAACATCCTTGCCAGGAGTTTTTCTCATGTAAGTAGCTCAGCCAATTATGATCCGCGTTTTCAACATCATAAACGCATGGCTGAGCTACAGTTAATAGACTTTGCCACAGAAGACGTAGACTGTCCGTACAACCAAGAGTTTACACTAGATGAACTGCTCCTTGCCCTTAAATCCTGTAAAGACACCAGCTCTGAACCAGACACCATCATATACAGTATGATCCAGCATCTTAATCAGGACAGCCTGATTAAGATGTTAGCATTGTACAATGAGATCTGGGTGTCTCGAACGTTCCCAAACTCATGGCACTTTGCGCACGTCATACAGATAACCAAAGAGGCTTGTCGTCTTATGAATCCCACTTCATTTCGTCCTGTTTTGTTGATTTCGTGTCTATGTAAGGTCATGGAACGAATGGTAAACAATAGGCTTCCTTTTGTTTTAGAGTCAAAGAATTTGTTAAATGATCAACAGTGTGGCTTCCGTAAATACAGAAGTTCACTAGATCATTTAATGAATTTCGAGCATTGTATTGTAGAAGCATTTGCCAATAAAGAATTCATGATAGGGGTGTTCTTGGACATCCATAAGGCCTATGACATGACATGGCGACACGGTATTCTAAAGAAGCTCTATCCTTATGGTTTAAGACGAAATTTGCCTATTTTTATTTCAAATTTCTTAAGGGACAGGACTTTGTCATATTGCCCCGTAACGTATCATCGGATGTATTTATCAAGGAAAAGGGAGTGCCACAGGGAAGTATGCTTAGTCCCACTTTATTTAGTATTATGATCAATGATATTCTGTCATCAGCTCCCATCCCCAGGAATCTTAAATACTTGCTCTACGCTGACGATTGTGCAATATGGCACTCTTCCCATAATGCACAATTTTCGGCTGGGCGGATTCAAGCAGCCCTTGATTCCGTCCACCAATGGGCCTTGCAGTGGGTATTTAAGTTTTCCATCCCTAATTGTGCCGCTGTAATTTTTACGACTCGTAACGTACCTAATTTGTGCCTAACTTTGGATAATCAGGCAGTACCTTTTCAAAATTCTGTAAAGTTTTTGGGAATGCATTTTGATCGTTGTTTGAACTTCAAAATTCATGTTAATAATTTGATTGCTCGTTGTGATAAACCTTTAAATGTCCTCAAGTACCTAGCAGGTACTACATGGAGTGCCGACAGAAAATCTTTAATAATGGTGTATAAGTCCCTTACTCATTGAAAGCTAGACTATGGCGCACAGGTGTATGGCTCAGCATCTGATGCCACGCTGAAAGGATTGGATGTGTTGCACAATAAATGTTTGCGAATGTGTCTTGGAGCCATCCGGTGTACCCGTGTAGCTCGTATGGAAGTGGAGGCGAATGTGCCTCCCCTCCGTATTCGCCGTGACCACCTGGCTTGGTTCTATGGACTCAGAACATCGAGGAAGTAATATTGGCAATGTGGCCTGTACCCCCCTACGTCAATACCACCACCTTCTGCGGAGGGTGCATCAGCCACTTGCTGTTCGCCTCCACTTACTGACTCAGGAGCCTGGTGTGGACCTCAGTGACTGTGACAAGTTGGTGTAAAAAAATATAGCGCCTTGGGAGCCACCCGGCTTTACCATTGACGTATCATGGCTCCCAGCACCAAAGGCCAAGACGCCGAAGACGGAGGTCCACCACTTGTTTCGTAACATCATCGTGTGTCACCTGGGGTCCCACCAATTGTACACCGATGGTTCCAAGTCGAGTGAACGTGTGGGTGCAAGTGTATGGTCGACTGAATGTGCCCTAAGGTATCAGTTGCCGATTCATACATCTGAGTTTAATTCTCAACTTTTTGTTATTGACAAAGCCATAGACTATGCTCTCAATTCTAGGCATGACTCATTTGTCATATTTTCGGATTCAATATCAGCCCTTCAGGCAATTGCATCTTGTACTATGGACTCTCATGAGATCCAGGGCCGCATTGTTCATAAGTTGCATTCATGCATAAAGTCATTTACGCTGATCTGGGTGCCTGGCCATTGTCGTATCTGCGGCAATGAGCAGGCTGACTTACTTGCAAAGTTGGCTGTAGAGCTCGAGGAGACCTGGGATGTTCCTCGTGATCTACGGTCGAGTCTCTCTCTCGGAAAGAAATCAATAATCTTCTGTGGCAAGGTCAGTGGACCAGACTAAATATTCGAACGTGTAAGCCGTACCTGGGTGACTGGGATACTGCCAACCGTCCCAGTCGCCTGGAAGAAAAAGTGTTGGGTCGATTATGACTTAATGCCACCATGATAACGCACATGAAACCTTATATGGAAAAACGATTCTCACCGCACTGTGACATCTGTGATGCGGTGTTGTCTATCAGTCATATCATCCTGCGCTGTCGGCGATTTATTCGTTAACGCGCATCACTTATAAATTACTGCGGCGCAGCAGACGTCCCCTTCACCCTTTCCACCATCCTAGGTGATGGGGACATTGTTATGACTAATAAATTGATGGCTTTCTTGAGAAAGACCGGACTGATCAGAGTGATGTGACTTTTATACTATATGTATTTATTTTTTTCGATTGTAAATATGCATATATTGTACTATTAATTAGGGTTGACAGTTGACATATTTGAAATAGTTCCTCCTCCGACTGACCTATTTCTAATATTGATGTCCCCTACATTAAACCCCGTTCCTCCACTGGCAGTCACCAGCTGATGAGTGCAAGTGTGCTATACAGAAAGGTATTGGGCACTTGCAGTCGATGGTGGTCTGTTGGGCGAGGTTCTTCACTTTTTGTACATATTAGGTAAATACATTATACCATTTTGATGAAGTTGTCCTAATTAGGGCCGACAGCTGACGTACAGTATATGGAACTGTTCCTGACTCGTCTGGTTCCCTTTCATATATTGGTGTCCCCTATATTAGGTTGTGCCTCGCCTGACAGTAAGCAGGTGATAAGTGCAGGTATGTAATGTAGAAAGGCATTACATGTCTGCAGTCGATGGAGTTCTGTTAGTCGAGGTATTTTTACCATTGGTGTAGATCTAGCTATTTGTCTCTGTAGGATTTAGTATAGGTTATCGATTTGTCTGTCAGGTCTCTAGATTAAGTTTTTCTTTATAAGGACTAAAAAATATAAAACCAAGAAAAAATTAAAAAAATAAAAATACGATGAAAAACGAATAAAGTAAAATTATATATATATATATATATATATATATATATATATATATATATATAGATAGATAGATAGATATAGATAGATAGATATAGATAGATAGATAGATTCGTAGATTTACGAACACTTGATTGTATTAATGACCCCATTGGCTGTCCATGGATAATACATTAAATTCCACAACAGAGTCTTGCTTGCAATATTTCCTCACCCAGTTTGATTTTATCACATTTTATTTCATGCAGTTAAAAGTTATTTAAAATTCCCTCTACAGATAACTCACTTTCTTCCCGCTAGACACGCTATATAAGTGTGACAGTTTGTTGCATTATATTCTCCCTAGACGATCTGTTGCTGCACAGAGGCGCGTTCACATGGTGGCACTAACATGGCTGGGCGGCTCAGCTGTCTGGCAATTCAGATGCCACTCAGCTCCCTTCCCATCACCTGAGATGGGGATGGTGGACTGCAGAACGGGACAACTTCAGGCTGCTGTTACAACAGGTTGCCATTTGGTTACAACCAACAACAACAACAACATCAACTAGATCTACTTCAGCTTGGTGTTGCTGAGTGCGCTGTGTTACTGAGGTCAGTACTCATAGGTCATATAACCTTCTGCTATAGGATGGAATATTGTTAACTGATATGTTGTCTTCCAATGAATAATTGACTTTTACTCCCGCTAAACATACTTCCATGGCTTCCGAAATATTTACTCTTAGCATTTACCTACAGTTTTCACTTTCCGATGTAATTAGTCATATAAATATGGTAAATATCGAGACGGTGAATGATGTCTTTAGAAATCCAGTATTGTCAGCTTTGGAGACGAACAAGATTTTTTTTTTTTTTTTCAAAGTATGCTCTAAGATATGCATTAATTTTTTTACCATGACTTGGAATGAAACTATTGTCTGCAACTGTACAGGTGAAACTCAGTTGCTGGAAACGCCAACAACGGGATAACTTCTTCATCCATCCATCCATCATCAATCCTATGTTGCCCCCTGAGGAGCGTAGAAGCCCGGGGCTAGGCAAGTTGGTCTTGACATTTAAGATGAGAATGACCAGTCTCGCTCATCCCTGAGTGGCATTACATGAGAAATAAACCCAAACCATCCCTTGGATAAAAACCTACACAGGCTCAGTCCGATTGGAGCGCTTTAATTACCCACTAAAACACCAGGCGCCATAATTTGGTTACATGGTTACCACCCTGCGTAGTAAATGGTTTCCGGGTTTACCGGAAACCATTTGGCTTGTCACTCAGTGTAGAGTCGCCTACAGGCAGAAGGAAGAAGAAAGAATGAAGGAAAGAAAGACAGAAGAGGGAGTGTAAAGTCACCGGTAGGCAGAAAGAAGAGGAAAGAAAGACAGAAAAGGAAGGAAGAAGAGAGGAAAGGGCAGACACCCAAAGCATCACTACATCGAGTGAACGGATGGTGAGCACCGCCCCGCCTACCACCTATTCTTGCTTCTGCAGCGCTATTTTACTCAGGTTACCAGAGCTGCCTGGCAGGTTGTTTGCAATATCTCGTAGGTCAGATCGTCTTATAATTCATTGATATATATATATATTTTTATTTAATTTTATTGTTTTTATACAGAATTTCTCTTTCTGTGGGAATATTAAGACTTAGCATAGGCTGACTGTCTACCTTAAAGATCTCTTGGTGTCAATAGCCATAATTCCAAGTTCTCTCCTTCTCTTTGGAAAATCCATTGTATACGCGATAAAAATTATTTTTACTTCCGCCAACGAAGTTGGAGGAGGTTATGTATTCACCATGTTTGTTGCTTGCCGGAATTTAAAGATTCGGCAAGCATGTTGGTCAGTTCCGTATGTTTGTCTGTCTGTTTGTTTGTCTGCTCTCTACAGATAACAATTTTGCCCCAGTCGTTCTGAAGAAAAAAAAAAAATCAGAAGGTAGACAGGCATAAACGCTGGAAACCTATTGTTTATCATCAAAATCGGTCAAAGGCCCTGGGCTGGGTGCGGATTTGAAACCCCTCAATGGACGTGGGTCCGGAAGCCGTTGGGACCCAGTGGACTGCCCAAGCATCATTTTTTCAAGTTTCGAACATCGTTTTTTTTTTGTTTTTTTTTACGAAGTTGAAGAGAAACGTTAGGCGCACCTGACAATGCAATTATTAGTTTCTTTAATCCATCCTGTGCTTCGCAGTGATGCGTGAAAAAATTCGTCAAATGACTGACTACACGACAGTGAAAACTAAGCAGGCATGACTACCTACACGCCGGCGAAAACTAAGCAGACACATGAGTACCTACACGCCGGCGAAAACTAAACAGACGCACCATGTAGAGTTGAGAATTTCGACCATCTCAGGTTTTAGGTAACATGGACCAGCTCACTTTTCGGTTGTCCGAAAGTTATAGGGAACACGAGACTTAACTGTTTAGTCCGTACTCTGAACTAAGCAGACAACAAAACTGAGAATTGCTCATTTTGTCCCTAAGTTGCTCAGTTGGAGTCACGTCTTCTCAGATGTTACCTAAAAGACCTGAAGGCCAAAACTATGTAGTTTCAGAACACCCACCCGGGAAACTAAGCAGTCCGAAGCATCATTTAGGTAACATGAGCTAGGTGTAGTCTCACTAGCCTTTACCAAAGTGAGCTATGTTGTACTACTTAAGTGAGCAGGCTGAACTTAATAGCGCGGGACTTTGATGGATGGTCGTGGAGTGTACAGACGTGTTTCTCTGGCTCTCCTCTAGCTGCAGGGTTGCCTCACCGGCTTTAGCTTTTTCTTTTTCGCCACTAGGGCGTTTTTCAATAAAGTTAGGTTAGCTAGTACTAATTCTCCTCCCAGCCCTTTAGAGATATAGTAAGTGTCTATATCTGTTTCCTGAGATTGCCTTTGCTTACTCACCTCTGGAGTGTACCCCCCACTGATCGCTCTGGGGTGTGAGTTACACACGGGCGCGTCCTCCCGAGAGTGGTTTGAGAGGGTAATCTCAGACTAGGTGTTTTTTCCCCGGGCAAATTCTCCCTTGGTTGTTTTTCTCTTTTTTTTGGTAACTATGGCGGACGCCACTGCTGCCTCCCTCCCCTTCAGGGGGGGAGGTAGTCCTGACCGACCCCCGACTGTCTCACGGACTGACTACCCCCAGACTGAACGGCCCCAGACACGTACCCGCCTTGACATTAATGTACAAAACGCCGAGTTTGTTTTAATTCATGCGGTTGGTTCCACTCCCCTGTCCAGCCTCAATCCCTTCATTATCAAGAAGGTGATTGATGGATGTGCAGGAGAGGTGGAACAGGTAAAAAAACTTGCTAGCGGAGATCTCCTAGTAAAGACTGCAAATTCGTCCCAGGTTAAGGATTTGATGAAGATGAGCAAATTCCATTGCTATGATGTTGTGCCAACGATCCCTCACTCCATGAATTCCTGCAAGGGAGTCATCACTTGCAGGGACCTCATGGCCATGGAAGAGGACGACATCGTACATGAACTTGCTCATGAAGATGTAATTGAAGCCCGTTTCATCACGAGATTTTCCGAGGGCAGGAGGACGAAAACGGCAACGGTTATATTGACTTTCGGTAAAGTGACTCTCCCAACCCATATCAAAGTGGGGTATGAAATTGTTAACGTAAGGACATACATCCCTAACCCACTTCGTTGTTTACGATGTCAGTTATATGGACACCATGAAAAGTCTTGTCGGGCTTCTCAATCAGTCTGTGGCAAGTGCGCAACACAAGGACATGATGCTGACCATTGCACATCAGAGGGTGTCAGCTGCTTTCACTGCAAGGGTGCTCACTTCACTTCCTCTAGGGATTGTCCCAAGTGGAAGGAGGAGAAAGAGGTCTGTGCGGTGAAGGCGACTGAGGGCATCTCTTTCTACGAAGCAAGGAAAAAGGTGAAGGAGTTGCATGCAACTCCCACACCGAATAGGTCCTATGCTTCGGCAGTGATGTCCCGCCCTGTGATGTGCACTGTGGAGACGCAGACTGATCTCGTGCTTGTTAATCAAGTCACTCACTCTACCTCCACCTCCACCTCTAAACCTCCTGTACGATCCAACTCTCTAACTGACCTCCCTAAAGCTTCATCATACTCACAGGCCGCTGCTGCTTCTCAGTCAGTCAAGCCTAAATCGAAGCCTGACAAGACTGTAAAACATAACTTCACCACCCTTTCAAAGCCACGTCCTCATGTCCTCCCTGCTCCTAGCCCAGCGAGGGAGAGGAAGAATAGCTCTTCCTCGGTGGAATCTGGGAGCCTTGTTATTGACCAAAATATGGAGGTTTCCGTCAGCAAGCACCGGGAAAGGTCCCCTGGTAGCCACTCGCCAGGTCGCGGGGGCCTAGAAAAACTAAACACACTGGCCCCCGTAAATCTTAAACCGCCGCATTCACTATACTACAGTGGAATTGTAGAAGTATTGGGAATAAGTTACACAATATAGCAATCTTGCTTTCTATACACAGGCCAGACGTTGTTTGTTTACAGGAGACGCGCCTGGAGGATCACCCTGATCCTCCACAGTTCAAACACTACCACTCGTATAGAAGATATGAAGGTCACGGAGTAGCCATATACACACATAAATCACACCCACAAACGGAAGTGATTCTAAATTCTACTCTGGAAGCTGTCGCGTGCAGAGTAAAATTTAATAACACGTATCTGTCTATTTGCTCTCTGTACTGTCCTCCACATGGCCCCATTGATAGTGATGCTTTAAATTCACTGGTTGAACATCTCCCTGGGAATAAGTTAGTGTTAGGCGATTTTAACGCCCATCACTATCAATGGGGTAGCTTGAGGATCGATGGTCGTGGGGAGCAAGTAGCCGACCTAATACTACAGTCCAGCCTCTGTCTTCTGAACGATGGTAGAGCGACTCGTGTAGATGATCGTACTGGTAACTTTTCGGCCATTGACTTATCTTTGGCCTCCCCTGATATACATCAAGATCTCTCATGGGACCCTTACGACGACTCCTTGGGAAGTGATCATTTACCCATCTGTCTTTCTTATACACGCGACATCATTTCAGACCCTCCACCTCCAAAATTTAACTATAAGAAAGCAGATTGGGGATCCTTCTCAAGGATCGCCAATTTAGATATATCTGGGGAGACCATAGATGTTAAGGTCGAAAATATAACTACTTCCATATTACATGCAGCTGAGGCTGCTATTCCCAAGACTTCTACAGTTCATGCGAAGCATAGAGCACATTGGTGGACGCCGGATTGCCGACAAGCATTAAGAAAACGCAATAGGAGATACAGGATTTTTGATAGTCAGCCCACTGAGAAAAATTTTATTGCATACAAGCAGGCACGGGCTGAGGCAAGGAGAATAATAAGAAGGGCCAAACGTGACTCCTGGCGGTCCTTTGTGTCCACGGTGACTCGTACAACACCATTACGTAAAGTCTGGTCCACCATAAGAATATTAAATAATAAAGGCCCATATTTCCCAGTCACCAACCTTCAGGTGAATAATAACATCTATGACGAGCCCGTGGACGTTGCTAACATCCTTGCCAGGAGTTTTTCTCATGTAAGTAGCTCAGCCAATTATGACCCGCGTTTCCAACATCATAAACGCACGGCTGAGCTACAGATATTAGACTTTGCCACAGAAGACGTAAACTCCCCGTACAACCAAGAGTTTACGCTAGATGAACTGCTCCTTGCCCTTAAATCCTGTAAAGACACCAGCCCTGGACCAGACACCATCACGTACGGTATGATCCAGCATCTTAATCAGGACAACCTGATTAAGATGTTAGCATTGTACAATGAGATTTGGGCGTCTCGAACGTTCCCAAACTCATGGCACTTTGCGCACGTCATACCGATACCCAAAGAGGCTGGTCGTCTTATGAATCCCACTTCATTTCGTCCTATTGTGTTGACTTCTTGTCTATGTAAGGTCATGGAACGAATGGTTAACAATAGGCTTCTTTTTGTTTTAGAGTCGAAGAATTTGTTAAATGATCAACAATGTGGCTTCCGTAAATACAGAAGTTCACTAGATCATTTAATGAATTTGGAGCATTGTATTGCAGAGGCATTTGCCAATAAAGAATTCATGATAGGGGTGTTCTTGGACATCCATAAAGCCTATGACATGACATGGCGACACGGTATACTAATGAAGCTCTATGCTTATGGTTTAAGAGGAAATTTGCCTGTTTTTATTTCAAATTTCTTAAGGGACAGAACTTTCTCTGTCAAATTGCCCCGTAACGTAACATCAGATATATTTATCCAGGAAAACGGGTGCCGCAGGGAAGTGTGCTTAGTCCTACTTTATTTAGTATTATGATCAATGATATTCTGTCATCAGCTCCCATCCCGAGGAATCTTAAATACTCACTCTACGCTGACGATTGTGCAATATGGCACTCTTCCCGTAATGCACAATTTTCGGCTGGGCGGATTCAAGCAGCCCTTGACTCCGTCCACCAATGGGCCTTGCAGTGGGGATTTAAGTTTTCCGTACGTAAGTGTGCCGCTATAGTTTTCACTAATCGTAACGTACCTAATTTGTGCTTAACTTTGGATAATCAGGCAGTACCTTTTCAAAATTCTGTAAAATTTTTAGGAATACATTTTGATCGTAGAATGAATTTTAAACTTCACGTTAATACTTTGCTTGCTCGTTGTGATAAACCGTTAAATGTCCTCAAGTACCTAGCGGGTACTACCTGGGGTGCCGACAGAAAATCTTTATTAATGGTGTATAAGTCCCTTATTCGATCGAAGCTAGACTATGGCGCACAGGTGTATGGCTCGGCATCCGATGCCACTCTGAAAGGATTGGATGTGTTACAGAATAAATGTTTGCGAATGTGTCTTGGAGCTGTCCGGTGTACCCGTGTAGCTCGTATGGAAGTGGAGGCGAATGTGCCTCCCCTCCGTATTCGCCGTGACCACCTGGCGTTGTCCTACGGCATAAGGACATTAAGAAAAGTAATATCGGCAATGTGGCCTGTACCCCCCTGCGTCAATACCACCACCTTCTGCGGGGGGTGCGTCGGCCACTTGCCACTCGCCTCCACTTACTGACTCAGGAGCTTGATGTGGACCCCAGTGACTGTGACAAGTTGGTGCTTAAAAATATAGCGCCTTGGGAGCCACCCGGCTTTACAGTCGATGTTACATGGCTCCCAGCACCAAAGGCCAAGGCGCCGGAGGCGGAGGTCCACCACTTGTTTCGTAACATCATTGTTCGTCACTTGGGGTCCCATCAATTGTACACCGACGGCTCCAAGTCGAGTGAATGTGTGGGTGCAAGTGTGTGGTCGACTGAATGTGCCCTCAGGTATCGGTTGCCGACTCATACATCTGTGTTTACTTCAGAACTTTTTGCTATTGACAAAGCCATAGACTATGCTCTCAATTCTAGACACGACTCAATTGTCATATTTTCAGATTCAAAATCAGCCCTTCAGGCAATTGCATCTTGCACTACGGACTCTCACGAGATCCAGGGCCGCATCGTTAATAAGTTGCATTCATGCAACAAGTCATTCACGCTGATCTGGGTGCCTGGTCATTGTCGTATCTACGGCAATGAGCAGGCTGACTTACTTGCAAAGTCGGCTGTAGAGCTCGAGGAGACTTGGGACGTTCCTCGTGATCTGCGGTCGAGTCTCTCTCGGAAAGAAATCAATAAATCTTCTGTGGCAAGGTCAGTGGACCAGACTAAATATTCCAACTTGTAAGCCGTACCTGGGCGACTGGGACACTGCCAACCGTCCCAGTCGCTTAGAAGAAAAAGTGTTGGCACGGCTACGGCTTAATGCCACCATTGTAACCCACATAAAACCATATATGGAAAGACGCTTCCCACCGCACTGTGACATCTGTAATGCGGTGTTATCTATCAGTCATATCATCCTGCGCTGTCGGCGATTTATTCGTGAACGTGCTTCACTTATACATTACTGCGGCGCAGTAGACGTCCCCTTCACCCTTTCCACCATCCTGGGTGATGGGGACATTGTTATGACTGATAAATTGATGGCTTTCTTGAGAGAGACCGGACTGATCAGAGTGATGTGACTTTTTTACTGCGTGGTTATGGTTTTTATGAACAGTAAATATGTATATATTGTAATATTAATTAGGGTTGACAGTTGACATATTTTAAATAGTTCCTCCTCCCACCGATCTATTTCTAATATAGATGTCCCCTACATTAAGCCAAGTTCCTCGCCTAACAGTCACCAGCTGATGAGTGCAAGTGTGCAATATAGGAAGGTATTGGGCACTTGTAGTCGATGGTGGTCTGCTGGGCGAGGTTCTTCACTTTTTGTACAAATTATGTAAATACATTATATTATCTTGCTTAAGTTGTTCTAATTAGGGACGACAGCTGACGTATATGGAAATGTTCCTGACTCGTCTGGTTCCCTTTCATATATTGATGTCCCCTATATTAGGTTGTGCCTCGACTGACAGTCACCAGGTGATGAGTACAGGTATGTCATGTAGAAAGGCATTACATATCTGCAGTCGATGGTGTTCTGTTAGTCGAGGTATTTTTACCATTAGTGTAGGTCTAGCTATTTGTCTCTGTAGGATTTAGTATAGGTTAGCGATTTGTCTGTTAGGTGATTAGTTTTAGGGTCTTTAGATTAGTTTGTCTTTATATTATAAGGTATAAAACATATAAAACCAAGAAAAAATTAAAAAAATAAAAATACAAAAAAATAAATAAATAAGATTAAAAATATTATATATATATGTACGTTTGCATGAAAATGTGTCTGTATGTATGCATGGAAGTGTGTGTGTGTGTGTGTGTGTGTGTGTGTGTGTGTGTGTGTGTGTGTGTATGTATATATATATGTTTGTATATATATGTATATATATTTAAATGTATATACATATATATATATCCATGGCCTTAATAACCAGGGGCTTCGGCCCCGATGGTTGAGAGGCCGGTAAAAAAAAAAAAAAAAAAAAAAAAAAAAAATTAATAGCGCACTCCTAGCTCAGACGTTGTCGGGTGTGGAGGTCTGGCCGTTCTGTCTCGAGATTTCGACTCTGTTCGATTTGCTCTTGAAGAATTTCGTCCAGTTTACTCACTTTTGCCAGTTTGGGGACTTAGTCTCTGGTACTGAGGAAGATTTTTGAACGTTTTTCCAGGTTTTTCTGGGACTCTGTCTCAGATTGCCTGGGTGTGACTGAGAGTGTGTGTGTGTGTGTGTGTGTGTGTGTGTGTGTGTGTGTGTGTGAGTTTTTTTTTTTTTTTTTTTTCGGCCGCCGTTAGTGTCTCTCTGCGTGGTACGAAGCCGAACCCTGAAGGGGTGCCGTTAGGGCACTTCCATGAGGGGGGCCCATTAGGAGCTGGTTATAGGAAGCGCAGAGAGCGGCTCTGATAGAATAGGGAAGACCCGAAAGGGGCAGTGGCGGGGCCTCCTACGTCGCCCTTTAGAGGGCGGGGAGCATAGGTTGCCCGTCACTGTAGGGACTTGGCCGGTTTTTTTTTTTTTTTTTTTTTTTTTTTTTTGAGTGATTGTGTGTGTGTGTGTGTGTGTGTTAGTGTGTGTGTAGTCTGTTTCTTGGGGAGTTTGCTTGCCTCAGTGCTATGGAGGCACCTCTTAGTACCCGATCTTCGGGTCCCTCACGCATCCCACGACCTCAGCCCCAGCGCTCAGGTTTATCTAGGCCTTCCAGTGCTAAGGGGAGTAAGAGGGAGAGACGCTCCTCCACGTCCAGCTCACAGTCCTTTGCTTCCATAGATCCCTGTCCCTCCCTAGCTACTGCCTTGGCTCCTGCCTCGGGCCCATTGCCTCGTCCTGCCACCTGTGCTTCCCCTTCTACAACTCGACCAGCTAAATCAGCTCGCCACCATGAGCAGATGACCGTGGATGCTGCCCTTCCTGCTGCCTCATTTGCTCCTTCTGATGCTGATCCTGCCCGTACTGATGACGACGGTTTCTCGCTGGTCAGTAGTAAAAGATCTAGACGGCGAGAGCAGGGAAACTACACCACTCCGGCACCACGCTCTGGGGCTCCTCGCAAGCCTCCTCTTACCGCTCGACCTTCAGTAATGGTGGCGGTGCCCCCTCCACCTCGCTCATCATTCCCGGCCTTTCGTGTTACTCGCCAGGACGGGCACGAAACAAGCTACGATGCAGTCGCAGCTTTGGAACACCGCCTGCCGGAACTGAGGACCACCAACATTATCGGCAAAGACGGGAGCTCCGTCCTAGTCCCGAAAGACGAGGTCTCTTACAACCTTCTCAAGGCAGCAGCCCAGGACGTGGCCAACCCCATCAAGCTCGTGGAGCTCACTCCAGGGCTGAGATCGACCAAGGCTATTGTCATGGGGTATCCCATGAGAATGCCGGTCGATCTCCTTTTGCGTCACCCACAGGTGGAAGAAGCCACGCGTTGTCAGAGGCAGCGTACCAGGGAGGAGACTCGCCAGGTCCTCATCACTTTACGAGGTCCTCTACTACCCTCTCTCGATCTTGGGAACTGGGGGACTTACTATCTGCGCCCATATACCCCGGAGCCTCTCCGTTGCTATCGGTGTCAGAGGTATGGACACCACAGAGCCACATGCAACAGGCCTGTCGTTTGCGGGATCTGCAGCGGCCCACGATACGGAGCGCTGCCTGGCAAGATTCAAGGCCAAGGAGGCAATCACCTCCCGCTGCCCCAACTGCTCTGGCCCACACCATGCGTGGCACCCCAACTGCCCCATCAGAGCTGCACATGTCTTGCAGGGCCGGGAACGCCAGGTAGCCTGGGTTCAGCAGCAGCAAGCCACCAGCTCCACGCCTGCACCTCCAGGGACCTTTGTCTGGGGCCAACAGCGTCAAATAATAGCTGTGCCTTCTCCTCCTCCTCCTCTCGATGCCAGCGCCTTTCCCCCTCTGCAGTCTGCTCCCCCTCGTCAGACTGTGGCAGTGGAGGTTCACCACCCACCTCCTACCACACTCCCACCACCGTTCGATGCATCTCTCCCCGTACCACCTCATGCTCCGAGCTCTCCCCAGATTCTCTTCACCATACAGGACCTGCAATTAATTGGGAAAGAGATTGCTCTAAGCTTTGCTCAGTTACTGGAATCGATGCTTGGCAAGAAAGTCGATACTGCTCCCCTCGTGGCTACTATCGACAAAATCGTCGAGGATGTGGTGGAGGCAAAGCGTCAGCTTCGTCCCTCTCCACCTACACGTCAGATGTCGTCTCCCGACCTGTCGGCAACACCCCAGCCACCTCATGTCCCTACACGCCGTCGTCGACATCGCGGCCCATCCCCCGCTCGCCAGGACCAACTGCAGCCTCAGCAGTGCCCAAGGCCAGATGCCGCTCTCGCAGCCCAATTACCACCTCACCAGGGCCACCACAAACCTCAGCAAGGGTAGGGGCAGAATGCCGACCTCGCGGCCCAGCCTCCAACTCTCTGGCACCGACTCCAGCCTCAGCAGTGGTAGAGGCAGATCACCTGCCCGGCAACCTGCCCATCAATCCATCAGGGCCTGTTCCAGCCTCAGCAGCAGTAGAGGCAGAGGAGAAACTCTCGGACTTCTGCGAGAGACTGCTTACCCTCCACGGTCCCAGACAACGCTGATTGCCTCCGAGTCCTGCAGTGGAACTGCATAGGAGCTTGGAGTAAGCTCCCTCACCTCCAGGAGGTGGCTTTCCGGGAGAATATTCATGTCTTCCTTCTGCAAGAGACACTCCTACCCCACGGCTCCCCTTTTCGGCTCCGAGGATACAATGGCTTCTTCCTCCCTAGGGTCCCTGGTAATGCGCAGGGGTGTGCCATCCTGGTTCGGGATCACATCCCTTGCAAAGAATGTAGCCCTCCTATTCACTGCGGTGAGGGTGTTGAGGTTCAAGGAGTCATCTTGCAGCTCGCCACGACCTCCTTAACCGTCTATAACATTTATAAGAGCCATGCTGGGACTCTAGACATTGGCGAGCTCCTCCATCAGGCTGCAGCTGAGTCCACCCTCATTGGGGGGACTTCAATGCCCACCATCCTGTCCTATACTCACCCCACCCGGCGAATGAGGCTGGGCGACATGTTGCCATTGCCCTCGAGGAAACTGCGGGGGTCTCCTTACTCAATGACTTGTCCAAGTCTACCCATGTCCGTGGTGGGAGGCTTGACCTCTCCCTAGTCTCTGCACCTCTTGCCGATGTGTCTACGTGGTCCTTGCACCCAATCCTCACCAGTGATCATTTCGCTGTGGTGATGGAATTGCCTGCGGCTCCTCTTCCACCCCCACCACCACCTCCGCCTCGCTGGGACTTACGACGTGCACATTGGCCTGAGTATGCACAGACAGTTGACATCGCCTTGGACAAGGCTGTTCCCCCGCATTCCCTAGAGGACCACGCGGAGCAGGTTGCCCGTGCCTTACGTCATGCTGCTGCTGCCTGTATTCCCCTCACCAAGCGCCCCACGGTCTTTCTTAAGGACTACTGGTTTTATGACGAGCGGGTTCAGGAGCTGAACCATCGGCTAAACTCCGCTCGTAAGGCCTACCGTCGGCGACCTTCCTCTCCAACTAGGAGATATCTGGCTGCAGTGGTACGACATGTTTCGCAGGAAAAGCGCCGCATCCGGGACGAGGCTTGGATGAGGTGGTGTAGGTCGCTTGATTCACGTTCCACACTTGGGGAGATGTGGGCGAGAATCAAGTCGGTCTCTTCTCCCCGACCAGCTAGGCCACCATCACATCCTGACCCTGCAGGTGAGGCAGATCGCCTTGCTGCCCATTTCGCTGCTCGTACTGCCACAACGAACCTCCCACAGTCTGTCAGTGACCTACAAGCTCGCCTTGCAGGACCCCGCAGGGACGCTGTTAATGCTGCTTGCTCTCATCCTGATGCTGCAGACCACCCCTTTACTGTGGAAGAGCTAGAGCGAGTGTTGTGCAGCAGAAAGGATACGGCTCCGGGCCCTGATGGCCTTGTATACTCCCTCCTGGCTCGCACAAGCCAGGGAGGGAAGGCGCGTGTCCTGGACCTGTTCAATCGCTCATGGCTTGAAAAGCGTCTCCCTGGATTGTGGAAGACAGCCATTATTCACCCCATCCCCAAACCACGAGACCCGACTACCATGAGGCCGATCTCCCTCCTCAGTTGCATTGCCAAGACCGCTGAGAGGCTTGTCCTCTCTCGACTTGTCTGGAGGTTGGGGCCGCTCCATCCCCGGCTATTTGCTTACCTCCCTGGCAGGAGCGCTCAACATTGCCTAGCCTCCTTTCTTGGTGAGCTGAGGAGTGGTCGTGGCATGGCTGTCTTCCTCGATCTTGAGAAGGCATTCGAACTTGCCAACCCAGATGCAGTACTTGTGGCGCTCGCAGCGAAGGGCTTGGGTGGTCGCCTCCTCTCCTGGGTGAGGGACTTCTTCCACGGCCGTGCTGCTTGTGTTCGATTTCAGGGCAGAGTATCCCCTTCCTACTCGCATGTCAATGGCACACCCCAGGGCAGTGTGCTGAGTCCTCTTTTATTTAATGTCTTAGTTGAGGACCTGCTTACAGTCGACTATGGCCAAGGGGTTACTCTGTTCTGCTATGCAGATGACTTGGCACTGGTTTTCTCTAGACGGGACTGCTACACTCAGGCACCAACTGCGCTTTCCCGTCTACATGCCAAATGCTGTGAGCTTGGCCTTAAAATCAATTTCCAAAAAACTAAATGTCTGCCTTTTGGTCTCCGCCACCCTGACCGTCCCCTTCTTCTTGGGGGTAATAGCCTTGATGTTGTTCGCTGTCACCAGTACCTGGGTGTATGGTTCGACAGCCGTCTGACATTTGCCACTCATATCCGCTATATACGGGAGCGAGCAGCTACCCGCATTACTGCCCTAAAAGCCCTTTCTCACCGCAACCTGGGTGCCTCGTACAGCGTCCTACGGACTTTTTATTCACAAGCTATCCGTTCCATTGTGGATTACGGGGCTCTATGTCTTATCGGAGTGTCTGAGTCACTCCGTCTCTCTTTGGAAGTCCTGCAGAACACTGCTCTGCGTATATTGCTCGGTGCACCTCCTTGGACACGCTTGGTCAACCTTCGGGCTGAGAGCAGTTTTCCCTCTCTGCAGCACCGCATTTGGGCACGAACAACAGCTGTCGTTGCTCAGCTCTGTCGGCATCGGCCCCACCTTCCGGTGTCTGTACTCCTCCAGTGTACCCTTTCTCGGCCCCCAAATCCACACCCTGGACGTGATTGGATTCTGCTTGCTGCGGACATAGTTCGCAAGCTTGACGCCGCTGATGCCATTGGTGGTGGTCCTGACTTGCCCAATCCTGCATATGCCCCTGCTCCTCCTTGGCTCCCACCTGTGATCAAATATGTCGAGCCTAATATAGCAGTTCCCAGGTCCTCTTTTCCTGCTGTTCTTCGCCAGGATGCTCTCAGTCGTGTGGCAGCTTTCTTCACTCCAGATACTGCAGTCTACTATACTGACGGGTCTGTTGGTGATAACGGGTCTGCGGGTGCTGCTTTTGTTTGTGATGAGGGGTTGAGTCCTGGCGTGTCACCTCCGGTGTTTCAGCCTACCAGACTGAGCTCGTTGCCATTCTCTGCGCCCTTCGCCATGCTGATCAACACCTCCATCGGCGTATTATTATCCATACGGACTCGCTTTCCTCTATACGTGGCCTCCAAAAGCACTGCTACTCTGACAATAAATATCTCCTTACGTCCATCATAGCTGTTGCAACTTCCATCACAGGTCGGGGGGGTGAGGTTCACCTTCACTGGCTTCCTGGGCATGTCGGTATTGCAGGCAATGAGCGTGCTGATGCTGCTGCTCGCCATGCTGGCACGTTACCTGTTACCACATTTCAGCTGCGTCCTAGTCTATCCCTTCTCTTGCGACACGTGGCTGATGCCGTCTGCCGACTTTCGCAGGAGGATCATCAGTTTCAGGTGTGGGAGGGCTCCCGTTCTGCTACGTGGTATGCCAGAGCTACAGAGTACTCACCTGTGTCTGTTCCCCTTGGCACACCTAACCACCTACTGGTTCCACTTCGCCGCTTACGCCTGGGGTTCCCGTGCTACAGCCAGGTGACTAACAGCAACCCAGAGCCATGCCCTCACTGCTTTGAGGTCAGTGAGCAGCCCCTGCTCCATTATGTTCTGGACTGTCCTGCAACATCTCGACTTCGGTGTAATATTGGGACGCAGCTTCATGTTGGGGCTGACGACTTTCAACTGGCAGCAGAGCTTATTGCAAGGACACCCACGTCTGCTCTTTTGGGGGTTGTGGCCATGTACCCACCCCCACGCTAGTATATAATCCTTGTTTTATTAACAGAATTTCACTGACGGGCTTTTGTTTTGCCCGTGTCCTCCCTTTTTAGGAGGCGAATCTAAACCAACCAACCAACTTAATAGCTCAGTTTATACCTGGGAGGCTCAACATAGCTCATGTTACCTAAAACATTTTA
Organism: Coenobita brevimanus; assembly: GCF_032717465.1. Taxonomy (NCBI): domain Eukaryota; kingdom Metazoa; phylum Arthropoda; class Malacostraca; order Decapoda; family Coenobitidae; genus Coenobita; species Coenobita brevimanus. The sequence goes on along the minus strand of NC_136987.1, from coordinate 19,007,650 downwards.
GCAGCTCACCTTAACAAAAACCAGTCTGGCCATTTAGTCTACACTTATCTCATATATCTTTAGGCTGCTCTTCATGAGATGTACCTAAGAATTAGACCTGAAGGAGTAAAACTCACTCCTCTCTAAGTGTGTTCAAGACTGGACATTGAAACAGGCATCATTCCAATGCTAGAATGGCTAGAAATACCTATGAAATGCAAGTGAGCTAAGTATAGACCTAGGTTGATCTGGCTTACTTTAGTCTGGACTTTCTACACACCGCTCACCTTACCAAAAACCACTCTTAGGGAACAAAGTTTGGTCTGGCCAACCAGTCTACACTTAGCTCACATCTCTAAGGCTGCTTTTCATTATATGTAATATCGAAATGGACCTGAAAGAATGAAACTCACTCTTCTTAAGGGGATTCATGACTGGACTTCTACACAGGAATCATTTCAGTGCTAGAATTAATCCAAATGCCTCTGAAACAGAACTGAGCAAAGTTTGGACCGAGCCTGAGCTGGCTCAGTTTAGTCTGGTTGGACTAAACACAGCTGATGTTACCTAAAAAAGTCTTTTAGGGAACAAAGTGTAGTCTGGCCCTCCGGACTACACCTAGCTCAGATATCTTAGCCTGGTTACCATAACAAGAAATTAGGATTTGGAGCTAGAAGAAAACTCACTCCTCTTAAGCAGTTTCGTGAGTGAACCTCGAAACAGGCATCATTTCGAAGCTAGAATGCCTAGAAATGCCACTGACCTCAAGCTGAGCTGGCTCAGTTTAGTCCAGTCGGACTAGACACAGCTGATGTTACCTAAAATTAGTCTTCTAGGGAACAAAGTGTAGTCCGGCCCTCAGAACTACACCTAGCTCAGATATCTTAGGCTGGTTACCATAACAAGAAATTAGTATTTGGAGCTAGAAGAATAAAACTCACTCCTCTTAAGCAGTTTTGTGAGTGGACTTCGAAACAGCCATCAATTCGAAGCTAGAATGACTAGAAATACCTCAAAAACAGAACTGAGCTAAGGTTAGACTGTGGCTGAGCTGGCTCAGTTTAGTCCGTTCGGACTAGACGCAGTTGATGTTACCTAAAACCAGTCTTAGGGAACAAAGTGTAGTCCAGTCCTCCGGACTACACCTAGCTCACATATCTTAGCCTCTGAGCTATGACTGAGCTGGCTCAGTTTAGTCCATTCGGACTAGACACAGTTGATGTTACCTAAAACCAGTCTTAGGGAACAAAGTGTAGTCCAGTCCTCCGGACTACACCTAGCTCACATATCTTTGGCTGGCTACCATTACAAGAAATTAGCATATGGAGCTAGAAGAATGAAACTCACTCCTCTTAAGCAGTTACATGATTTGATTTTGAAACAGGCATCATTTTGAAGCTAGAATGACTAGAAATTCCTCTGAGCTAAGGCTGAGCTGGCTTAGTTTAGTAAAGTCATATACACACAGTTTACATTATGAAGAACCAGTCTTAAGGAGCAAAGTATAGTCCAGTTGACCGGTCTACACTTAGGTGACATATCTTCATGAGATGTAATATGACCTGAAAGAATAAGATCACTACTCTTAAGAGGGTTCATGACTAGACTTGGAAACAGGCTTCATTTCAATGTTGAAGTGTCTGGAAGTGTGTGTGTGTGTGTGTGTGTGTGTGTGTGTGTGTATGTGTGTGTGTGTATGTGTGTGTGTGTGTGTGTTTGAATGCATTTCCAAACCACCCTGGAGGTAGCATTCTCGGTTCGTTTTTTTTAGAGTGGGAGATGTAATATGACCTGAAAGAATAAGATCACTACTCTTAAGAGGGTTCATGACTAGACTTGGAAACAGGCTTCATTTCAATGTTGAAGTGTCTGGAAGTGTGTGTGTGTGTGTGTGTGTGTGTGTGTGTGTGTGTGTGTGTGTGTGTGTGTGTGTGTGTGTGTGTGTGTTTGAATGCATTTCCAAACCACCCTGGAGGTAGCATTCTCGGTTCGTTTTTTTTAGAGTGGTTTCCCCAGGAGGCCTAATCCACTTTAGAGTCTGGTTGTTTGTGTCTTGATTTATATTTTACCTGTGTGTTATTTTTGGCTGAGTTTTTTTGCCACTAGCCTCATATATTTATATATTTTTTTTCAAGTCTTTTATGCTGATGCTTTCGTAATCTTTTTCTATTTCTACAAGTTTTTCTTTGAGTTTTTTCCATTGGACAACCTCGGTTCCATACTGCCGTCTTACTTTATTTACATCATTGTACAACTTGGTGGAGGAGACTTTGGTCTCTGACAGTTCTGATATTTTAAGGGTCTCGGGAAGGTCTTCCGATACCGCTGACATGTATGTAACGTCAGAAGTGATGGTTGGATCTCTGACAGAAAGTATAAACAAACATATAAATATACATGTAGATAGATAGATATAGAAATAGATACATATATTTATATGCGAATAATATGAATTTTTTGGAAAACCTTTGAGAAACAAGCATACCATACCTTTCCTTTGAGAATAGTGTCATTTCTGATGTCATAGTCATATCAGTTGTTACAGATGAAGTGCTGAAAATTAAAAGAGAATAAGTATATGAAACATAGTTACATTACAAGATTTGTTGTGACTAATTTGTTTTAATACAGGTTTTATATCAGAGAAATGTTTGACTTTGTTGTAAATTAAACACTCACTCTGCATGCTCAGCCTCAGCAACTGCAGCAGAAGATGGACCTGCCTGCATCTCCATCGTCTGGTCTCCTTCCTGCCCCAGGGATGGCTGAGGTGTCTCTCTGTGTTAGTTGTCACAAATGAGATGAGGATGGTTTGAAAAATATTCCTCAAAATCAATGTTTACACACCATTCTGTTTTACATCAGAGATTGATGGTATGGAAAAACATAGGAAACATTTCAAAAGTGGTTTGTTGTAAATTAAATACTCACTCTGCATGCTCGACGTTCTTACACATAACAGGAGATGGACCCTCCTCCAACTCCTTACTGTGATCCTTGTCCTCCCTGAGGGAAGGCTGATGTGTCTCTCTGTGTTGGTTGTAACAAGTGAGATGAGGGTGGTTTGAAAAATATTTCTCATAATCAGTGTTTACACACCATTCGGTTTTATATCAGAGAATTGATTTTGAAGGTATGGAAGAACATAGGAAACATTACAATAGTGGTTTGTTGTAAATTAAACACTCACCCTGCATGCTCAACCTCAGTACCTATGGCGGGAGATGAACCCGCCTCCAACTCCTTACTCTGGTCATCGACCTCCCTAACGGATGGCTGATGTGTCTCTCTGTGTTGGTTGTCACAAGTGAGAGAGGGGTAGTTTGAAAAATATTTCTCAGAATCAATGTTTACCCACCATTTGTTTTTATATCAAAGGTTTGTTTGATTTTGAAGGTATGGAAAAAGAAAGGAAACATTTCACAAGTGGTTTGTTGGAAATTAAACACTCACTCTGCATGTTCGGCGTCCCTAGTTACAGCGGATGATGGACCACCTCCAACTCCATTCCCTGGTCGGCTTCCTCCCTTAGGGATAGCTGAGGTGTCTCTCTGTGTTAATTGTCACAGGTGAGATGAGAGTGGTTTGAAAAATATGTCTCAAAATCAATATTTAGCCGCCATTCGCTTATATAGCAGAGAATTGTTTGATTTGAAGGTATGGGAAAACATAGGAAACATTTCACAAGTGGTTTGGTGGAAATGAAACACTCACTCTGCATGCTCAGGGTCAGTTACTCCAGCGGAAGATGGACCCGCCTCCAACTCCATGATCCGGCCTCTTTCCTGCCTTAGGGATGGCTGATGTGTCTGTGTTGGTTGTCACAAGAGAGATGAGGGTGGTTTGAAAAATGTTTCTCTAATTACATTTTTACACACCATTTCTCCAAAGAAATTAATGATTTGCACAAATGTTGGGCTAGGTTAATAAATGAATCAATCCTTAGGAAGATATACCCCTAATACATTCCTTATATTTTGTATTCCAAATTAATATCCATTCCATGCTTTCCAGTAAACACTAATAATTCATACTCACTCCTCATCGGAGGATCCCTGAATCATGGTTTTTATCTGCCCCACTACCATGACGTCCTTCTCTAGCCTGTCGGCAAAGTCATAATATCTATCTTCCACCTGAAGGCTGTGGCCAGCAAATCTGGCAACTGCCTCCCTCTCCTGTGGGGTATCACTCATTCTTCTCAGGGCTGTTATGATACTCCTCCTAATGAGTCTTGAGCCGACCCTTCCCTCAAGTCCTGCCTTTCTGGACACCCTGGTCACTATCCGTCCAACATTCTGATATGTCATCTTGGAACAACATGACTTGCCTTCAGCTGATCTTATTGGGAACACAAAGCAAGTGTCTTTGTGACATTTAGTTGCCAGTGGCCGATAGAGTTCCACAAAGGCCTCTAGTTCCTTGGCTTCTTGTTGGTTTAGAAGGAGGTAGCACGGTTCTGAAATAGTTAAAGCTTGAATTGTAACACTGTATGGGAAATTAGATTAATGTGAAAATGTGCATCATGATTCTTTCCCTCATCTTGAAAGTTACTGTCCAGTATAAGATCAGTGACATAGAAGACTTGTAAAATCTTTTGCACTGAACAAACCAAATCTTTCTCACCCCTCCCCAGTTTTATGCCTTGCCACTGTGATCCTTGTAACTTCTCCAATAACCTCCCTCTCGTTGAACTCTGCTAGACGGAATTCAATGAACTCCTGTGATCTCCTGAGGCAAGTGATCATAAATTTTATCAGGCAATCACGGAGGGAGGTATACTCGGAAATGAGCATAGGTGGCTGATTTTTTTCTTTTGCCTCCCTGGCTTGTCTACAGATGTTTTCCATATAAGTGGAGGTAACAAGCTTCTTGAATTCGTCCGGTTCGACCAGACTCTGTTGGTATTGGACACGTCTTTTTGCTCTCTCACCTGGCTCATCCTTCATCACGCGTCCTGAAGAAAGTATATGGCAAATGAGTATTGGGTATAAAAAATATATTTGGAAATAGCAATGTACATATTTCAGAGGGAGATATATATATATATATATATATATACACATTATACTCACTTTTTGCTTTCATCACCTTCCTCTTCATGTCATCCAAGTAGATGGCAGGAACCTTTAGCCACTGGAGGCTTGTCCTGTCAATGAATTCCATTAGTCGGGTGATTGCATCCAATACCATCCGTCTGTAGTTTGCGGATGTGTCAATTTCGCGTCGTGCGAGGTATCCTCCAGGGCTAATGGCCTTCTCGACTGTGTTCAGCAACAACTCTCCTGTCACTGCAGTCATCGGTGTCTCATCAAGGTTGAATTGGCCCTTCAGTAATGTGCGAGCCAGACGAACGTTCTTGGATGCCGTTATTTCTTTATGGCAATACATTTCTTGGTCTTCTGTGAAATGTTTCAGGAACTCTTTGAAGGAATCATCTGAAGACACAGTTTCTGTCCCTTTGCGTGTCTTAATTTTTTTAAGTTGGACCACAGGTGTCGGCATCAATGATGAAACGTAAACTGGATGGTTCTATGGTAACTTGTGGATGTTTTTCAAGTGGACATCCAAACGAGAAAGTTCTTTATCACAGATAGGGCATGGCCGCCTTGGATAGCGGCCTTCTTTCCCCTTCTCCTTTTGAATGTGTGGCCTGCCTGTTTCCTTATGTGCCCTTAGTGTCTTCTCCCTGTCTCCTTTGGGCAAGTTCTTGTGGACTTGCACCAGGTGGCGCCTGATATTGGAGGCTTTGGTAATGCAGCCCATGATTGGGCAGCTGCGGCTGGGCCGTCCCGTGGCTGATTTCTTCCTCAGGCGGGGAACGTTGCGTCCCCGCTTTCCCTTGGTCAAGAATTCTCTTCTTGCCTCGAGCCAGTAGAGTTCCATCTTCTGCCTCACTGAGGCATAGTCCTCCTTTAGGGTCTCAAGTTCTCGTTCTTTGTCCTTGATTAAGGCCTGATACTTGCGGTCCAGCTGGGTAACCGTTCTTAACTCTTTCAGTTCTTTTCTAAGTAGGTCCCTCCTTTCCTCTGATAATCCACTATAGTTTATCAGATTTTCATGTAGAACCTTGATGGTCCGTGCCCAACGGGCCTGTTCTGGTTCCATACCTGCATTATGATGGGAAGGAAAAGAGAATGAAAAGAGTTTAGGAAATTGTCAATAACAGCCCATTTAGATGAAATGATAGTTACATATGGCCTGTGTTCATGAGGTAATAGTTAAATCAGCATGCACTCTGATATCTCATAATTATAATTGTTGAGCAGAAACATATTACTGGATAACCACAAGATAATCTCACACTTGGTCAGGCTCTCCACGTCTGCAGCCACCTCAACCTCTGAAAAACTGCTACTGCTTTCCTCCTCCAACACATCTGACAAATTCAAAGTTAAGAATATCAATAAAAGTATGAGGGAAAGGAGCTGAATTTCATTAGCCTGTCATTTTCATTGACTTTTGGGTTAAGACACATACAAGGATTACAGAAGACTTTTTACCACCTGACACTACTGGGTTTGGATGCTCCTCTGTGCTGACTGACACACTGGAGTAGAGTGAAATGCTTGAAATTTTCATCAGATTTACTGACACACGTAAAAATCTTTTTAATAAAAATTCAGAGCATAAGCAGTTAATATCAAATACCTCCTGATCGCTCTGGCTCCATCTCAGGTTCACTGAGGCTGTCATCCGGGGTCTCTGGGACAGCACTCTCACTCTCACTCCCCGATCCTGTAACTTTGAAATATAATTTCCCTTAACAAATCTTCTATTCCAACTGTCAATATGATGACATATTTCACGACAATTTTAAAGCACCTTTTTCTACAGCACATACCTAATGAAGCTCCCAACTTCAAATCAGTTTCACGAGGAACCCATCCAGAGGGTCCCGGCTCAGGGTCGCTGGTCCCTTCATCCTTGTCACCTGCAAGTTTCAGACCATATGGGCTAATACATTTGACACCTATTACATCTTCATATATAATGAATTATTTCACTAAGCAATGACAGAGTAATTCTCTAACATCAAATACCTCCCGAGGGTCCTGGCAGTGGCTCATCTTCCGAGGGCTTCCGCTTCTTCTGAGCTTCCTCTCCTGTAAGTTATAAAACAGTGTCATATTGGAATTTTCATTTTTTTATGTCTCACATAAAAAAAAAATATTGTAATATTGATCTCAGACAGTAGTGGGATAAAAATAGTCAAACCATTTAAACGCACTCTCAATGATTGCTTCGATCTGCTCGGCCAAGCTGGTGATGACTCGCCTGGATGGCCCCTTCTTAGTCAGCTTCTTCTCCCTCTCCTCTTTCTTCTTCAAAACTGCAGCAAGGGACCCTTGGCCAATGGCCTCTCGGGCTGCCTGTTCCTCTTCAGAAGAGAATTTTCTCTTCTCCCCTCTGACCCTCAGGTCTGCCTTAATATCATAGTTGGGATCCAGGTCAGAGGAATCATATTCACTTGATGAATACATGGTTGCTCGTTTGGTTGTCAGCGTTCTGTCTGCAACTGTATTTATGTTATGATTAGTAATTTACCACGGCCTTTAAAAGTACATAAATTACATGAAAGTGGCTGATATCATCACAACCTGCAGATAATATCCCTTTTGTCATATGCTCCACATGCTCCTCTCAAATAACTCATTTCCACTGCTCTCACTCCTGACTTCTGTCCCTCCGATGAGGTCCAAGCTTTACTTCCACACATTAGACTTGGTATCACAATACTGTCATGTAGTAACTATTTCACTTCCATGCTCACTTCCCTGTTTCTTATCACTGCTTTCAAGGAACCAGCAGCCTTTCTTCTTTGTAGTACCCTTCAAGCACTTCACCCTCTAAACTTCCATTCATACTCATTACACTACCAAAGTACTTAAATGCACTCACATTTTCCATTTCCTCCTCATCCAACCTCACTGTACATTCACTGGCTTCACCTCTTAAAGACCATAACTTTACTCTTTCCGACAATCACCTTTAGATTCCGTTTCCTACATACTCTCTCAAACTCATCCACCAAGCCTTGCAGCTCCCCATTTTAACTTTAATTATCACCTCCACAATTTCCATCCTTTTGATTTCTTCCTCTCCTCTCACATCCCTCTTTCTCCCAGCCATTACCCAGCCACTTAAACGCACATTGCATTCATTATCTATGTTCAACAATTCGTTAAAGCAATTTCTCCATTTACTATGAATTTACTCCCAAAATACAGCATACATCAAACACTTGGTAAGTGCAATTTCTCAAGCTTCCTTTGCTCCTTACAACGGTTTTTGATTGGTTTTGTTGACCATCCTTCATCTGTTGTTCAAGTGAAATGTCATGTTTCATGACATAGTTTCATATATTGACCATGGATAGAACTTCTTCACTTAGAAGAATATCCTAGCACTGGGCCTACTCCCTAGTCCCCTAGGTCGACTGCTACAAGCCGAATCCCTGACACTGAAAAATCCGGTTATAGAAGGCCCGGTCCCTATCTAGCTAAAAACCACGACCCTCTGACCAGGTTGCTCCTGCACGCTCACAGGATCCCTGGAGGCTCGGCGGCTGCGCCGTCTGAGAGTCCCATGCCGGGTCGATGCTCTAGCCATTCTCCCGTGACCTCAGGGGCAAGGACAAGAAACTAATCTTGACCTGCAACCAGCGCAAGAAGGAAGGAAAAAGTTAGGTGGTAAGGCAAAGGCTCGGAACACCACAGAGAACACAGAAATCAGACATCCTGCGCTGTCTGCGATTTATTCATGAACGCGCGTCACATAAATTACTGCGGCGCAGCAGACGTCCCCTTCACCCTTCCCACCATCCTGGGTGATGGGGACATTGTTATGACTGATAAATTGATGGTTTTCTTGAGAGAGACCGGACTGATCAGTGATATGACTTTTTTACTGTATGGGTATGGTTTTTATCGACTGTAAATATGTGTATAGTGTACTATTAATTAGGGTGGACAGTTGGCTTATTTGAAATAGTTCCTCCTTCCCACTGACCTGTTTCTAATATTGATGTCCCATGCATCAAACCCGGTTCCTCGCCTGACAGTCACAGCTGATGAGTGCAACTGTGCAATATAGTTAGGTATTAGGCACTTGCAGTCGATGGTGGTCGGTTGGGCGAGGTCCTTCACTTTTTGTACGTATTATGTAAATATATAATCTTGTTTAGTTATTCTAATTAGGGCCGACAGCTGACGTATATGGAAATGTTCCTGACTCGTTTGGTTGTCTTTCATATATTGATGTCCCCTATATTAGGTTGTGCCTCGACTGACAGTCAGCAGGTGATGAGTGCAGGTATGTAATGTAGAAAGGCATTACATATCTACAGTCGATGGTGTTCTCTTGGTCGAGGTTTTTTTACCATTAGTGTAGGTCTAGTTGTGTCTCAGTATTTAGTATAGGTTAGCGATTTGTCTGTTAGGTGATTAGTTTTAGGGCCTTTAGATTAGGTATTTTTGTTTATGAATAATGTAATATCAAATATATATATATATATATATATATATATATATATATATATATATATATATATATATATATATATATATATATATAATAAAAATAAAAATACATATAAAAAACTTATTATATATATGTATGTGCGAGTGCAAGAAAGTGTGTCTGTCTATATGCATGGAAGTGTGTATGTGTGTGTGTGTGTGTGTGTGTGTGTGTGTGTGTGTGTGTGTGTGTATATATATATATATGTGTGTGTGTGTGTGTGTGTGTGTATACATGTATAAATATATGCATATATGGCCTTAATGACCGTGGGCTTTGGCCCCAATGGTCGATAGGCCGAGAAAAAAAAAAATCCTTTCCCATCCCCCTATTTTACTCTCGTCATATGTAGACCGTATGTCTCTGTGTGTTTTCACTTGCACAATATTGTGATTTTAGTGTTTTTGACTTAGTTTTTTTGTTTCCCATTTTTAGATCACTGATGGTGACATTTTAAATATCGAAACGTTTGAATAAAGATGCTGCTTACGTCAACGCTCGTTGTCCTCTTCCTTCTGAAAATGAGGTTCCGTACGACACCCCACTACCTGAGGAAATATGTATTAATTTTATAATATGGTAATATACATAATATTATGATAAAAATATGTACTATTATAAATAATACAATAATATATATTACACTAATTCTGCCTTGGTCCTTGCAACCTGTGACACGCAACAATTCCATGCGGCCGGTTTCCAGCAACTGGTCGAGCCGGTGGGAGAGCTGTTTAATGCTTATGCGGGAGTTTGGCATAGTGAAGGCCAGGGAAGGCGCCGGGCGTGGGGTTATGTTATTCATACCGCCAGTGATAATAATTGGCGAACTAGTTTTTGAGATCCATTAGCATTCTACTAAATATTTGCATTCTTAACAATACTAAACATTTTATTTTCTGTGTTGTTTTTACACAGTTTCCGTAACATGTTTATCCACTACCGGTATATACTGGAATCGCTCCAAACATTCTCTCACTCTCTCCTTGTATCAGTAATTATATTTCATAGTGATGGCTTATCATTTGATACCATTGTAATGGAGTGTATAAAGCCCACGTTGCCTACAAGCAACGGCGGGATCCTCCCTTTGGCCCAGTGGTAAAGCGCGCGCCTATCAAGCGCGAAGGCTTGAGATCGAATCTCTGCCGTCCTAATTTGTTAAGTTTCATTTCGGTTATTACACTATTATCACTATAGGTTGAAGAGGAATGCATTTACCTAACATCTAAGTCCAGTTACAAGATCACCTGCCATTCACATCATGAATGACACTGACCAATAAACATTAGGATGACGTTCAAACACTTAACGGTTATTTCCTTTTTGGTAGTACTTCAGGTGGACGTTTTTATGTGTTCTGCGGTGCACCACAAAGAGGTAGGAGGTTGAAATACTGTCACCTCAACAGGTAAAGAGTTTATGCATACTGTTGTCGAATGTGGCTATTATATCAGCGATGATAATGACTTACCGCATCATATTTCACATGTCTATGGTCATTACAGCACACCTTTATAGTCCATTCATCTAACGAATGACAGAATTACACATTATAAGGAAAACTGATTGTGAGCGGTGAAGCTTATGTGTTAGGTAACACATTTACACGCTCATCGATTATTTACCCAACAACGTTGCCTCACATTATAACAAGATTAAGACACCACCTCTCCATCCCAGTAAGCAAAAACTTCCAGTCATTTTAATCACAACTGCCATTGATTCATGAATTGCTGGGACATTTGTATCACCAATGCCTGTGATATTATGTGATTGGTCGACTCATGACTAGCTGACTCGAGGCAATATTCTGGCTCAACGAACGAGTTTCAGCCTCTGACATCTACAGTTCCCATCTCTCCTACTTAGTTTAAATTAATATCAGCCCAATGAGTAATCCTGTAACGGTTAATGACCTAACTTCTCTAATCATGTCTCGGATTAAGACTGGTAATTCAATAGGTTTAATCGAGACCGGCCCAGGACTGGCGAAATGCTAAACGAACAGACGCCGGTATATATTTTTCTACCCTAAGGGCCGGTCACACGACAGTTCTTCAGTAGACAGTTTTAGCCATGGGTTTATCATGCAATAATGAAAAAGAATACGTTTATAAGTATGTAATATATGTAAAGATGCGGTCTTTTAGATTATTTAACTTATTGTTTTCAATACTCGCATTATCCAATACTTTCATGAAGTTCCTTTGAAATTCTATCGGCAAAAACTTGTCGACTGAATATTGGGATGAACTTTGTCTGAAGTTCACTACGAAAGACGAGAGTTGATGATCCAAAATTCCGTCAAGCTTGTACACACGAACAAACACACTGTTGCCAGCACCAGTTACCCACCTCTCGTGGGTAGGTGGCCCAGGTGGAAAGTTTGGCGTCTGTACATCTAAACTTGGGGCATTCTTTCTTGTCTCTCCTCGTTGTTATGCTTTTGTGATTCAAAGCTTCTTCGAAGGAATATTGCCTTGCGCTGGAGAAATATCTTGTGGCTCCCGGCAATCAGGGGCGCAGCCAGAAATGTAATTGGGGGGGGGAGGGGGAACACAATGACTAACCATGAGAAATATAAACACAATGCACTTCACCATTTGGGTTAATTAATTAACACTATACCAATATATCCTTTTTTTCATAATCCACATCACAGTATTTTCTCTCTTTAGGGCATGCATGCAACCTGAAAATGAGAAATATCTACTTGTTGACACCCAAAACCACCATAAATACAGCAAACTATAAAATCTAGTAGTATATAATGCATGAAAAATAGGTATTTCCTTGCAAAAATCACAAATGAAATTGTTGTCCCAACTCACCCTGGGTGAAAAAAAAAAAAAAAAATGATGGGCGAGTCATGGCAATTGTCCATTAATCCTTCAGGATCGCTCTGCTGTTAAAAAATGCATTTTCTGAATAAATCACAAAAAAACTGTAACAACAGAAGATTTCACCCACAAAAAGGCGTTAGCTCAAAAACTGACTGTGGGAGAGGAAAATTGGCAAAATATGTTTCAAAAATGAAATTCTACAAAGGTCAAAAGCTACCCTTTCATATTAGCACATTTTTCATGCATTATTCGTGGTTCTAAAGAAAACTAGTATTAACAACATTTGTAAAGTTGAGGCAGGGCTACTGAATGGGTACCATAAAATGGAAATGTCTTGGCATTTGGTATTGCAGTGCCCACTGTTCCAACTCACCCAGTGTCCTGCACTGTCCCAACTCACCACACTCAATGTTGTCCAGTGGCCCAGGCCCCCCAAAAAATTTCTGTGTGTTCAAGAATAGACTGCGAATCTTAAATGTCGAATACTTGTTTAATCCAGGGTGTAACACTCGGTATGTCATATATTTGGAGAACTGAAAAAATATGCAATTCTGAGTAAAAAGTTTTGTATACACATACACTAAGACTTACTTTACTTTAGGTGCGAGACTGATAGTCGAATTTACGCACGGGGAGCCGGTGGTGCCTGGACGGGTGAGGAGAGGAAGCAGGAAAGGAAACATTTTTTTTTTTTTTTTTAAGTATCTTACAACACATTATCTTCAAAATAGGAAACTCCACTACTAATAGGTTTATGTAATTAACTAGCTAGGAGTACCTGTGGGCATGTAGGCCTACATGTGGCAGACTTGGCAGTAAACTATTGTGGCAGAGTTTACCGGCCATCAGCTGAGTGTCACTCGCGAGTCGCTCATCACTAGTGATGGGCAAACTGAGTACTTTCTGCAAACCGAGTAATTCGATATTGATTGCTCTTCAAAACCGAGTACCGAATGATTACTTTTCACTCAAGTGGAAAACAGAAATGAGAAAAGTGTAAGGATAGCTGGGCGGAGGGGGGTGGATGGCAATCTGATAAGCAGGAGAGGGGAGCCAAAGGGTTGTCAAAGATAAGAATATTTCAAATTTATTAATACATAACATATTCATTTCGACCAAGAAAGTAATGCCTTTAATCAGGAAAAGAAATCTTGTAGTGATAAGCTAATTCAATTTATTAAAACTATTTTGTGATGAAATTTTACTCTTAAATCAAAATTCTCATATCAAAATACAGTAAATATACATAGAACGGAACTAAGTTTTCTGAAGCTGAATAGAGTCTTAATTTCGATTAAATAATTGAATTGCATGAACCGAGTAAACGGAGTATTACTCACTCAAACCCAAGAACTGAGTGAACCGAGTACTACTCGGACCGAAACGCACATCCCTACTCATCACCCGCCTGCACCATCAGTTTCATCAGCCAACTCTCATCAGATTGTGTTGCACCAGTGACTGGTCCATACAACTTGCTAATTACGCTACTTGCACATTGTACTGTGACAAGAAGTGAAAAGACGTAATCCGTGGGGGTCCCAGGATCACTTTATTATTAAATGGAAGCAGCAACAGTGATCAAGTATATTGGACTTCGTGAGTTCAAGTTCTAAAAGGTAAGTTTATGTTTAGCAAATGCATTACATTTTAGAGGATAGGCCTATTATTATTGTCAGTAATAACAACAAATGATAATGTCATGCCATGAGCTCTACATAAGTGTTCTACTGTAGGTGCACGCAGAAACTGGAAGCCAATAATTGTTTAAGATTTTCCTTCTGATATATTTCAGTCTTTAGCTACCATGCCCTGTGTGGCAACCATCACAGAAGTAAACTAATCATCACTGAACTAAGTGAAGTATTAACAGACGATGGATTTTCATAGACAGTAGCACTGAGTGTGGTGAGTCAGGACAGTGCGGGACACGGAATGAGTTGGAACAGTGGGCACTGCAATGCCAAATGCCATTTCCATTTTATGGTGCCCATTCAATAGCCCTGCCCCAAATTTACAACTGTTAATACTAGTTTTCTATAGAACTACGAACAATGCATGAAAAATGTGCAAATATGACCTTTGTAGAATTTCATTTTTGAAACATATTTTGCCAATTTTCCTCTCCCACAGTCAGTTTTTGAGCTAACGCCTTTTTGTGGGTGAAATCTTCAGTTGTTATAGTTTTTTGTGATTTATCCAGAAAATGCATTTTTTACAGCAGAGCAGTCCTGAAGGATTAATAGACAGTTGCCCCAGCTCGCCCACCATTTTTTTTTTTTTTTTACCCAGAGTGAGTTGGGACAACAATTTCATTTGTGATTTTCGCAAGGAAAAACCTACTTTTTATGCATTATATACTACTAGATTTTATAGTTTGCTGTATTTATGGTGGTTTTGGGTGTCAACAAGTAGATATTTCTCATTTTCAGGTTGCATGCAAGCCCTAAAGAGAGAAATTACTGTAAGGCGGATTATGGCAAAAAAGCATATATTGGTATAGTGTTAAAAGTAGGGAAAAGGAGTTGTACAATGAAATTTTTGGAAGAGAGGAACTGAAAAATGCAACTGGCCAGTTTGTGATGATATACTGTATACTGATGATTTTCGGCAGTATATTATTGGTGGACCTGTCTTATAATTAGCAGGAAGTGTACCTTTTCCGATGCAAAGGGTGGACAAAGCCTTTCATGATTATACAACGCATACGTCTCAGTGAAATTTTTCATCATAAATAGCTGCAGGCAACTTAGTGGAACTCTTAACTACGGAATATGTGTAGTGCAGTGCGTCCTTAAGTGTGAAGCATGGGGAAGGAGGCTAGGTTTATAATGGAAGAGTTGTGAGGTAGGATGGGATTGGAGTGCATTGGTGTTGTGATGATGAGGGTAGATTGAAATGTTTGGGCACGTGGAGAGGATAGGGGATGATAATGGGGTGCAGAATCGATAAGTGCCAATGTTAGGGGTAGGGTTGCATGAGTTTTACCAAAAAGGGCTCGGGACAAGGTCATCGAGTGTGACCTCAGAGAGAAGGGAATGAATAGGGGAAACTGCCAGAGATCGAGCCGCATAGTGAGCCGCCATTAGGTGACCAAGGCCGAGGGATCAAGCATATTGGAGCCTTTTTTTAGTATTCTGGTTATAAAAAAAAAAAAAAAATCAGCAAGATAAGTGATTTTGCCATATGTCAACCCAATGGTGAAATGCATTTTGTTTTATTTTTCTCATGGTTAGTCATTGTTCCCCCCCCCCCGATTATATTTCTGGCTGTGCCCCTGATGTTCTCTATGAAAATTCATCGTCTGTTAAATACTTCACTTCAGTGAAGATTAGTTTACTCCAGTGATGGTTGCCACACAGGGCAGTGGTAGCTAAATCATGATATCACAAGGAATATCTTAAGCAATCATTGGCTTCCAGTTTCTGCATGCACCTACACTTATGTAGAGCTCATGGCATGACATTATCATGTTATACTTACTGGCATTAATAATATCCTCTACAATGTAATGCATTTACTATACATAAACTGACCTTTTAGAACTTGAACTCAGGAAGTCCAAATACTTGATCACTGTGGCTGCTTCCGTTTCATAATAAAGTGATCCAGGGACCAACACGTAATACGTCTTTTCACATCTTGTCACAGCACAGCGTGCAAGTAGCATAATTAGCAAGTTGTATGGACTGGTCACTGGTGCGACACGATCTGATGAGAGATGACTGATGACTGATGGCGCAGGCGGGTGATGAGTGGGTGACACAGTTGATGGCCGGTAAACGTTGCCACGATAGCTTATTTTTATTGCCAATTCTGTCATACGTAGGCCTACATGCCCAAGGTACTCCTAACTATTTAATTACATAAACTTATTAGTAGTGGAGTTTCCCGTTTTGAAGATGTGTCATAAGGTACATAGAAATTTCGCTGAGCGACACACGTTTCTTGCTCCCTTTCCTGTCTCCTCTCCACACCCGTCAGGGCCCCAACGGCTCCCCGTGCGTAAATTCGAATATCTGTCTTGCACCTAAAGTAGTCTTAAAAAGTATGTGTATACAAGATTTTTTTACTCAGAATTGTATATTTTTTCAGTTCTCCAATATGTGACATAACGAGTATTACATCCTGGATTAAACAAGCATTTGACATTTAAGAGTCAGTCAATTCTCGAACACACGTAGAAATTTCGGGAGGGGGGGACCACAGTGACCCCTCCCTGGCTGCGCCACTGCCAGCAATCAGTGAAGCTATACTAGTCATGTGCAACCATACTAGGCCGGTTCACTGTCAGGAATCAGACGATAAGTGTTCGTCTCACAGTAAGTGCGCACAGTAGACTTGTACCTTTGTAATTTGTACAAATATTCTCTGTGCCTTTATATTGCTTAGTGCAATTGTGCCTCTAAAACAGGCAACCTTTGATGGACTGGGAGGCCGGAACTGGGGTTACTCAGCTGGCCGGTCAGATATTTTGAATTTCTTAAAGACTACAACCATCCCCTCTTCCAATAATAATTTTAATAATAATAATAATAATAATAATAATACGAATACATAAGATTACATGTTAATAACATTTATTCAGAGCTTAGCGGTAGGTGGTGGCGACCATCATCCACTCCCTTCATGTAGTGCTGCGTACTTCTTCCTTAGCCTGTATCATTCTTTTTCTGTGCCTGCCCTCCTCTCTTCCTGTTTCTCCCATCTTTCCTGTCACTTCTTACTGCTTTTATTTCCTTTACAGGTGGCTTTACATTGAGTGACAAGCCAAATGGTTTCCTGTAAGCCAAGAAACCATATAAACGCTGGGTGGTAACCATATAACCAAACCATTTGATCCCTACGTGTCAGCAAGTGGGTTGGTGGAGGGTTAGTGTTCCTCCCAGTAAAACAAATAAACTCAAAGTCAAATGGCCACCCCTTACGGGATTATGGCGTCTGGCAATAGATAGATATTTCTTAAAATTATACTGCATACAATTTTTATAAAATTAATGCATTAGAAATAAGAAATAACTTTCACTGAAACAAATATCACCTTGTGTGATAGAAATATTCAACATAAGAAGCAGAAATTAGGCATATTGTTAAAATATAGTTACGGAGTACAATGGAAAACAGTACAAAATAGCAAGGAACACTGTAAACAACACACATAGGACCAACAACACAGGAAACAACACAGCAAAAATTGAATCAAGTTACATACCCAAGCCTCCTGACGGACAAACCTCACCTACCCTCGCTAGCGACTGGTAGACTGATGGGTGGGCGCCAGGTCGCCAGCCGCCAATATTGTCTTGTTGACATTCCTGTTGGAGCGGGGGGAACAGCATTCTTAAATTATATATTTAAAAAAAAAAAAAAATCGCAGCACCTTAAATACAGGCATTTATTTTAAATAGTCATTAATCATTAAATATGTCGCATGCATATTGTTTTTCGCGCAGGCCAAATTATCGCATTGGGCAATAATTTTTGCACGTCTGGCAGTGCTGAATCACTGAGCGCTGGGTGCAGCACGTCATAGCCCCTAAATCTGAGCTCAGGTCTGTTCGAATACACACTTTTTCAAACAAAATATGACTGCTTGCCATAGTTATTAAGAGTCAGTAAGAGGTACTGGTTTTTCACTTACTAAGTTAAAAACGAGAATATTTTTGTGTATTTGTGGATTGTACTGGCGGGCCGGTCAGACCTGGTTGCCGACCCCTTCTCTAGTCTGTGTATTCTTGTCCCTCCAGTATATATATATATATATATATATATATATATATATATATATATATATATATATATATATATATATATATATATATATGTGTGTGTGTGTGTGCGTGTGTGTGTGTGTGTGTGTGTGTCAGCCGTTCGAGTGTCCACTGCAGGACCGGCCTATCTCGACCGAAGTGGGGACGATACGGCCTATGTATCTCTACCAAGTGGGTTAGGCTGTCTAGTAGAGATTGTATGTAGGGTGCTTGAACAGTGTGACTGCTTTGGATACGTGTAGTCTGTGAATCAAATGTAATAGGCCTGCACACAGCGACTGGGTGCAAGCATACTTTATAGTACGCAACACTGGTTCAACCACAGCATCCCTTGTGTCTACCAAGCAGTACATGGCCAGGAGAACGCTCTTAAAGTTTATTGCCCTGGCGGGACGCGAACCCTCGCTCTCCAATGTACGGAAACGCACACTTTACCACTATATATATATATATATATATATATATATATATATATATATATATATATGTGTGTGTGTGTGTGTGTTTCAGGTGATTTGTAGCACACCTGTAAAATCTACTCGCTCTTAACGGAAACCTCTACTTTTATTCTCCACTACCTCCAGCATCCTTGCCTAAATTAGATTCGACATGAGATCAGAGTTCTTTCGGTCGTTTGATCCTTAAGTCGGGTGTTGCCTTGGAATATGGAATAGTGTGCCGCTAATAAGTCACGGTTCGTTCTCGGCGGTAAAAGGCAGTAACGATCAATGTGAACAACCGGACTAACTGACTAAACGATGTAAACTTCACATGCAAATATTTCCTGCCATCCTTCGCAAATATATAGTGTCAGTGCAATAATTGGTACCGACACTCCATGAGTTTGATTTTCTTGTATATTTTTTTGTATTTCCTATATTATCACATAAGAAGAGAGAATAAATGCAGTTGGCAGGTTGGCCCATGCAATGCAGCTCCTTCAAGAGTAATTGAACTCCTAGAATGAGATAAGGATAGCAAAGAAGAAGGCTCTCCTTCACGACAACATCCTTATCACTTCACTTAGAAACGGTTTATATTTGAGAATATTTAAGTTAATTGTGGCTTTTCACCCTCTCATAATTTTCATTGAAGTATCCTTATAATTTCACATAAGTACGGTCTATACATGATAATAACATTCAGGCAAATTAGGGTGACTCTTAATCCTCTCGTGGCTGGGACATCATTTGAATATTTATTCCAGCTTACTATAGACGATTTTATTTTGCAGTGTTTCAGAAAGTTTGCGAGCGTTAACACAATCACCATTATCCTTAATGTCAGGTGATTTTATTCAACTTAGAATAAGTCAAGGACGTCTTAAGAATGTTAAGATATCTTATTCTTTTTATGCAAGGAAAAAAGAACCAGTGGCCAGGAGCCCGCAAGACTCTTCCCTCAAAGAAAAAACAAAAAACAAGATAAGAGAGGCAAATTCAAGGTTCATCCAGTTCGAGATGCCTGGACACATGACGTTTGAAATACTAGAGATCATAGGCAATAGGAAATACAGACGGAGGGAGGCAGTTCCAGTGTTGACCTGTTGCATACTTGAAGGACTAGGAGTATCGGATAACTCTGGCATTGAAAAGTTGGACATATAAGGGATGATATTTTGTTGCTAGACGGGATGCAAGCAGACAGTTGAGGGGAGCAGTGACCATCGAAGTAGCGATACAAATGAGATAAAGATGCAACAGTGCTGCGAAGAGACAGATGTTGAAGGGAACCAGTAAGAGGAGGAGAGTTAATGAGACGAAAAGCCTTTGACTCCACCTTGTTGGAAAGAGCTGTAGGCCTATGTGGGAAGCCTCCCCACACATAAGAGTTGCACTCTACAGAAGGGTGAATAAAACCTCTGTATAAAGTCAACAATTGTGCAGGGGTAATAAAGGTACGTATTCAGCCTAGCATACCTGGCCTAATCTCTTGGAAGCAGGTTTCATAAGACATGTAATATGATCTTTCCAAGATAAATTCCGAGAGAATGAAACCCCATGTAGTTTTAAAGATGATGCAGGATTGAGTTGGATATTATCATTGTTATTATAACCATTACTTATTATCATTACCATGCAAGCTATATGGCCATTGTTAAAAATGGACTTCGTATTAAGCAGAAAAATAAGAAAGCAGAGAACAGAAGAACATGGGACAGGTATCATCAGCCACACAGAAAACTTGAGTCAAACCTCCATTCACTTAAAATACAGACAAGATTCGTAAAATCCATCCTAGACAATTTACCTACCAACAAAGCTCCAGGCCCAGATGGAATTCCGCCAGTTGTTTTGAAAAAGTGTTCCCCTGAACTTGCCTCTGTCCTAGCTAAATTATTCAGACTATGCACACGTACTTCATTATTCCCAAATTCATGGAAAGAAGCCAATATCCACCCAGTTCCGAAGAAAGGAAGTTCGTCTGACCCCTCCAATTACAGACCAATAGCTATCACATCTTCTCTTGGTAAGGTATTTGAAACTTTAATTAATAAGCATATTGTTAAACATCTTGAATCCGACAACTTAATTAGTGATAGACAATACGGTTTTCGCCACGAAAGATCCACCATTGACATACTCAATCTCTTAACTCATACCATCCATCAATCAATTGATCTTTTTGGAGAAACTCATGCAGTAGCTCTTGATATCTCTAAAGCTTTTGACAGAGTATGGCACCGTTCCCTGCTGTCCAAACTCCCTTGCTATGGACTAACGTCCTTTGTTCCTTTGAATTCTTCTTATCTTAGTGACAGGAAAATAAGAGTAAAAGTAGATGATGTATACTCGAATTTCCACTCAATTAACGCCGGCGTGCCGCAGGGATCAGTTCTGGCGCCAACCCTATTTCTGGTTCATATTAATGATCTCTTATCTGTCACTCACAATTCCATTCACTCATATGCAGATGACTCAGCACTACATAGTTCATTCACACTCAGACATCCATTTACAAAGTCTAATATCTCTACCTCTCAACTCAGTACAGCCATCTCCATAAATCAAGATCTATCTACAATCAGTGAATGGGGACAAAACAACCTTGTCTATTTTAATGCTAGTAAAACTAAATATATACATTTTACTAATAGACAGATATTACCAGATTCGTACATTACCTTCAGTGCTACTAATATTCCCATCTCCAAAAGTATTGAAATTCTTGGTGTCTCACTTAACAGTGCCCTCAGCTGGACCTCTCATGTCAGATCACTTGCTAAAACCGCCTCAAAGAAACTTGGATTATTGTACAGAGTCCGTAAC